>NW_016107704.1:1548441-1588051 GCF_001604975.1 Cebus imitator | reverse complement strand
ACAAATGGGACCTAATCAAACTCCACAGCTTCTGCACATCAAAAGAAACAGTCATTAGAGTGAATCAGCAACCAACAGAATGGGAAAAAATTTTTGCAGTTTCCCCATCTGACAAAGGACTGATATCCAGAATTTACAAAGAACTAAAACAGATTTAAAAGAAAAAAACAAGCCCATTCAAAAGTGGGCGAAGGATATGAACAGATACTTTACAAAAGAAGACATACATGAGGTCAACAAACATATGAAAAAATGCTCATCATCACTAGTCATCAGAGAAATACAAATTAAAAAAACATTGAGATACCATCTCATGCCAGTTAGAATGGCGATGATTAAAAAATCTGGAGACAACAGATGCTGGAGAGGATGTGGAGAAATAGGAACACTTTTACACTGTTGGTGGGAGTATAAATTAGTTCAAATGTTGTGGAAGACAGTGTGGCGATTCCTCAAGGACCTAGAAATAGAAATTCCTTTGACCCAGCAATCCCATTACTGGGTATATATCCAAAGGATTATAAATCGTTCTACTATAAGGACACGTGCACACGAATGTTCACTGCAGCACTGTTTACAAGAGCAAAGAACTGGAACCAACCCAAATGCCCATCGATGATAGACTGGGCAGGGAAAATGTGGCACATATACACCATGAAATATTATGCAGCCATCAAAAACGTTGAGTTTGTTTCCTTTGTAGGGACATGGATGAACCTGGAAACCATCATTCTCAGCAAACTGACAGAAGAGCAGAAGATCAAACACCGCATGTTCTCGCTCATAGGTGGGTGTTGAACAATGAGAACACATGGACAGAGGGAGGGGAGCACTACACACTGGGGTCATTTCGGGGGAAATAGGGGAGCAATGGTGGGGGGTGGGGAGTTGGGGAGAGATAGCAAGGGGAGAGATGCCAGATGTAGGTGTTGGGGAAGAAGGCAGCAAATCACACTGGCACGTGTGTACCTATGCAACAATCTTGCATGTTCTTCACATGTACCCCCAAACCTAAAATGCAATAAAATAAATAAATTGAAAAAAAAAAGAGTATATGCTTTTATTTTTTACCCAACAAACACCTTTTGAGTGCTGATTATGTGCCAGGTGCAAAACTGTAGCCTCCTTTCTAATTCAAGTAATGCTAAATTTACAATCTGTTTTGAGTAGACATTAAAAATGACTTAAGTCAAAGAAATATTATTTAAAAAAAATAGGCACTTAATTACAACAACCATGATGACATCATATATTTGTATGTAATTTCCACTCAGCTAACAAAATATTTAAATCAAAATAAATTAGAAAATGAGACACAATTGCTTTGCCCAGATACTTTCTCATTGTATTAGTCATTTGGATTATAAGAACAGCAAAGTAAGAAAAGAGGTATTTTTATTGGGAAAAAAGGAGGAGCACAGGGTAGTGCGAAAGACAGCAAATCAGAAGATCATGTGTAATTCTTTGAAAATTTGATATCATGGAGAAAAGGGAATTGTGTTGTAGCCATATCTATAAGTCTTAATAGCCAGCACAAAGGGAGCTTTTCTTTCACAGCAAAAAAAAAAAAGTAGCCACATGGCTTTCAAGCATTTTCTCTGATAAGTATTTTCATTGTGCCTCTGTTATTCTTTGAAGACAGAAACTGGAATGAGGTTTCAGGTTTGCACTTGGAATAAAATTAGCCTGACTATATAGTTGGTGTCAATATAGAAGTTTGTTGACTGTTTTGTTTGCTTTGCTGTACTCTGCTCCACTGTTGTAAAATCTGTCAGGCCCAGCTGCCATCTCCCATCCAAAACCCAAGTTTCCCAATAAAAAGTACCACAGCTGTATGGAATGGGTCACCAGAGATTTGAACCTCCACAAGCATTACTCATCTGGTCCTGCCCTGCTCTGCAGTCTTGGCCAAAAGGCAATGTCAAGTTCACCTCCTACTTGGGACACCCAAAGTAAAGAGCTTAAACAACTCTTCTAAAGATTCTTTTTTTTTTTTTTGTCTTTTAAAAAAAAAGTTAAAGAAGCTGTTGAATGTATTTCAGCCCAATATAAATATAAATTAAGGATACAATCTACCTAACATTGCCTTGAATGGGATTTTATGCTGCTTACAAGAAGAAAGAAACCTAAGAATCCATAAAGCTGACCAATTCATTCAACAGTTCTTTTTATTTAAAGGCTCTACTATATGTCTATCCCAGAAAGACTAAATATCCATTTTAAAACACAAATAGACAGGAAAAAAAAAACACTCCCTGTAGCATTGGTTTTAATTCAAATCCTTACATGTTTATGATAAACTTAAAAGTTCAAAATGTGCTAAGCTGGATGCATCACGATACCTGACTTCAATCTATACTACAAGCCTACAGCAACCAAAACAGCGTAATACTGCTACCAAAACAGATATATAGACCAATGAAACAGAACAGAGGCCTCAGGAATAATGCCACACATCTATAACCATCTGATCTTTGCAAACCTGACAAAAACAAGCAACGGGGAAAGGATTCCCTAATTTAACAAATAGTGTTGGGAAAACTGGCTATCCATATGCAGAAAACTGGCTATCCATATGCAGAAAACTGAAACTGGGCCCCTTCCTTACACCTTACACAAAAATTAACTCGAGATGGATTAAAGACTTAAATATAAAAACTAAAACCATAAGAACCCTAGAAAAAAACCTAGGCAATACCATTCAGGACATAGGCATGGGCAAAGACATTATGACTAAAACACCAAAAACAATGGCCAAAAAAAGCCAAAATTGACAAATGGGACCTAATTAAACTAAAGAGCTTCTGCACAGCAAAAGAAACTAGCATCAGAGTGAACACGCAAACTACAGAATGGGAGAACATTTTTGCAATCTATCCATCCGACAAGGGGCTAATATCTAAAATCTACAAAGAACTTAAACAAATTTACAAGAAAAAAAAACCACATCAAAAAGTGGGCGAAGGATATGAACCAACACTTCTCAAAAGAAGACATTTATGCAGCCAACAAACATATGAAAACAGAAGCTCATCATCACTGGTCATTAGAGAAATGCAAATCAAAACCACAATGAGATACCATCTCACATCAGTTAGAATGGCAACCATTAAAAAGTCAGGAAACAACAGATGCTGGAGAGAATGTGGAGAAATAGGAACACTTTTACACTGTTGGTGGGAGTGTAAATTAGTTCAACCATTGTGGAAGACAGTGTGGTGATTCCTCAAGAATCTAGATATAGAAATACCATTTGGCCCAGCAATTCTATTACTGGGTATGTACCCAAAGGATTATAAATCATTCTAGTATAAAGACACATTCACTTCTATATTTATTGCAACACTGTTCACAATAGCAAAGACTTGGAACCAACCCAAATGCCCATCAACGATAGACTGGATAAAGAAAATGTGGCCCATATACACCATGTAATACTATGCAGCCATAAAATAAGATGAGTTCATGTCCTTTGCAGGGACATGGATGAAGATGGAAACCATCATTCTCAGAAAACTAACACAAGAACAGAAAACCAAACATTACATGTTCTCACTCTTAACTGGGAGTTGAGCAGTGACAACAGATGGACACAGGGAGGGGGACACCACACACTGGGGTCTGTTGAGGGGTAGGAGTATTGGGGAGGGATAGCATTAGGAGAAATACCTAATGTAGAAGACAGGTTGATGGGTGCAGCAAACCACCATGGTACATGTATACCTATGTAACAAATCTGCACGTTCTGCACATGTATCCTTGAACTTAAAGTATAATTTTTTTTAGAAAAAAAAAAAAGGTTCAAAATGTCCTAGATAAGAAAGTTGATGGCATGAGTCAGTATTCTGATATGATAAAAAGTAGCATAAATATGGGTTGCTACAATAAACATAAAAGGAAATATCAATGAAAAATGCATATATTGATAATTCCATCAGCAAAATCTACAGCTAATACTGAGATATTACATTAGTCACATTTCAATTTATTTAAAGCCTTTCTAGTAAACATTTATGTTTTGTAATAATGACATTTTATTATAACTTGCTAAGATATTTTAAAATGATGATGTTCTAAACTACTCATCTTCTAAGGACACTTACTAATATTATGAAGCTATAGGTCGTTCTAATATGTTAAGGATGCAATAGCGAGTCTCTGAATACCGAAAACTTTGCTCAGATTCCTGGTTCAAGCATAGCACACAAAATAAATTATTCTAAGCGAGCTAAATAACCAATATTAAAACCTGTACCATATGACAGCATTCTTAATCATACTAACCTGTAATGTATAAGCTTTTTAATAATTGCTTTCTATGCCAATTACTTTGTATAATGTAGTTTTACAAAAATTAGGAAGAACTCTATGGTACTGGATTTGAACTGGAGATTGCATTATAAACTCATCATTTAAATATACATTTCCCAGCACTATCCACTGGAAGAGCCTAGAAGGAATAACACCCAAGTTGCAATGAGCACATCTAGTGCTCAAGTCTTAGCTACTAAATACCATTTTGCACGGAACAGAACCAGAGTTCTCTAGGGAAGTGGCTGATTCCAGGTCTGAAATAGGATCATTTAAATATGAGAAATGTTGTGCTAAGAGAGCAAGTGTTTCTGAGGCTAATAAACACATGTGAACTAGACTATGAAAATGTTTGAAAGAACTCACACTGGCCAATTCTGGTAGTTTGAGGATCAGAAATAACAAATACAGCAACAGATTATAACACATTAATATAAAAGAAAAAAGAATAGAAATGGTAATGTATTATAATACTGAACAGAAAAGGAATCCATGAGTCCTTAATGATACCCAACATGAAGCAGAACAAAAATGTGGGAGCAGAGTGAGGGAACTTCTTTTTGCCAGAAGAATTCAAGTTTTAAACATAGAAGGAATAGAATTTATTTAAAAATCATCATTTTGTAAGCCCCAAAGCAATAATGCAGGCAAAGATCATCAATGAATAGTAAAACCACTGAATGACAGGGTATTGAGAAATATTATATTCATAAGATCTCAAAATATCATTCCATGCATTACTCATCACAAAAGAGAAAGGATACCTTTATGGTGCAGACATCTGGCAGATTCCATCTGAACCTGGTCAGCAAATTTACCATCACCGAAAATAGAAAGGACATGCAACACAATGGTTATTTGTGCCAAGCCAAAGAACCACATACTCCCGTGCATAATGTTAAAAAGAAGTATACTTAAAAGGATGGCGGGAGGTAAGTCTGGTGTGGTAAACAAGATCTGATCATGAGTTAGGATTATCCCCAGTCAAGAGTTAGGTGAAGAAACTGAAGTTCAGAGAAGCAACTGTCAAAGTCATGTATCTAGCGATTGGTGAAGGGGAATTTGAACAAAGTGAGTCTGATTCTGAAACCCAGATTCTTTTGACTGCAGGATCCTGGCTATCCCAGCCATCAATGGGTCTAAGGCCTAGGTCCAGCCATATGAAAATGGCTTCCTTATGTGCTAGCCAGCAACTTTAGGGACCAGCCCTGCAGCACACCTGCCCTAGCCTCAGTGTGTCCTTTACTAGCCTACTTATCTCTGGATAGTCCTCTCATGGGAGTCAACCTAATCTGCCTCTCCACCAAAGCTGGGCAACATCACTGCTACAGAAAAGATGGCTGGAAGCCTTTGGCTATATTACAGAGTTAAGAAAACTGACTCAATTATCACACAGATGGAAATCTGCAAAGTTAATGAAGACAGGCCTGTAGAACAACCAAAATTAAATTGTTATCATTCTATTGTTCTAGTCCATTTAAATGAATAAAATTGAACATGTGACATACCCATGAAATGCTTGCCCATGTTCCATTATCAGGGTCTCAAATGAAAATCAGTCCTCATTTTAATTAACTTACACCCAGACTTCTGTCATAATAAAGCCAAAAACCTATTCAGTATCTCTAAATAAATGTGTCTGTCTTGGTCCATTCAGGCTGCTGCAACAAAACACCTTACATTGGGTAAGCTATGAACAACAGAAACTTATTTTTCACAGTTCTGAAGGCTGGAAGTCCAAGGTCAAGGCACCGGCAGACTAAGTGTCTGGTGAAGGCTCTTTCTTCATAGATGACCACTTCTGTGTAACCTCACATGCTACATGGGAAAGCAGCTCTTTGGGGCCTCTTATCAGAGCATTAATTGATCCCATTCTCAGGGGTGAAGCCCTCAGGACCTGATCACCTCCCAAAGGCCCCACATTCTAATACCAACCATCTTGGTGACTGTGTTCAACAGATGATTCTGGGGGGTGGAGGAGGACATTCAGACCACAGTAATGGCCAAAACCAAACACCTGATTTTCTTCCTAAACCTGATACTTCATTCTTTCATCAAGGCTGAAACCTTGATGCCATCACTGGCATCTTTCTCTCCTACTTCATAGCTAATTCATTGGGAAATCTTGTTGGCTGTACCCTGAAAAAGCATCCACAATCCTTTCATTTCCCATCCAGTCTACTGCCTCTGCCACGGCCCCGCCACCACCAGCCCTCACCTGGGTGGGCCACTGGCCTCCTAACTCATCTCCCTGTGTCTGCCGTTTTTCTCCTACAGTCAGTTCCCAACACAGCAGCCACAGTGATCTTAGGAAGTAAAATCAGGTCACTTCTCTGCTTAAAACTCTTCAATGGATCAGGTATAGTGACTTATACCTGTAATACCAGCACCTCTGGTAGCTGAGAGGACCACCTGAGTCCAGCAGTTCCAGACTATGCTGTGCAACATAGTAAGACGCCTTATCTACATAAAAACTTTAAAAATTAGCCAGATGTGGTGGCACACACCTGTAGTCCCAGCTACTTGGGAGGCTCCAGTGGGAGGACTGCTTGAGCCTAGAAGGTCAAGGCTGCACTGAGCCATGATTGCACTACTGTACTTAGCCTGAGCAACAGACTGAGACTCTGTCTCAAAACAATGTGCAAGTGCATAAATAAATAAACTCTTCAGTGGCTTCCTATCTTAGAGAGAAGACAAAATCCTTCATGCAGCCCTGAATATCCTGGGAGAACTTTGCTCTCCTCCTCTACCGACAGGACCTCCTTGCAGTGTCTCCAAACATGCCAGCCACGTTCTGAGGCCACATTTTTGCAATTGCTCCTTTTTCCTTCTGCTTGAAACTTGTTACCAGCTGTCTGCATGTCTCACCTGCTCTAAATTTTTGCTCAATTTTCCCCTTCTTAGCGCAGCCTTCCCTGCCTATGTTAATTAAAATGGTAACTGCCCTTCATTGCTTTGTTTTTCTCCACAGCACTTATCACCAATCACACACTGCATATTTTCCTGATTTGTGTATTTCTGCCTTACCCCTCTTCCCCTCAGTACAGGTATCCTGGAGAAAAGGGATTTTATTTTAATCTGTTCATTCACTGTTATATTCCCAATTCCTAAAAAAGCTCTTGGCACATAGTAGACACCTGCTATCTATCACATAAATAAATATATGATAAACCCACACATATAGACCATGGATTTAGAAAATTATACTGTGGATTAAGTTTTTTATAGTTACTTTCTTCTAATATAGAGTACTAAAAGCCAAATCAGGTTTTAATGGAGAACTAGTCATAAAGTTATCTCAATTCTCAAGTCCTATGTAGAAAAGTAAGCCAATGAGTCTTAGGCTGTATTTGCACCAAGTATTTTCCTGTGTAAAACTCAGATTTTGGTCACAAAAATATTTTCTCCCTTTAAGGCTATCTGGACTGATAAGTTAAGGTGACTTATGTACGATATTAAATGTGACAAATAAAAAGAAATACTCCCTCAAATATGTCCAAATGTAGCATATAAACAAAGACTTACATGCATTTTATAGGACAGAAAAGCAATCCACTTTAGAAACGGAATGACTACTTTACATGTGCCAGTTAATTCTTTTCCAGATAGCTTAGTAGCTGTGGACAAGATCTTAGCAACATCAAACTGCAACAGACAAGAGAAAAGCTGAATGATACTAGGTTTACTTAGAGTTTTTGTTGTGTCCTTCATAGGCCCTTAAATCCCACTTATATATAATGGAATGTAAACAGAAGTTAACAGAAAAAAAGACTATGAGGCTGGTAAAATGGAAAAGGAAAGGAAGGGCAACCTGAGGTCGGCTGTGTGTGACCCACGTGTAAAAGTGGAGTAGAGCTTATATCCTTGTGAAGGAGACACTTATAGCAACAAGAACTCCACTAGCACACATCACATTTTGGTCTCTGCTCACCTGAGGCACTCAATGCCATCAGTGCCACTCACAACTCTGAGTTCAAAAGACTTCTTTTCTGCTTACTTTGTTGTTGAGGAAAAAACCCCAGACCCATCAGTTTGCTGATTAGATTTTACAATATCAACATACATTTTAGCAGTTATTTAAGTATATCTGAGAATGGTGGAATTTATTGTTGCAAAGTTTGGATGTATACTTTACTAATACTATTTAGTTTCTGTGCTTCTTATAAACAGATCTTAGAGAGAGAAAGCACCAACAATATAGGGGAGATCTTAAAAATCAGAATGCTTAAGAGTTACATGCAGTGCATGAGCAATTTATTGTCAAGATTTCTTTCAAAAAGGGAAGAAGAAAGGAAAAGAATTTCTAGCAAAACTGTCTTTAAAATTTGTACAGAAGTTGTTCCACATAATACCTTCCTTTATAATCAGGGTACAAATGGTGTGGCCCCTACCGTGTGACCTTGGGCAGTGGACCTATCCTAAGGTTAAGGTCTGTAAAACGGTGATAATATTAGTCTCAATCTTATAAGGATTATCATGAAGACTGATAAGGATAATGCACATAAAATTCTTAATATGCCATCTGGAACATGGTAATTAATAAATGGTTCCTTGGGTTCTTCTATTAAGCTCATACAGTGGGCTTAATAGAATCACAAATTAATTTTCAAAGAAAAAAATCCATTATTCTTATAAATTTTCAAATAAATTAGGAAAATGTTAAACTAACAGCCCTGAACTGGGACCTAGAGGGCCTGCTGTTGCCCACTGCTAGGAGGGTGGCTATGGACCTTGCCGTCTGTAAGACAAAGGGACCAGGTCAGGACCTCTGGCTCCCTGTGCATGTCCAGTTCTCTCTATGGAATGTTCTCTTTGTCTTTTCCACCCTAAGCAGACTGTCTCTCCAGCCCTTCAGAAGAGGCGAGAAGCAGTCCTACCATCAGTACTTCCAGATCAGCCTTAACTCTAGACACTCTCATATACACTAATATTTCTCCCACTGGTAATTTCAGAATTGCCAGAAGACAATTGTGAAGAAATTTTAAAGGAAATGAACAATCATAATGAATTGTATGCCAACTCCTCCATTACGGTGACTGCCAGCCTTTCTGGCAAATAGTAAATGCTTTGCTGAAAACAAAAGCATACCGAAACAAGCAAACAAAAAGAAGCCATCACAAAACGTAAGCCTTCACCTTTATAAGACAAACAAATCTTTATGCTCAGCCCTTGCTCAATTAAACACACGCCCTTGCAATAAGGATGAATCTTTCTCTGTTACATAAACGCAGAGTGCCTGTACAGTTTTCTCTTCTTCAGTACTACCCTTTCCAAGCTTCCTTCTGATCAATTCCAGTTTTAGTTTTCATTTTCTCACCAGTCTCTCTTTTGACTTCTTGGAGTAACGAAAAGTCAGAGGAACCCCTGGCGTCACTGTTTCTATCACATGACACTTATCATGTCAATTAGGAAAATATAAGATATGCCTCACTTACATTTTAGTATCATGAAACTACTTAGAGAACCTCAGGGTGTTTAAACAGGCTTAACAGAATACCTGGTAACAGGCTGTCTTGGCAGTGTGTCCCCAGCATGCAGCCCTGAAAAACACCAAGTCTAAGAACACCTGGTAACAGTAAGAACTTAATAAATATTTTTGCTACTATGGTATAAACAAGCAAGCACCCTCCTCACCATATAATGTTGCCATACCAGTTAACCGTCAACTTCTGGGTCACAGGCAGGAGCGGAGTGCGTCTCTGGCCAACAGCCCAGGGCTGGTGAGTGGGCCTCCACGGCCTCTTCCACAGCCTTCCTCCCCGGCTTGGCATCAGTTACACAAACTCGCCTAGGAATGCAGACTTGCACAAATCCTTAGATTACCTTCTTTCTACCTGGAGGCAAAGGTAACAGGCTGATGGAGTCTCCCATGGCCAGACTCTGAGGCCCAGGATTGGCCAACTGCCCTCCCAACAGATTCCAACTACTGAAGGCTGGGCGCAAGCTGTTCCGTCGGGCGCCACTGACATCACAGCGTGACCCGGGAATCTTCACCACACCGCACCTCACACACCCCTCCCCAGCCAAAGGCTTTCATCTCTGTCAGATCAACACTTCCCACCTCAAATGAGAATCTGACGCATTATAATCACCTTCACGCCCCCTCCAGGAAGCCCACAAGCCACAGAAGGAAGACTTGTGTTTTTCAGGGCTGCATGCTGGCGACAAACTGCCAAGACAGCCTGCAGCCCTTCTAAGATGCTCAGCACCCAGGAAAGGGAGAGTGGCCGGCCACTGCAGGGCTCTGAAGGACGACTGTCCAGGAAAATCGAGTGAATGAGTTCTCTGTAAAGTCAGGTTTGCCGCTCAGAGTCCAACTGAACCCAGTGAGAAAGTGGGTTGCCTTTCAAAGATGCTTGCTTCTTTCCATTCAAAAAACCAAATTGTGGGTGTGTGTCTGCGCGTGCATATACACACAGGCACATGTCAGTGTTCTGATGTGTCCTTCCATGTACAGGGCAGCAAATACTTCTTCCAGACTCACTGCTGCACGGCCAAGCCTGCGCCTCTCTCCCTTTTACCCAGCAGCATCCCGTCAGCTTGATCCGGCATTAACTTCCTCACTTGATATTTCTCTCTGCATCTCACTGATCTCCCCCACCAGCAGATTCACATCGGTGGCTTTCCTCATCAGCCTTTCACTCCCACAGTATGTGCTCTATAATGGCCTTGAGACTGCTTTATCAAGGACACAAAGTAATTGCCCTCAGCAGGACCTGAAGGACCTGCTAAACTCCTTTTAATGACTCTCACATGATTGTATCAAATAAAGTCAAACAGTGGTATTCTCAAAAATTGCTCCCGCTCTCTTCCCTCCATTCCTGCCTCACAAATAAGCACTGAATTCTTTAAACATATCTAATGTTGGAAACAAGATGAACTAAGTCCAGTGCTCAAAGGTTTAAACATGTTATATGGTTTGGCTGTGTCCCCACCCAAATCTCAAATTGAATTATATCTCCCAGAATTCCCATGTGCTGTGGGAGGAACACAGTGGGAGGTAACTGAATCATGGGAGCCAGTCTTTCCTGTGCTATTTTCGTGAAAAAGTCTCATGAGATCTGATGGGTTTATCGGTGTTTCCACTTTCGCCTCTCCCTCATTTTTTCTTTTGTCACCGCCACGTAACAAGTGCCTTTTGTCTCCCGCCATGATTCTGAGGCCTCCCCAGCAAATGGAACTGAAAGTTCAGTTAAGCCTCTTTTTCTTCCCAGTCTCAGGTACGTCTTTATCAGCAGGGTGAAAACGGAACAATACAATATGATTGCAGTATTTTTTCTCTAGCTATGATAACAATTATATTGTTTTATAAACAGTTTTATAATACACACAATTTGCTAACATCTATTGAGTGCCTGCTGTGTACTATGCAGTGTTTTATGTGGCTTAGTGGAATTGTAATAGGTAATACTTATAGCAGCCCTGTGAGGCAGAGAGACGAAAGAATTGGTAGACTCCCAGACTTTTAAGATCCAATTGCACTGTCCCTTAAATTCCTTTCACAAGGGTAACTATTTTCAAGATTTCCTAGTCTGAAGTTTTCATGCTAGGAACTTGCTAACAGATAACTGCTTAGTGTCTCTCAAAATTGACATAGATTAGTCAGGGAGGCTCTCTTCTGCCTTCCAAGGTTTTCGTTAATTTGCTCTTGGGTACATCAAAGAATCATTAGGGTCCCTCATGCCTATCTAACTAATTAATTATAGTCTATAATTATATAGCCTCCTTTCTCAGCCCCTAAAAATAAAGGGTCCCATAACAGAAGAGCCTCATCTACCACTGCAACATTTCAGCCCACTCTGTCCTGTTGGCAATCATTATTGTTCTCTACCAGATGACAGAATACCAAGGCAGGGGAAATCCTTTCTGTAACCAGTATGTTTTAAAACAGACACTAAGGTCAGGATATACTGAGCAAACAGGTTAATAAGACAAGTTTGTCCTTGGGTCAGAGTCTTCATTCAGCCCTTTTCTTCCCAGTCCCACTGTGTCTCTTTTCACTAGCCCCCAGCCTCAGCATTCTCCGTGGGCTTGGACAGTGACAGCAGAAAGTGAGGTCATAAATCAATCAAGTAAGGCATGTTGTAACGTCAGGCAGAGGTAACCAATGGCAGAGGAAACAAGCCCCCCCACATCTCCACCGTCTCCCTCCTGTCGTCCGAGCTCTAATCCTGCCTTGGCCCACCCCAGTCTTTCTCATGCCTCTTTCTCAACCAAGCGCCCTCAGAGGCAGCTACCAGCCCGTGAGCACGGGCCCTGAGGAATCATCCCCTTGTCTTGTTTCAGTCTTCCGGAGGAACTTCAATTCTAGAGGAAAAAATGTAGCACGAGTGCCCTTTCACATGCGCAACTTCAGTCACTGTAGAAACCAAGTGGGAACAATATTTTGCGGAAGGAGAATAGGCAGATATACCATGAAGCTAAGTTTCAGGGCCCAGCATGTAGGCAGGCCCCTTCCAAGGTCCTGGGAATGACCTTGGCGATGAGTTCGCATTCTCACGTTTTTGTGAAATTTGAAAACGTTCGGTACTTTTGTATTCTTTTCCATAAATAGGGCACCCATATAATAAAAAGATCAAGCCTCACGAAAATCCAGTGGTCCTAAGTCATATCTTGTACAGGTGTTAGGCTCAGGAGGGTCCCTCATGCCTACCTACTTGATGTGAGTTTGTAAGTAGATAGCCTCCTCTTTCAAAGTTCCTAAAAGTAAAGAGTCCTATAACCGAAAAGCCTCATCTACCACCGCAACAGTTTAGCCCATTCTGTCCCGTTTGCAATCATTATTGTCATATGCTAGACAGGCTACATAAAATCTAACCTAGTTTGGATTAGATTTTCTTCATGTAACTGCTGGCAATCATTATTGTTATATGCTAGACAGACTGTAAAATCTAAACTAGTTTGGATTATATTTTCTTCATGTAATGTCAGAAGTTCTTCCCCCCACCCCATCAGAAAGCAAAATTAGGTTGAATTTTAGAAGAAGGAAGATAAGAAGTAAAAATAAATTTTATTTTAAAAGGAACAAAAAAATAGTTACCAGTGGTATTCCTCCTTTTCAAATATATCTGAAACCAGCTTTGGCAAGACTCAGGCATCTTTTAGAAAATATATTGTCCAAAGACTCTGCATTAATAAGGATAGGCTAGGGGCCTTGAAGCTCCTCCATACGATTCTGCCATCTAGCCATGTAGAGGAACCCCTGCAGGAGGTGTCTGCAGTTCCTTCCCATAGCAACTCCTTAAAAACTCACTGGTGCTTTATCTTATTTTAGCACTGTCCTTTAGCGATATAAGGTCAAGGCAACTGCAATGCACATGTTAGTAAGCATGAAACAGTGAAACATAGAATCAGAGAAATAACATTTAGCAGCAAAAATGACACTTCTAACAACTCACTTGACAGCTGAAGGGCACTGTAGTGAAAACATAGGAAATGGCCATAATGAAAGGCTTTTGAGTAACAGAGCAAAGTCTTCCAGAAAGCACTGGGTTCTTAAGATATACAGCTAGTGCTCGACTTACGACCACGGTTGGGACCGCGGACTGGCCGTAACACGATTTGGTCGTAAGTTGAGTAGGCTATATGTACAGTTGAAATGGTGCACGCAGAGATGGTAGTGCTGCTGGAAGCTGGCCCGCACTGTTGTACGCCCAGCTGGGCAATGTTTGCACTACCAGACGCGGAGCAGTCGTGGCTAGCGATTGTGGTCGTAAAGTCGAATGGTCGTAAGTTGCATAGGTGGTAAGTCAATCAATACCTGTATTGTTTCCCGAGGTACCCTTTACGTCTCTCCTAAGTGATTCAGATGAAGGGCCCTGGTAGAGAATCTGGGAAGGGACAGTGTCCCAGTGAGGACTCTGGGGAGGGGCCCACACTCTGTATCCTGTGCGCAGAGCACCTTCACGGCAGTCGTGAGTGCGCTGACCCCTAATGGTATTGGAAATGTAGAGAATGGGGGCAAGTTCAATGAGGTATGTATTATTTCTGAAGTTGCTATTTTTTATAACAACAGCAAATTGGCACTAACTTAAATATTTATCCACTAGGGAATGGATGAATAAAAGGCGGTATAAGCAACAAGTGAATACTCGTCCTCGATTTGCTGAAACGAGAATTAAACCACAGGAATGACCATCCAAACTGGAACTATTTCCACCTGTTTCAGCCAAAGCTTACAAAGCATGCTCTTTCTAGGACATAGAGAAAGTATAACAATCAAGAAACGTACATAAAGAAAATATTTAGCCAAGAAAAATATATAACAAAGAAATAGGGAGGCCTTTCTCTGCCACCAAGTCTAAAAATTAGGTTCCATCCTAGCACCCATTTCTTCTCATTTGTAATCATTATTAGTAAATGCATTTTATCAGTAAACTTGTAGCAGTAGATATTTTATGACTATTCATTTAATTGTCTTCATGGGTCTGCAGTAAAATCTCTGAACAGCCATTGTATTCATGGGACACTTCTAAAAACTCATTTTGTAAACTCTGAGAGATTAGGGACCATTGTATCCCAAGGATAACAGAGCACCTGGCAAACAGCAGACTCCCCCCATAAATACTTTTGATAAATGAATCATTGACAATAGTTTCAAGTACCATTCACATTTTGATATCCTACAAATACTCAGCTCCAATTCATCCTTCTGGTCCAGCTGACAAGCTGACATCAGCCACTCCTGGTCCAGCTGACTAGCTGGCATCAGCCACTCCTGGTCCAGCTGACTAGCTGGCATCAGACACTCCTTGTCCAGCTGACTAGCTGGCATACCCATGGGAGTGTTCACTAGCTACCTGAGAAGCTACATGCACAAGACTGAACTTACTCTCTCTGAAAAAAAAAAAAAGTTTCTATGCTGTGAAAAGTGTGCAGAGAGCTATCCAAGAGCGTCCTGGATAACATTACTTGTAAGAGTAAATATGAAGAACTAACTGGAAACGTCCTAAATGGAATGGGAAACTACGTATCCTTTTACGCTAATGCGTAAAGCAGATCATTCTCTCAGGCACTTCAGTGGAAGGCTGGAGGGCTGCTTGCGCTATGTTACTAAATACGAAAGAAAGCTGCCAAAGGTGCCATTCTGTTGAGGACGATCATCACATATACATGTGGGTTTCAACGCATAGGAAGAAAGCTAAAAGGGTCATATTTGGGTAGTGGAATTTCTCCGCTTACTTCGAAGATTTTCTACATTGTTTGAGATTTTAAACTGAATAATTCCTATACAGAAAACTTAACAGTTAAAAAAAATAAAATAAAAATGAATAACTTTCTCTGTTCTCAAGCTCTATTACAAACATCTCTCCAGTCACCAAATTGGAAATATGGTAGCTTCCCTGAACCCCCGTCTTTGCCTCACTCTTTAAATTTTACCATGGGAATATGTCTTATCAAATTTCATTGCTTCATTTTGCTCACACCTGTTCTTTTTCCATCTCCTCTGCCTGAATTTAAGCCTTCATCATCTGTCTTTACAGCAGGCCACCAGTTGGCTTCCTTCCCTTCATCTGTGACTCCCACCAATCTTTGGCATTGCTTCCATGCTTTCGGAACCCATATTAAAAGAAAGAAAAAAAAAGGCTGGGTGTGGTGGCTCACGCCTATAATCCCTGCACTTTGGGAGGCGGAGGCCGGAGGATCACGAGGTCAGGAGTTCAAGACCATCCCGGCCAACATAAAGAAACCCTATCTCTACTAAAAATACAAAAATTAACTGGGCATGGTGGCTCATGCCTGTAATCCCAGCTACTTGGGAGGCTGAAGCAGGAGAATTGCTTGAACCAGGGAGGCAGAAGTTGCAGTGAGCTGAGATCGCGCCACTGCACTCCAGCCTGGCGACAGAGCAAGACTCCATCCCCCCCACCCCCCCAAAAAAAAGCAAAACAAAAACAAGCCACGGCACAGATGACCCTTCCATTCACTCTGAATGGCCCGTGCAGTAATGTTCAGGCAGCCAGGGCTGCCCGTGGCACCCTCACAGCACGTCTCCCACCATCGCTCCCACTGTGCTCCACATTTTTCTAAAAATAAGTTTCCTGTAGTTGCCCAGTGCTTCACAGTTTGTTCATGCCATTTCCCTTATCCTGGAATGTATTTCCCCTGTCCTCTGGTCAGAGTAAAATTACTTCTGTTTAAGAACTCCAGTCAAACGCCACCTCCTCCATATTACTTTTCTGCTTCATTTCCCTCAAGCAAGTTTCTGGGTCCTTCCTTTGTGCTCTCAGTGGATCTTCACTGAAGCAACACAGAAGCTTTAGTGAGGATCTGTCACAAACTGTCATTTGTTGCAGGCTGTTGAGTGCCTAGCGCTTCAAATGCTTCGGCTCATGCAATGCCACTACCGTTTTGAGGCAGGTGGCCATCGACATCTTATAAAAGTTAGAATGTTCCCCATTTTTGAAACAGAAGTCAGAAAGGTTGGAGAGTGCAGAGAGAGACACATGTCCAAGACCACATACTTGAGACAGGTTTTGAAAGAGACAGGCTTTGATTCTAAATCTTTCGAGCGCCCACCGTGCTATATAACCTTTATTAACATGTCATCGTACATACTTGCTTCAATTCTCTTTCTCCCTATAATATTCTTATTTTCTCATGGGCAGGAATTATTTCTGATTCGTCTTTTGGTCCCCAGACCTAGTACAGAGCTGGGTACGCAGCAGGTGCGGGGGGATGTTTGTTGAGTAACGCAGCCAAGGGAGCTGGGGAGAACGCGGTCACGAGGAGTCACACAGTCTGACCTTGAGCAAATTATTAACATCACGAGCAAGCAAAAAGCAGAAATAAAGTGCCAGTCACACAGTCTGGGGCACAGTAGATTCTCAAAAATGCTCCCAAGAATTACAATAACACTGGGGAAAGAGAAGCTCATTACAGGGGCATGTGTCAGCCAGTCAGGGATAAGTGCTGCTGAAGCAATAAACTATCCCAGGAACTTAGGAACTCAAAGCACACAGGATTTGTTTTTCACTCACTGTCCATGTCCATTAGGCTCTGAGGAGTCTCCTTCCTCTACCCTGTCCTTACTCAAGAACGTAAGACCAAACACCACATGGAAAAGCAATGGCTACTGCAGCAGGGGATGAGAGCGTGGGAAAGCGTGCACTGCCTATTAAGGACTTCCACTAGTCAGTAACACACCTCCCTTCCTTCCACCTGCTATTGATCAAAGCAACTCAGAACATAAACTTGCAATCTTACCTCATATCCGGGAGAAAAACCAGAAATACCACATCACTAATGACTACATTGGGAACAGAGAAACATGTCTTAAGAGTAGGTAAGTGTACCAGGTACAGCAAGTAGGAGAAAGGCTTAGGGTATGCAAAAAAAATTGTAAAAAAGATCAACAGATAAAACGGTAAGTCAGGTATGAGAAAAAGCATCTACGGCTTGGTGTGGCTGGACCATGGCGCGCGTGCAGTGCGTGCAGGAGCTTAGGTGCAGGAATAGGCTGAGTCAGGGTGTTAAGGATGTTTCTGCTCTACTGCTAATCGTAAGAGTGGTGGGAGCCCAGAGGGTCAACATGATAATGTCTGTAATTTAACAGGATCATGCTGGCAACAACTGAGGGCTCTTTACATTCTAATATAATACATACATTTATCTGAATATACTTGTTGTTACCTTGTCATAATTATTCTCATGTTTTATCCATTTTCTTGCTTCCCAACTTTGAAATCGTTTTGTTAAAAATGCTTTCAAGCCTGGGCGCAGTGGCTCACATCTGTAACCCCAACTATTTGGGAGGCCAAGACAAGCGGATCATGAGGTCAGGAGATCGAGACCATCCCGGCCAACATGGTGAAATCCCATCTCTACTAAAAATACAAAAATTAGCTGAGTATAATCCCAGCTATTTGGGAGGCTAAGGCAGGAGAACTGCTTGAACCCAGGAGGCGGAGACTGCAGTGAGCTGAGATCGTGCCACTGCACTCCAGCCTGTAGACAGAGCAAGACTCCATCTCCAAATTAAAAAAAAAAAAAAAGTGCTTTCAAAATATTTTTTTCATTTTAAAATGAACTTAAGGAAATCCACTGCCTGCAGGACCTGATGGTGTTAATGATGTACCCGTACCCTCTGCACAAAGAGCGTGTATTATACACCCAACACCTTGAGTTAATTTGGATAGCAAAATTTTAGCTGCAGTTACAGCCATGCAGAGCATGATGAGGTTTTGGTCAACAAGGGACCAAAGATATATGAGATGGTCCCATAATGTTATAACAAAGCTTAAAAATGTGTATTGACTGATGACGTGGTAGCCTTCCTAATGGTAAAGTACAACACATTACCTTTCTTATGTTCAGATATATTTGGCATACACAAATATTTACCACTGGGTTACAGGTGCGTGCAAGATTCAGTGCAGTCACATGCTGCACAGGATTATAACTCGGGAGCAGTAGGCCACACAGCCGAGGCGTGGGGCGGGCCGTACCACCTAGGTTTGTTAAGTGCACTCAGTGATATTCACACGATGACAACGTCACCTAGTGATGCATTTCTCAGAAGGTTTCCCCATTGTTAAGCGACACATAACTGTATTTAAATACCAAGACAAATAGTTTCAGAGACTGACGCTGGGCAGCTGAAGCATGAGAAGAGTTTCATGTATTTGAAGTGTGTCTCCAAATGAGTTAGATAACATTTTGGAGATTCATTCAATTTATAAGGATAAAATACAGCACATTTTCAACGCATAAACTTTAGCTAGCTCTATCTCACCTATGTATCTGCTACAATCCAGAATCCAGATCTGATGTTCGAGTGGGCCCTAAAATCCCC
This sequence comes from Cebus imitator, assembly GCF_001604975.1. Classification (NCBI taxonomy): domain Eukaryota; kingdom Metazoa; phylum Chordata; class Mammalia; order Primates; family Cebidae; genus Cebus; species Cebus imitator. Next base: position 1,568,946 of record NW_016107704.1, on the reverse strand, counting down.
ATTAATGTCAATGTCACCCTATCACACCCAAGTCTTCCGTCCTCAGCTGAGTTTACAGAGCATAGAAGGAAAATGACACATGTGACTCTGTGCTGCATGATGAGATGATGCCCCAGTGTCTCTCCCGGGACCCATATTATTATTCTATGAACAGTTATTCTAATGTGAGTATTGCTTCTGCTCCCATAAATAATAACTTGCAAAACTTTTTAATACAATGCCCAGTTTGTAGGCAACCAACCCACTGTGGTGGCCAACCTCATGGACACCTCTCCTGTCCCCTTTACATGCCTTATGAAGAAGTGGACCTCAAAACTTTTCTGTACAAGTTCCACCTTTATTTATGAGAAAACATAAAACAATAGAAAGATCACTGCACAAGGAATCAGAAAATCTTTTTCTGGTTTAAGTCCCTGTCCTTAAATTTCCATGTACCTTTAGCAAGTGGCATGAGTTCTCTGCAAATTACTTAACCTCAGCTCTCCTCTCTATGAAATAAGGAGCACTATTAGTCCAGCTTAAGAGCCTTCCAATCGGGACAGTGCGGGCCTGCGTCAGTGTTAAAGTAAATCCTAATGCTATTCCCAGCCCCTGCTTCTGCTTGTGTCTCTCTTAAAATAGTGTTCCTTTCCACTGAATACAATTCCAATATGTTTGTTTTTCAAAAGACCCTTTTGACTGCAAGAAACAAAAGCCCAATTCCTACTGGCAAGCAAAAACAAAAAGGTAATTTACTGACCCATGAAGGAGTCACCTGGAGCTGTGGCAAACGGTGTATGAAAAGGAAATACATGATTGTCCTACGAGGCCACTGAGAATTTCACAGCACGCGTTACTGCATTAGAACCTCACCTGTCCTGACTGATATGCTGACTTCTTTCCACGACTGTAAACATATCCTCCCCTGCTTAACAACCACAGTGAAACATGAGAACTGCTTCTCCGGGTGTCCTCCTCCCATTCCTGAGGAAGGGCTCTAATGAGCCTTGCCGTGGTATTCCCAGACCTGGATGAGCAGATTCAACAATGTACCAGGCCCACACCATGTGCCTTCCAAAGCAGCAGGAGATCTGAGGCTATCCCCCAAACCGGCAGGGAAAGCTGAATGGAGTGTGAATAAGCAGTAATTACTACTGTTTAGAGAATTCTCTCTCTCGCAACTTACCCTCTGAGCAATCAATCATCTGCAAGCCTATCTGCATCACTGGAGTAGCCATTACACACTTTCATTTCCTTAAAAGTACACAGGGAAAATCCTCCATATACACAAACACAAATTTCTGTAAGAAAGTCTGCCACAATGTTTGGCTTAAACAAGTTATGTTTATTGTATACAACCATAACAAAGATAATGCACTGTTTAGGTTTGATCTCCTCCACTCAGAATCAACTCTTTTCCAGCCAGTGAAGCGATTTACCAAATTCCATTTGAAAATCATACTGTCATCAGTAATAACTTGAAACAACTTCACTGGCTGCCACTTTTGGACCCTGCCTTTCTTTGATTCCCTTACACACTTCACATCCTCATCTTCCTCATGCTGAAACATGTATGTTACCTACAAGCAAAAGAGTAACTCAAATTTCACTTAGCGTTTATTAAAAATCACCGTATAGTGAGCAATAATTATTAACAACAAATATCTACAGAAGCCCATCCATGCTAAATCGCCTATCATAAATGGTATTTAGACCAAATGAGATTTATATTGCTCAGAGAATAAGAGAACGTAAGTTTTTGATGGAAAATGTTTGTTATTCTCCTATTACTCTGAACTATGGCAACCCTAAGGGAGGATCTCTTCTTTCATTCCTGTCCCCACACCAACAAAATGGAAGCAAACATCAGGTACGTTCTGCTCCTTAATCCCACACGCTTTTACAACATTAGAAAATGATGTGAGAAGTAAAGATGACTTTTTTTTCCTATTAAGACAAAGTCTCACTCTATGGCCTGGGCTGGGGTGCAGTGGCACAATCTCGGCTCACCACAGCCTCTGCCTCCTGGGTTCAAGAGATTCTCCTGCCTAAGCCTTTCAGGGAGCAGGGATTACAGGCACCCTCCACCACGCCCAGCTAATTTTTGTATTTTTAGTAGAAACGGGGTTTTACCATGTTGGCCAGGCTGGTCTCAAACTCCTGACCTCAGCTGATCCACTTGTCTCGGCCTCCCAAAGTGTTAGGATTACTGGCCTGAGCCACCGCGAGTGGCCATATTTTTGTGTCATATTAAGATGAATGCCAATTGAAGTATACTTCAAGAAGCAATACTACAATAATGCGCCACATATCTTTTCCAGCAAGACAGTCTCGCCTCACCATGTATCTTTCTTGAGTAACAATAAACATATCTAGGTATCAACACATCAAAAACCAAAATCTTACTGTTTTAACTAAAAGGGCATAAATTCAAAAACGTAATTCATAAATAACATAAGAAACATGAGTGAGTCCTTTATTACATTTGCAGTCAGAAACTATGTTTATAGATGAAAATACATTCAAATTTGACATATCAAGTATTTAAAACCCCGAACAGAAAATAATTTCTATTTAGAGGACAGTTTCTTTTTTATATTTACCAATTTTCCTTCACATAGGCATACTTTAAACTGGCAAACATATCCCTTACTAATTGATTCTATCCTTGTATTACGTGATAAAACAAAAGGTTGTGTTAATTTTCTGATAGAAATTGCCTTTAAAATAGCATTTCTATACATTTTTGCATGTGTTCAGGTTTTTTAAATCTATCACATTCCATAATCCAGTATTCAATGGACCGAATACTTTATTATAATCAAGAAATTGCCTATTTTGGGGATACAGAGGAAGTCACGGAATTTCAGAAGTCATAAAACATTATTATTCGACCAGGCGTGGTGGCTCACCCTGTATCCCAGCACTTCGAGAGGCTAGGTGGGCATATTGCTTGAGCTCAGTTTGAGACCAGCCTGGGCAGCATAGCAAAACTCCATCTCTACAAAAATATAAAAATTAGCCAGGTGTGGTGGTAAGCACCCGTAGTCCCAGCTACTTGGGAGGCTAAGGTGGGGGGATTGCTTGAGCCCAGGAGGTCAAGGCTGCAGTGAGCCCAGATTGTACCACTGTACTCCAGCCGGGGTAACAGAGCAAGACCCTGTCTCAAAAATAATAATAAAATAAAATAAAACACCATTTTTCAAAACGAAGTGTGAAATTATCTAAGTTATTGTCAATATGTAGCCCTGAATTCCTCTTCTGAGCAGCCACATAAACATTAAAAACCGAGTAATACTTTAACAACTATACTCCAGCCCTTATTTCTCTCTCCAGCTTGAGACCCCAACATTAACCACTCATACCCACCTGCTGTATCCCATCTGTCCAACAAGTACTTCAAAATCAATTGACTCAAAGCTGAACTCAACATCTCCTCCCTAAACCGGCCCTTCCTCCTCCGTTCCCCTTCTCGCTGACGGTTGTGCATGTCCACCAACCTGTCCACGCCCAAAACTGGAGGTCATCCTCGGACGCTGGCCTGCTCCCACTTCTGCTGCATCCAGCCATTAAGCAGATTGGTATATATATAAGCATATATATACATATATATATAGATATATATATATATTGGTATGTGTGTGTGTATATATATATATATAGTTATATATATATAACTATATATATATACACACACATATATATATACACACACACACCTATATATATACATACCTATTTATATATGTATATATAGGCATATATATATATACACATATATATGTATACATATATATGTATACTTATATGTGTGTGTGTGTATATATATATATATATATATATATACACACACACACACACATCAGAAATCCAAGCGAAGTGTTAAATCCATTGGACAGAATTTATAGATATACATGTAAAATGAGCCAGGCATGAAGGCTCATGCCTGTAATCCCAGCACTTTGGGAGGCCAAAGCAGGTGGATCACAAGGTCAGGAGCTGGAGACCAGCCTGGCCAACATGGCGAAACCCCGTCTCTACTAAAAATCTAAAAATACAGAAATTAGCCAAGTGTGGTGGCAGATGCCTGTAATCCCAGTTACTCAGGAAGCTGAGGCAGGAGGATCATTTGAACCTGGGAGGTGGAGGTCGCAGTCAGCCGAGATGGTGCCACTGTACTCTAGCCTAGCTGACAGAGCAAGACTCCATCTCAGAAAAGAAAAGAAAGAAGGAAAGACATACATGTCAATTAAGTAATTTAATTCCATTCATTATTTTGAGATAAATCACATTGATAAGTTTACAGAGTCATAACAATTCTGTGCATTCTATCATTTTAAATCTATCAGTTTTATAGAAACACATTTTATTCAGATACTCTCAACAAACTCTGACAAATATTTCTAATGCCAAAGTGATGAAAATAAGTCTACATTTTTCTATGTGTGACAAACAGAAGCAATAGGCAAAGATATCAGTTGATAATGAAAGCAATGAAGCAATGGGATATTTTTACTTTGTTGGATTTTTTTAAAGAAGAAACTTTTTAAATGATAAATCATTAGATCTGTGAGTCTGAAGTCCTTTTAAAAATGACATATCAAAATATTTAAAGAAAGTTTAATGGTAAAAATCCTTTTTATAAAGTAACCATTTATTCGTAATAAGTGACTTGGTCAGTTTATATTAAATTAATCTTTCTCTGTTACTACTGAGCTTATTTTAGTGAAATTCATGTCTTTTCTCACCACTGCTGCTTCTCTTGGGCCGTCACACGGCATCCACTGTGAGCCTGCACCACGTCAGCCCTGCCTGTGGTCACTTTCATTTTCTGGTTCTTATGATCTAACCTCATATTCTCCCTGGGTTTGCAGCATTGCAGGGGAATGCATGAATCCACACCCTGAAGACCAGAATGGAGCAAATAACGCCAAATCTATTTTTATTGATTCACATTAGATATTTTAAAGCCCTGATTTTTTACCCACAAACTTAAATTTTCTTCTTTCAGTTTTATGCCCAATTTACAGTTTGCAAGTACTGACTTCCGAGTGAGTTGTTTCAACCTAATTCCTGTTTTCCTTCTTAATTTCACAGAAGGCATTTTCTACGTCAGCTGTGTTGCTGTCTCCCTCTTGGCCCTACCCACATGCCACATGGTGCGAGACCACGGAATTAAACGTGAGCAGTAGCTGCCAGTATATCTCCTTTTGTACCAGAATCCTACCAGGAACCCACCGATAAAATGATTCCAAAAACAAGAGCTCCCTTTGTGAGAAAGCGGAGGGACTTCCCTAACCATATTTAGCCAGGAAACAGTGTGAGTCCCCAGGGACAGTCTTCAGCAGCCTTTGCATGATTTCATGAAGTAGCTGCTCCTTGGCAGGCAGTAGTAAAACACTTTTTTAAAAGATTCATGAGTTTTCCTTCAAGTAGCTGTCACTCCTTTAGAAAAATGTTTTCTTAAGGCCTACAGCCTAAAGGAAGGGTGATCTTTTGAGAATTTTCCTAAAGCTTGTGTTAGTCAGATTAAATAACGTACAGGCAATGCATATGGAGAAGCCAGCATCATGTTAACGCCCTTGGCTTGGATGCCAATTAATATCCTACGAGCAAATTATTACACAGCCACTGAGTTTCAAAGACTAGCTTCCTTCTAGCACAAATGAATTATTGCATACATAGACGACTTATTATAATCAGTTTTTCCTGAGCCCAACAACTCAAAATACACTACACTTTCCTACCCACATAGATGAAAATTAGAACTGATCTCTAATCAACAGAGAGGCACACATGACACTGTGCACCACCAGTTTTCACAAAACATTTAAAACTCTGCACAAAAATTTGAAAACACAGAATTTCTTGGTGTATTTTACTAAAAATGAATATATATTGTTTAATTACACTGGCAGACTTCTCTTGAATGCATGCAGAATGAGTCAATGCTATTTCTTTATTAGATGTCCAGAATCAAAGCTATGGGGAAAAACTTGAAGAAAATATATCTTAATACTAGAGATACTCTCAGTAATGAAAGGAAAGACTGACATCTCCTCAAGTGCACGGTGCTCTCTCCCATGTAGTCACCTTTAACATCCTTAAATGGAAATACCAGGCGAAGCTCTGGGACAACAGTAAGTATAAAAAAGCCCAAGAGTCCATTCATTCTTAGCAAACGAAGAATTACTTCCTGTCACCTGACCCATGAGGCAAGTGACCTTTACAAAGGCCACATACCCAAGTAAGCAATGCCTAAAAATGGGGAAGAGGAACAGCTTTAGGAATTACAACATCTACCTCGGTGCCACATCCTTAAGTTCAATGTGAACTTTTTCTTTTTTTTTTAATTTTTGAGACGGAGTCTCACTTTGTCACCCAGGCTGGAGTGCAGTGGCGCGATCTCGGCTCACTGCAGCCTCACTTCCCAGGTTCAAGTGATTCTCCTGCCCCATCCTCTCAAGTAGCTGGACAATATGAACAATTTAAAATAAGCCTTAATTATCACTCAGCATTAAAGCAGGGGAGGTGGGAGTCATCGGGACCTTGTTGGGGAGGTGCTTGTTGGAAAGACTGCTATTAGGGTGAACACTGGTCCCAGTCTGCCCACTCAGGACTAAGGAGTTTCCCAGGACATGGGACTTCTGGTGCCAAGAGTAGATGTGACTCAAAATCAATCATAAGAGCAGAATAAACCCAACTGACCTTCAGCTTTGAGGACACATATTTATTCTAACAGTGCTCAGTGGTAAAGTCAAGCGTCAACAGTGAAATGATTGCACAAAAATTAAGGCTTCTCTTCCCCCATGCAGATGATACAAATTAATTAAATTGTAGAGAAGTCGGGCACAGAGGCTCACTCCTGTCATCCCAGCTACTCGAAAGGCTGAGGCAGGAGGACGATTTAAGGCCAGGAGTTCAAAACCAGCCTGGGCAACATAGCGAGACACCATCTCTAAAATTAGAAAAATTGTCCAATAAAATTAGCAGAGAAGAATTTAGTAACACTGCTTCTCTGACAGCAAAAATAATTCATTAAACTACATAGATACGTATTTAATATAAGCATGCATTTTTACGTGTGTTGTTTAAGTGTATGTTTGCTACATTGGTAAAAATTGGTACATAAGAAATACCCAGTGCAACATAATTGTGTAGTAATGGGATTTTTTTTTTCTTTTTACTCCGTATTAATGTAACAAAAACTGAACTTCTAGGCTATACGGGTGGTAAAGAAATGGGGAAAATTCACTGTCTGATAGCAATTCCTAGGTCTAAAGACTAACAGCCTGACACTGTATCACACCCCAAAGCAGCACACTCAACAAGCATGGAAGAGGCATTCAGGAATTTCCAGAGGTGGTCATGTGTCCACCATGTGTCCGCCATTCCATCAGACTTCCTCTTCTCCAGGCCGCAGTTCACAGACATGGCCCGCCCACCTTTCAGAGAAACCAAGACATTAAGGAAACAATGGTCACCAGCCAGGAGCAGGGCTTATACAGGGCCTCTAAGAAGGGGCCCTGCACGAAAAATGTTTCAGGCCTCCAACAAGAGGGTGGTTGGTACTGACATGCAACAGTCAGCTCTGACTCTCCTGCTCACTCCAGCCCCTCCCTGTGTCCAGAGAGGGGCAATGTGTACAGCATCCCCTCCTCTGGTGGGAAGCCATGTTCACAAGAGAGTCGCAGCTAAACCTGTGAAGTCACCAATGAAACGTGAGTGATGAAATGTGTCGAGCGGGTATGAAACCAACGTCCCATAGGTGCTAACAGGGCCCTAGGGCGCTGGGCCTGGCCACAGGCTGGTCTCCCGTTCATATGAGAAAAGCGTGTAGTATGGTGTAGGGATCGGGGTGTAATCTCAGGAATCAGACAACCCTGGGCCCCCACACACATAGAGCACCATGGTCAAGCTGCTTTCACCCACTGCCATCCATATTCGCTACATGATCGGGCAGCATAAGCATTAGAATGGATGAGATGATAGATTTCACAGTGCCCCGTCAGTTTTAACTTCTGATAACTGACTCTTAGAGAGCCTGTACTAAACTTAAAGGTCTCAACCTACAGCAATGAGACATCTCACTCTTTCCCTATTCATCTGCCTTCACTCCCCTCCATTAATTGTATTATTTTCATGTCCTCCAGCTAATAAAAAAAACCTACCATGCCACTCTACTTCTGGGTCATGACACATTTTGTAATACCCAGAACGAGTCTATATGTTCACAGGGGGGTAACATCAAATAAAGCAGTTTTTGTTTTTCTTTTGTGTCTCTCCCACCCCCGCCCCGCCTAGGCAGTATCTGCACTGCATATGAGAAGGTGATGATGGGGATACAAATGGAAAGAGATGCTTCTCCTAAGTACCTGAGTGAATTATCTTGAGACATGTCGAAGCTGAGCAATTTCCCACCAGCCTTGCACTTACAGACGCTACAAAGCATCCCAGAGGGTCTGCAGTCAGGTCACTGTGGAACACTGAACTGTTCCCTTCTTTAGGAACAGCTGAGGAAATGGTGAAGCATTGTGCAGAGTCCCTGAAGGCCAAGGGAAGAGAGAAAACGTGTCAAAGAGACGGGATGGGGTGCACTGTGGGGTGGCCAAAGGAGGATGCGGAAGGATGAGGAAGGCAGGCCAATACTTCACATGGTGGCAGGCTCATGGAAAAGCCCAGAACTCTTCTGGACTCCACTTTTGGTTCTAGAGCAGATTAAAAGGGCAGAGAAGTTGTATCTATCTCTCCAGACAAAAAAGGGCAGAGAAAAGTAGAGCTGCTCACACTTTTAGTCTTTATTCCAATGTGAATTCTGTACGTATTGTCCCGAGTATTTGAGAAAAAAAAATTTACATGACCCTGATCAAATTTCATCTGTTACTGATGAAAATTACACTGTAAAAGGATACATTAAGTTCAGTATATTTTAAAGATGTATTCAAAACATTTATAGAACTAAAAAATGGAATTAGGTTCAGTAAAGCCTCACATAGCAAATTAAGCTTTCAAAAAAAAAAAAAAAAAGCTAAGCTTCTTAAACTATTTAAAGCATTGCCTATAATACTTACAATATAAAATTTAGAAAGTCAAACCTATTCTTTCTGGAACTGAAAAGCCCTTTTCCCCTTCAAAACAGGATCTCTGACAGGCTGCATATGATCAAAATTGTCAGTAAAGAAACAGGATTGGCCAGACGCACGCAGTGGCTCATGTCTGTAATCCCAGCACTTTGGGAGGCCAAGGTAGGCAATCACAAGGTCAGGAGTTTGAGACCAGCATGGCCAATATGGTGAACCCCCATCTCTACTGAAAACACAAAAATTAACTGGATATGGTGGCAGGCAGCTGGAGTCCCAGCTACTCGGGAGGCTGAGGCAGGAGAATCACTTGAAACTGAGTGGCAGAGGTTGCAGTGAGCCGAGATTGCACTACTGCACTCTAGCCTGGGCGACAGAGTGAGACTCCATCTCAAAAAAAAAAGAAAAGAAACATAGGATTGACATAAAGAACCAAATCCTTGATACGGAAGCCTCTCCCTCACCTGCTGTCACAGCCACTGCTTTCTCACTGTGATGGTTAACTCCATGAGCCAGTGAGGCTGGACCATGAGGCCCAGTCTCAGTGGTGCTGTAAAGGTATTACTAAAATGTGATTAATATTTAAATCAGTGGACTTTGAGTAAAGCAGATTACCCTCCACAATGCATCAGCCAATCAGCTGCAGGCCTTTGGAGCAAACACTGAGATTTTCCCAAGAAGAAGAAATTCTCCTCAAGACTGAAACACAGAAACACTGGCTGAGGTCCCAGCCTGTTGCTCTGCAGAAATTCACACTCACAGCTGCACACTGCTCCTCACCTGCTTCCAGAGTTGCCGGCCTCCTCAATTACCTGAGCCTCAACAGGTTGCTTGATTGACTTTAAGGCAATTGACTTTAAGACACACTCTCGGTGTCTGTCTCAGTATATGTGTGTGAGTGTGTGTGCATGCACATGTGTGTCACATAATGGAAATGTGAGAAATGTGTTGCTAGTTGGTTTCATTGTTGTATGAACATCACAGAGTGGAGTTACACAAACCTAATGGTCCAGCCTACTACACACCTAGGCTCTATGGTATAGCCTACTGCTTCCAGGCTACAAACATATATTCTGAATACTGTAGACAGCTGTAACAAAATGGTAAGGACTGGTGTATCTAAACATAACTACACATATGACAGTTACAGTAAAAACATGGTATTATAACCTTACATGACCACCATCGCATATGTGGGTCTGTTGTTGACCACAACATCCTTATATAGTGGGTGACTGTGTATGAAGACACACACACACACACACACACACACACACACACAGTGGGGCCATCAGAAAACATGTCCTATATAAAAGTTCACGCTGGAAAGAAAAACCCTGTAAAGAAAGAAACTTCTTTTATAATCAACTTAGATGCCAAGAGACACTATCTTGTGCTCTGCCTTTCATAGAGTTTGGAAATCTCATGTTGAACTCTAATCCTCAACACTGGAAGTAGGGCTCCATGGGAGGTGTTTGGACCAACAGAGTAGATCCCTCATGACTTGCGCTGTCATCATGATAGTGAGTTATGGTCATTTGTGAGTGTGTGGCGCCTCCCACTACCCTTACTCCTGCTCTTGTGGGTGATGCACCTGCTCCTGCTTCGCCTTCTGTCGTGATTGTAAGTTTCCTGAGGCCTTCCCAGAAGTTGAGCAGATGCCAGCATCATGCATCCTATACAGCCTGCAGAACCATAAGCCAATTAAAACTCTTTTCTTTATAAATGACAGTCTCAGGTGTTTCTTTATTTTTTGAGACAGAGTCACGCAGGCTGGAGTGCAGTGGCATGATCTCAGCTCACTGCAACCTCCGCCTCCTGGGTTCAAGTGATTCTCCTGCCTCAGCCTCCCGAGTAGCTGGGATTACAGGCACCTGCCACCATGCCCGGCTAATTTTTGTATTCTTAGTAGACACAGGGTTTCACCATGTTGCCCAGACTGGTCTCAAATCCCTGGCCTCAAGTGATCCACCTGCCTTGGCTTCCCAAAGTGCTGGGATTACAGGTGTAAGCCACCACATCCAGCCTTGGATGCTTCTTTACAACAATGCAAGAACAGCCTCATACAGCCTTTTAACCTATGACATAGGAATTGATGACAGGCAGAGAGAAAGAGAGAGAAAATAACCTGAGAAACCTAAACACTCTCAAAATGCCATCAAGGGAAGCACATTTAAAGAATAAGCTGTTAAAAAACAACACAAAATTATTCCTATAACTTAAACTTACTTAAGGAAAGCAGGGCTTGTGGCTTGGACTCTGCAGACTTCAATGCTCACACTGGCTGGGGTCACCAGTGGCCTCTCAGCTGTGGAATCCGACAGTGAGCTTTCCCTCCCCTCCTTCCTCATAAGTGGACATTCACCCCCTAACCATGTGCTCCTTTTAGAAACATTCTATTTTTCTGACCCCAATCGTGAATACGGCCCTGGGCTTTTCTCTCTAATTCACATTCTTTAACATCCATGAAATCTCTGTCTGTTCCATTAACTCTGAAAGTCCTCCTTTCTGGCCTGGCCTGCTCCTGAGCAGCCTGTACACTTCTCTGGCTGCCTCCCAGACATCACCATGAGGATTTTCTGCTTTCTCCCCAAACCGAAACTCAACAACAGGAAAAGCGAATGTATTATACTCTCTCCACAAGGCCAAGGCCTCCTCATCAAGCTCTATTTCTGCCACTCACTCAATCTGGCTCAAAGTCTTGGACTCTTCTTAACATCCCCTTCTTCCTTGCCACCATATCAGATCAGTCTTTGAGTCATATCCATCCACCTCTAACTAAAGTTCCCTTAAGAACTGTTCCTCCTCTGGCCCAGGCCTCGTGGCCCCAGCTGGCTCCCCCAGGCCGGCCCTGGCACACTCTCTGGCATCTGGCCTCTGTCCCTCCCCACTCAAGCCCCACATAGCAGTCTTCCTAAAACACTTCTTGCTTCAGGTTATTTCCTGATTCAAAACACTTTTCTCTTGGTACATTCTTTATTTTCTAGGTTGATGTGAACATTCAATTGTCAATCATGCCAGCAATGTTAAGCACTGAAGACTTTAATCTCAAGAGACAAAATTTTAATGTAACTGATCAGCTCTGATGGTCTCTTGCAGCATTTCTCTGTTTCTTTCCTCTCTCCTAAGCCCTCCTAAAACTTAACATTTGAACATAAACTAATTCCAGTTCAAACTTCCATCCCCTAAGTCACTGAGACTGATTCCCACTGTAGATAGGAGCTTTGAATGCAGCAGACTCTTCATTCACTCACTGGAAAAACTTCACTGAGAGAATCTGTTCCAGACACTGCTGCAGGCAATAGAAGCATAACAGTGAATAAAACAAACCAGGTCTTGCCTTCAACATGCTTACAGGCAGGGAGTCAAGAAAGTAACACAATAAATATCACGATCAAAACTGCTTTGAAGAAAAATAAAGGTCAGTAAAATAAAGGTACAGAGCAGGTGACACAGGCAGGGAATGCCACTTCACATGAGTTAGTCTGAGGAACTCGTTGGTGGGGAGGCACCCCAGCAGAGTCCTGAACGCAGGAGGGCCCAAACTTCAGGTATCTGGAGGAAGAGTTTGCTACGCAGAGTGTTCAGTTAGCACAAGGCACCAAAGGGAAGTGTGTTTGGTGAGCTCAAAGTGCACAGAAAACAATGCACATGACCCATGAGAGACAGAGAGTGCCTGAGAGACGGCCGGGAGGCGGAGGAAGCCAGCCTTCAGGGCAATGGGAAGAACCCTGGATTGGACCCAGTCTGCGACAAGACCACAGGACCACAGAAGTGAGAGAGCTGACTGGCCCTGCACAAAGCTCACTCCTGCTGCTGTGTGGAAGGAGACCAGCAAGGAGCAAGGCCAAGGCCGGGAGGAGAGGCTGTCTCACTGGTCCAGGCATGGGCTGTGGGCAGAGTAGCGCAGGTGGAAAAAGTGGCTGAAGTTGGAGTCCACAAGATTTGCTGCCTGGTGGGTGCGAGACTCAGAGTGGAATCAAGAATGACCTCAAAGACTTGGACCTGAGCAAATGAAAGAACGGCAATGTCATTTTCAGAGAGAAGAGAAGAAACGCATTGAGGGTGGAAGCTTAAGGTTTGGTTTTGAACAAGTCTAAGATACCTGACTGATACGGTTTGCCTGTGTCCCCACCCAAGTCTTACCTTGAACTGTAGCTCCCACAATTCCCACCTGTCATGGGAGGGAAGTGGTGAGAGGTAGCTGGATCATGAGGGTGGGTCTTTCCTGTGCTGTTTTCATGATAGTGAATAAGTCTCGTGAGATCTTACGGTTTTGTAAGGGGAAGTTTCCCTGCACACATTCTCTCTTGCTGCCATGTAAGAAGTGCCCTCTGCCTTCCACAATGATCGTGAGGCCTCTCCAGCTGCAAGGAACTGAGTCCATTAAACCTCTTTTTCTTTATAAACTACGTAGCCTCAGGTATGGCTGCATCAGCAGCACGAAAATGGACTAACACACTAACTTTCCAGGAAAACACTGAATACACAGCTTCATATGAGATGCCTTGAGTTCAGGGGGAAAATAAAGTTTGCAGATACATTTGTGAGTTGTCAGTTTACAGATAAAGCTCTGGGACTAAGTGGGTAGAAAGAGAGAGAGGTCAGAGGCCTGAGCCTTGCGGCCTCCCAACCTTTAGAGATTGAGAGGATGACAGGGAGCAGCAAAGGACAAAAATCAACTCAAGAAGGGTCCAGGGATGAAAGACACAGTTACCCAGGAAGGAGGGTGCAGCCAGCTTCATCATATGCCACTAAGAGTAAATTCCTAGTTCTCTCCCTCACATAAGAAAGCCTCTTAGATCAGGGAATCACGCTCAGGAAACCACACAAAAGTCAAAAATGAATGTTTTCATGAAAGTGTTCATTCCAGATGTTTTATTTTTTGGATTAGATGTTAAGATTTCCATTCATTGAGTACGTCCATTCTCTTATGTTTGAACATGAACACCCCCATGGTAGAAAATATACAGATTATTGATTTTAACTCTAAAAGAAAACTTTTAAATAAATCTTGCCAAATAGAATCATATAGAACATTTTCTAAGTTAATAAGCAACAGGAAATAACTATTTAAATAGCAGACTTTCAATAACCTAACAAAAAGTGAAGATATTTGGAATATACAATTTTTTTGAAAGGGATAATTATTTCTTCTTGACAGAAATCTCTACTCCAATCTTTCACAGCTTACCTAAAATACCACGGCTGAAACCATCAATGTGTTAGGAAAAAAGATTTTCTTACCATTAAGGATTAAGACAGAAGGTAAAAGGCACTTTGCAATTTCCCTTCTTGATGCAGCTCACTTTCATTCCCACCCAGAGGCGTGAGAAGGGGAAGCAGGGTGGGGACGGGGGGTGTTGAAGGAGCAAGGGATAGGGTGGACAGGGATAGCTGACAAACACAAAGGGTCATGCCAGAGGATCCTATCTGACCATCAGTAGCCCTTCTGGGTCCTTCTAGACCTGCAGTTTTATAACACAGGCTTAGTTTAGATGTTTAGAACTTTAGAAGAGAAGCAACTCTTCAGATGTTGATCCAGACTGCCCCTGGAAAGGCAGCAGTTTAGAAGCAGGAGAAAATGATGTGCAGCTGACCTCTTCACGTCTCTAAATCTGTCCTTTCTGACAGGCAGCACTGGAAGTCCAGGTCACTTCCCGTTGGTTCAAAAACTACCCGAGAACCTTAAGTGCACCTAGCAGTTTTATTTGCGGCTTTCTTTAAAATTCAAGTTATAGGGACGCTTTATTGTTTTTATATGTATTTTTAAATGAACATAAAACATTAACTATTTGTTGAAGGTCTCACAATGTAACAAAATCTGTATGTAACATACAGGTATGAGCCACCACACGTGGCCCTGTTATTTCCATCAGAAAAACAATGCCTGATGTTTTTTAAATGCATACTCTATTGATGACATATTTTGTTTTAATTTTGTTTCTATTAATACATAATTTTCGCTCAAGCATACTGTTCAACAATCATCATGCCATATGACTAATTCTCAGAAAGCAGGTAGAAAGTAAATAAAGATGATGCTAGATGGGCCTAAATGTCCAAAAGCTGCCTCGGCTATCACAGAAACCACAGAAGATGCAATTCCACACTCGTATGGAGAAGGATACAGAAACCAAGCTCTGTGTTTGCCAGGCTGCACCGAAGCCACTGTGACTTGAGGCAAGAGGGATGAACAGCCTGGGAAAGGGGAGTGGCATCTCCAGCCGCTGACAGAGCCAAGTAATCAAACACCACTCAAAAGACCCAGTTTACAAATGGCAGGGATTTTCATTTTCATCTTCTAGCCAAAGGCCTGTCCCTACTTTAAGGTGTAAATGGCATATCACTACATACCTTTATTTCCGGCACACCCCCTATTTCCAGAACTCTGCAACAGGCAACTGTACCAATCAGAACAAGACTCTGAACCCAGAAGTCATCTGAATGAAATCTGAGAAGCCTCATTACCTATCAGCAAGTCCGACCCATAAAGCTAAAGCCATTTACTAGCAAAGTCTTACATTTGAAAGCAATTTATTCTTATTTACACATAACTGTGACGGCTTGCTTACCTGCAATATAAACCAATGCCAAGGTGCATCAGTATGACAAACAAAAACGTCTCCAAATTAGAATAAGCTTAAACGATCAGAATTTAAGAGACATCATAAACTTCAACCATGGGAAATTAACAGAATAATGCACAGTACCTGCATTATTGGCCTAGGATTGGCCTGCCTGGATTTCAAAATTCACTGTGCACTCAGGCCGCCAATCTATTTAATTTCTCTGAAATGTATTTTCTTAAATATTCAATGGAGATAATAATTATTACCATCTCACAGGGATGTACTAAGGCTTAAATAAAATGATCCAGGGAAAAAGCTTAGCACAGTGCCCTAAATAGAGTAATCATAAGCTGATGTGTTATTTCTTTTTTTCTGTTATTTCATTTTTTTTTTCCAGAGACAGAGTCGTCTTGCTCTGCTGCCCAGGCTAGAGTGCAGTGACACACTCAGAGCTCACTGCAGCCTCAAACTCCTAGTCTCAAGATAGCCTCAGCCTGAGCCTCCTGAGTAGCTGGGACTGCAAGCACAGGCCACCACACCCGGTGAATATTTTCACTTTTTAATGTTTTTGTAGAGATGGGATCTCGATATCCAGGCTGGTCTCAAGTGATCCTCTTGCCTCAACTTCCCAAAGTGTTGGGATCACAGGCACAAGCCACTGCACCTGGCCCTGTTATTTTCATAAGAAAAACAATATCTGATATGAACTTGCTCTGATTTGGAAGTCAGAGAGGCATGCATTATTCTTTCTGTTGTTGTTGTCGTCATCAAGGCAGAGTTTTTCTCTTGTTGCCCAGGCTGGAGTGCAATGGCACGATCTCGGCTCACCGCAACCTCCTCTCCCAGGTTCAAGCTATTCTCCTGCCTCAGCCTTCTGAGTAGCTGGGATTACAGGTATGCACCACCACACTCAGCTCACTCTTTGTATTTTTAGTAGAGACGGGGTTTCTCCATGTTGGTCGGGCTGGTCAGGAACTCCCAACATCAGGTGATCTGCCAGCCTCAGCCTCCCAAAGTGCTAGGATTACAGGTCGAGCCACTGCACATAGCCTACACAATTCTTAAACAAAAGTTTAAAGATTTCAACTCAAAATGGTTAATTTTTAAAGTGTGGTACTTCAAGTGAAAATCACTAATCTAAACCTCCAGATTTATAGATAATTGAGATTTTGCTATTGCACTTTTTCATTAAAAAATGAATTATAGCCGGGCGCGGTGGCTCACGCCTGTAATCCCAGCACTTTGGGAGGCCGAGGTGGGTGGATCACGAGGTCAAGAGATCGAGATCATCCTGGTCAACATAGTGAAACCCGTCTCTACTAAAAATACAAAAAATTAGCTGGGCATGGTGTTGCGTGCCTGTAATCCCAGCTACTCAGGAGTCTGAGGCAAGAGAATTGCCTGAACCCAGGAGGTGGAGGTTGTGGTGAGCCAAGATAGCGCCATTGCACTCCAGCCTGGGTAACATGAGTGAAACTCCGTCTCAAAAAAAAAAAAAAAAAAAAAAAAAAAAAAAAAAAAAAAAAAAAAAAAAAAAAAAAAAAAAAAAAAAAAAAAACATGAATTATAATGCCTGAATATTCAAAATGCTGGTTT
This sequence comes from Cebus imitator, assembly GCF_001604975.1. Classification (NCBI taxonomy): domain Eukaryota; kingdom Metazoa; phylum Chordata; class Mammalia; order Primates; family Cebidae; genus Cebus; species Cebus imitator. The sequence continues at coordinate 1,551,719 of NW_016107704.1, read as the reverse complement.
TTTAAAAAATTTAGATATTGAAAGGACCATTTAATTATCTGAGGGCAAGAGATTCATGCATTTAAAAGCCCAGACTTTGTCACAGTTGTCAGAATCCTTAATATGATGATTTTTATGGTTTTTTTTTTAATACAGAGATAAATGACTTCACACTATTTCAGGATTTTTGATGTGTGAGTGGGCAGATGGCGTGGGAGGATGTAATGACTAAGAGTTGAAGAGAAACTTTTGAAGAGTTCGTAAGTGCTGGAAAGTTTGGCTGTGCAGTTGGGAGAACAAAATCCCTACATGAAGTTTAGCAGCAGCGAACTCAGAGGGATAGACCATGTCAACTAACATTCATTACTGCATTCTTTGTCCTTCTTAGATACCCAAGCGAAACAGAATCAGGAAAGAAAAATTCCAGAAAACTGTGTACCAAACCAAGGTATGACTTCAACAGCCTACAGCTAAGTTTGCATAAAACACAGTTTCACAACCTAAAGTACAATTAAAAAAAAAAAAGTTTCACCTAACCTGCAGCTTTTTAATATCATCATACTGCATTTATACAGCCAGAAAACAAGCCATTTGAATGACATTTTCAAATGTAAACTCCTTTGTTTTATTAATTACATATAAACTGGTTTATAAACTGTCCAAGTAAAGAATAAAGAAAAACTTTTTTTTTTTTGAAACAAGGTCTTACTTTGTCACCCAAGCTGGAATGCAGGAGTGCAATGGTGCAATCTCAGCTCACTGCAACCTCTGCTTGCTGGGCTCAAGCCAACCTCCCACCCCAGCCTCCCAAGTAGCTAGGGTGACAGGTGCATGCCACCATGACAGGCTAATTTTTATATTTTTTGTAGAGACAATGTTTCACCATGTTTCCCAGGCTGGTCTTGATCACATGGGCTCAAGTGATCTTTCTGCCTCAGCCTCCCAGAGTGCTGGGATTACAGGAATGAGCCACTACACCCAGCCTTAAAAACTACTTTCAATTAGCCTACTTTGAGTTATGAATTTTTGTTTTTTTAATTAAAGAACAGTAGAGAATTTTAATCAGCTGAGGAGCAGCAACTGCTTTCAATTAAAAACCAACAAGAATAAATTGATATCATACTAAATTATTTTTACTGTACTAATTTCATTGTGGTTTCAGTTAAACACCATTGTCAACAGAAAAATATAATCCACAATTAGAATAAATCATATGGGGGCCAGGCACGGTGGCTCTTGTCTATAATCCCAGCACTTTGGGAAACTGAGGTGGATGAACTGTACTAAGCTCCAGAGTTTGAGACCAGCCTGGGCAACATGACGAAACCTCATCTCTACAAAAAATAAAAAAAAATAGCCGGGTGTGGTAGCATGCACCTGTAATCCCAGCTACTCAGGAAGCTCAGGCTGGACAATCACTTGAGCCTGGGAAGCAAAGATTGCAGCGAACCAAGATCGTACCACTGCACTCCAGCCTGGGTGACAGAGTGAGACCCTGTCTCAAAGAAAATAAATAAATAAAGTTTATAAAACACTTATCATCTGAAACACTTCAAATTTCCTGAAAACTTCATAACTTCAATATAAAAGCAGAGAATTCAGGCATGACTATTTCAACATTGAGCTGAATGTATTTAAAAACTATGATTACGTCAAAAAAAGATTTTAGAAATCCCGTACCATTTAAAAGTAGAGAGACTTGATGGAGTCATACAAACTTGTCTCTGGGGTAGAGACAAGGCTCATCTCAGACCTACTCAGCATTGTACACGTAGTACCTTTATTCTGACCACCATGGCTTATGCTGGTAGGACACAGGGCATATTTGGAAAAAAAAAATATTGGTACTGTAAATTCTTAAAGCTACGTATACTTGGCATCCTGTTGTTTAGATATAAATGGGGGAAAAGTAAAGTAACCTCACAAAAGCATGATGACGGCAGCCTGGAAAAAAGATCAAAGGTCCAAGACCTTCTGTCTTACTCACAGCCTTCTGAGTAGGAAAGGTGGAGAATAAAGGAAATATTGGAGACTGAACAAAAGAGGAAGCTCCTGAATCGGCTGGATGGAATGCTCGCTTCCTCTAAGGCCAAAGCTCTGCCGGGCTCTCCTGCAAATCAGCCCCAGTGTAGTCAATTTCATTTTAACAATAAACTAAATGTCAGGTGCCAAAAACAACTAGAATTACTGTGTAGTTGTGTGTAAGGTCAGCTATTTTCTTTTGATAAAATGAATAAAGGTCCAATTTCAACTCAACCATTTGGCATTTTGTACTGCTTTCTGTTCATGACAATTCTGAAGACATAGATTATTCTTATTTGATTTCATATATTATTAAGATTATCACTTTGGTCTAGGATTCAATCCATAATCCTTAAAGAACAGGAATGGTAACAACTGCAAATGACATGATATTGATTTTAATCTATCTCTGTGAGAATTGTTATATGCATACATTGCAAAATAAAACATTTTTAAAGAAAAATAACTAAAGTTGCTATGTCCAAATAAACATTCACATCATCCTTAACATCTACTCTGAGAATAAAGATATAGCATCAAAATAGCCATCCCCTTCGCATTTTCTAAGTGAGGCAGTTTGGACAAAAGTAATCCGTAATCAGTGATTTCCTTCAAAAATGAAATGCTGTGTTATCTACATTGCTACTGACTTAGTAAAATGACTGTGTCATTATTTGTATGGCTTAGTTTCTACGTTTTTATTACATGATTAAATGTATTGTTACAGAATAAATGGATAAATAACATCATAGAAATAAATCAGAACTCTCAGTAATAACCAAGAGTAAAGGGTGGAGACACAGGGCTGCCAACCCTGTGCTGTATGTTACAGATCCCCAGCAGATATTACTAGCAGATCCCCACCTCATACAAAACTTAAATTTAACAGAAACACCCTCACACACACAGAAATGGAATGTAAGTGACCACCAAAATATAGTGTCTACTACTCAAGGTGACACTCATATAAATGAAACAATTTTTTTTAAAGATACTGAGTCTGGGCCAGGCGTAGTGCCTCATACGTGTAATCCCAGCACTTTGGGAGGCCAGGGCAATTGGATCACCTGAGGCTACAAGTTCAAGAACAGCCTGACCAACATGGTGAAACTCTATCTCTACTAAATACAAAACATTACCCAGGCATGGTGGCACATGCCTGTAATCTCAACTACTTGAGAGGCTGGGGCAGGAGAGAACCCGGGAGGTAGAGGTTGCAGTGAGCTAAGACTGCACCACTGCACTCCAGCCTGGGTGACACAGTGAGGATCCGTCTC
>NW_016107704.1:1541273-1548431 GCF_001604975.1 Cebus imitator | reverse complement strand
CGTCTCAAAAAAAAAAAAAAAGACACTGAGTCTGAGATTACAGGGAATGAATGCCAGCACAAGGAGAAACCTACAAAAGCCATGTTGATCTTGAATCGTAGGAAATTAAATTCTAGTTTGAGTTTCACACTGTTAAGAAAGCTCAGGTATGATACCGTGAGGCAAACGTCGAATAATTCAGAATGCCCCTGGGGACAAACAGTGAGACCTGCTCTCTCCACTGAGAAGTTTCTTTAGGTTGTAATCTCTACCAACATCTTAAACTTCAGGGAATTGTGGTGAAATGCACTGTTTTGAGAATGGGAAGCCTGAAAAAACAGAGCTGTGTTCTGAATCTTACCAGGCAACAAGCAGCTGTGAGAATAGGATTCATCACAATCTCTACAATTCAAAATAATCTAACAACAACAACAACAAAAAATAGACTATTACTTTGATCCACAAATTGGTCAATCTTGGTCAGAGAATTTCTGCCCAAATGATACAGCCCTGTGGGGTGAAGTGGCCATGGAGAGAGCAGATCACAACAGACAGGTGGAATCCAATACCTTTTGTCACAAGTATGGAATGAGTGTTCCTTCAGGCACGTAAACTTCTCAGGGAACACCAGCTACAGGACATTCCTACTGACATCTGTGGGAGATCATTTGCCTTTTAGAGCTGCATACCCAAGAATGACTCATATTTGCCAAGATGGGATCCCAGTTCTAGCTGAAATTCGCAAGGCACCCCTCCCAACGGAGGGGGCACAATTAAAGCATCACCATCACCTGTGTATTTTTCAGCAAATCAATATGCTGGAAGATTCCTTCACAACTTCTGGAAACAGCATATCATACTTCTGAGAAGAAAGAAAAGTCACTGTGTCAAAAAAAAAAAAAACCAGCTTTTGATTTTGGTCTGATTTTAACTGCAGAATAGAGCAAAGGCCTTTGGTTTAGACATTTCTAAGATGTAGACTCACTTCTCTACATCAAAACCAAGATATTATGCAGACTTTACATTTTTAAAGCTTCAAGGAGAGACTTAAGGCATCAAGGAGAGATTCAAGAATCAGTACTAAAGAGGCACAGGTTAGCACACCCGTTCAGTTAATGTCCCTGAAATGTGGCTCAGAAGTGGCCTATCCGTGCTCCTGAAGGCACTGTGAGCATCCGCAGGAGTCACTGCATCTTCCGTGTGCAAGGCTGCAAGGCCGTCACGAGTGACAGAGAAACATGCAAGCTGCCCCACCCCCACTGGACCAGGAGGTAAGGTGACTCCCAGTACCTAGTGATGACACTAAATCAAAGGTTTAAGCTCAATGGAGGGATCTCTAGTAAGGATATCCTAATATCTTTACCTTTAGATTAACTTCTTTATAGCTACAGAAATTACAGACTAGAAAAAAACTGAAAAACCCCCTTGGAAGACAGAAAGAAGAGGGAATAATTGAGGAACAAAATGAAATCAAGTAACAAACATTTCAAAACCCAGTATTTACGTCTTCAAAGGATGACAGGAAAAGGTCATCTAGAGAAGTATTAAAGAACAGGAATAGTTTAGAATGCCTTTACTTTTCTATTTTATTTTATTTTATTTTATTTTTTTGAGACAAAGTCTCACTCCGGTCGCCCAGGCTGCAGTGCAGTGGCACAATCTCAGCTCACTGTAACCTCCAACTCCCAAGTTCAGGCAATTCTCATGCCTCAGCCTTCCAAGGAGCTGGGACTACAGGTGCGCACCACCATGCTGAGCTAATTTATTTTTTGCATTTTTATAGAAATGAGGTTTTGCCATGTTGGCCAGACTGGTCTCAAGAATACTTTTATTTTTTTAAAAAGTCCTATTTTTCCTTAAGAGATATTTTCGAAGTGATATATACAACCTGAATTCTTATCAATTAAATTCAAAAGTAAACAGACTCACAGGGTCTGCTATTTAAGAAAGTCCTATCAGAAAAACGGTTCTTTTTCCGAAGTGTGTAATCTCCCACGTGAAAGTCAAGAGTGCAACAGAATCACCTCGCAGTGACTCACAGACTGCAAGTCCCTCCCTCAGAGCTTCTGTTTCACTGTCTCTGGGGCGCGGCCCAGGAATGCGTGTTTTAGCGTGGTTTCATGCCGTGTGCTTTGAGAACCAATGCCTCCGATCAGTGGATCTGTGAGGTTTGTGGAATGCATGCATCTGCAGCAGCGCCCACTGAAGATCATGTGTGCGTGGAGTGTCATGAATTGTTGTGGAGTGTGTGGATTGTATATGTTAGTTTCCTGAGAGAGAACAGGGCACAGCTGGGAGGGTGAGCTTGGGCTTTCTAGGAGAACCCAAAGCTGAACCTCAGTCTTGCAATTTTATTAGCTGTGTGGTCATGAAACTGCTGGTTCCCCTTCTGTAAAACAAGGATAACACACTCAGGATTGTATCCAATAATAAATACATGAAGATTACTTACCTTGCCTTGTTCCAGAGAACATTCAAGGAAGTTTTCAAATATACATAAAGAACAGTGAGACAAAGGTAGCACACATTAAACCGAAATGAAAAAGAAAAAGCAAACAAAAGGTAGGGAAGTAAAATAGAAGCAGGAAAGCAGGTAACACAAAACACACGCCACAAAAGTGACACACAGGCTAGGGATAAGCCATACGTTTGACCGCAAACCTACCAACAAGGTGAAAATTCGAACTGCTAATTTACAAAACTCAGTGTCCACAGAAAGAAAGCAACCACTTGTTCTGGAAAAAACAGAACAGCACTCCTGGTATTAAGAAACTGTGCGGGTCCCCAACTGTCAGTCCTTCATAACAAACAACAAGCTTTCTATAGACACATTCTCATTCTGATGTCCCCAGAATCCATACTTCACACTGGCTGCTTCCATGTGACATGGTCCAGGTGGGTCCATGATCCCTGACCTGTCTTAATTTAAGCTTTTATATGGCAATCATTGCTCTACTTTGCCTGGAAAGTGGTTGGACTACTACTCCTCCAGACTGCCAGTTAAATACAGATCCATTTGCCTTAGTCAATAATTCAGATGGGAGGTAGAGGGGATGTTCCTTTACTAAAATTCCATGTGCAACTCACACTTCTAGTAGCAGTCAGTTCACCGCGACTGAGAGGCAGCCAAAGGGCTTCCTTTAGGTAGGGGCAGTATTCTCTGTGGAAAAATGTTTGGATTCATTCTGAGAAATTAACAGGCAAGTGTGATCCCAAAGTAAAATAGCATTAAAGGTATGTGTCTAACAGGGAGACTGGATTTATAAAAGGCATCAGAAAAGGTTAATACCCCACAAAGGAATATTATTTGTTATTTCATTGGTGGGGTAGTGGTTATTGTTTTTCATTTTCTATGACTGGATATGGCACCAGTTTAGTCTTGGCGTAGGCAAAATGTCAGAGATGGGGTTTGTCCTCATGGTGCAAGTCAAGTTGGGGGGTGGAGGAGAGAGAGAGAGAGAGAGAGAGAGAGAGAGAGAGAGAGTATAACCATCACAGCAGATTTGAAATTATACTATCCAAGTACACAGGTGGGTACTTTGGAATGATTCTACTTTTGACTTATTCCAAAGAGATTTGTTGCAAATCTAAACATTTTCTTGGCTATGAATTTTGTAAAATTTATTCAGAGGTTTCAAATATGTTAAGACAGTATCATGTAAATCCAAATAAATGAATAGGTCTTTCGAAATCAAAAGATCATAGTGAACACAGCATTATCCTTGGTTTTGGTAAGATATACAATTTGGGACATACAAGAATAAAAGTATATTTAATAACCATTTAAGGAAAAACTATTAACAAAAAATAAAGAGGTAGGCATATCTTATTCTTATTTGATAGAAGATGCCATTGTCTTAATAGGAAAATATTATAGACTACAGCATCACAGTAAGATGCCTGTATGCAGTACTTCAAAGAATAACATTTAAAATAACTGCAAATATCACAAGCTAAGTGTTATCATTATGTAAGTAATTTACTGTAATGGGAACCATTCCCATGACCTCTAGGAAATCCCTTAGCTCTTGTTCTTTATTTTCATACCAATTTCAAGTACATAATTCTATCTGTAGACAGACATTTACATTTACATGGTTCCCCTCTTGTCTGTCTAGGACATAGGACACATATTATGGAAGGAATCCCATACTTCTTATTCTTGGGTTAGGATAAACCCTGAGAAGTAGACCTCACATGCTCACCCCAACACACACTTTATCCCATTAGCAAACACACAGCTAGTTCACTGGCTATGTGAAAAGGAAATCCCACCTCCCACACACACGTACGTACACACACACACACACACACACTCTCTCTCTCTCTCTCTCTCTCGCTCTCTCTCTTCAAAACAAAGTTACAACAATTTTCCCAGGAGCAAAATTGAAGTAGAAATACAGAAATATGACTTGCCAAGTTACATTTATGAAATGCATAGTCTTTCTACTGATGTAGAATTTTGAGAATTAGTCAATCATTTAAAAGAAGCACTCTCATTTTATTACAATTTACAGCTTTTCCAAAAATCTTCACCAGGAAGAATGCAGGCAGAACCAGCCCTTACAGGAAACCTCACATTCCAGACGTTCCACAGGCTGAGGCCCCGACTGCATCCCCAAGAACAGCTGCTGTCTGTTCCCCTCCAGCTCCCACCGTAAATGCAATACTTACGATTCAGAAAAGGACATGTGCTATTATTTTGCAAAAGCTAGGCAGACTGCTTATGCATCCGCGTGGACACATTTGTGAAATGCTAGTTGGAGGTGCAGGAACGAGCCTCCTTTAGATGCCCTGTGTGTGCCTGGGTCAGGCATTTTTCGATCTGCTGTAGAAACGTTCTGCCCAGGTCCTACCACCCATGATCACTCGCCACCTCAAAGCCAGTTTTAATATCTGTAAAATAAAGGGATATCAACAGCCTGCTTCTTAACAACACTGCCATTGACCACACCTGACATGATTCATGTGAAAGTTATCAGACTGTAAATGAAATAATCATGGAAATGAAATAGCAGCTAACATCTACCAGCCCCCATCCTACACACTTATTATTTAATTAATGTAATCCCTTGGACAGCTCCATGAACAAGGCTTTATTATTTTCATCCCATGTTATAGGTGAACTGAGGCAAAAAGAAGTTATGAAATTAACTTCTCACAGACTGTAAAATACGGGACCAGGATTTGAAGCTAGCGAGGGTGACCCCAAGGCTGACACACTTAATCAGCTTGCTCAGCAGAATGGCAAAGAATCACAAATCAAGGCTGAAGAAAAAAAAAAAAAAACAGTCAAAACAACCACCTCCGCCTATACCATAGTAAGATGTGGCTTCAGGAATGTGGTCCTGATTCTGTCACCACACACATCTCCTGCCCTAAAAGTGACTGTCCCACCCAGGCCCTGTGTAGGTCTCCTTAGTGTTCAAGGATTGCATCTGACTGAATGACAGGGCACAGCGTGTTCCACTTCCTGAAACTGAGCTTTATGGCAGACGGGAAACATACATAAGACTTTAGAAAATTTCTCACCTTTGGTGTGGGAAAAGAGAAAGACTATACTTGCAGTCCGAATTCATTAAATAAATTTGGGAGAACGTCCTGTGTGTCAGGCAGCATGACAGGGTCACAAAAACAGAGCCCCACTTTGTTTCCAGGCATCATTTTCAGCGGGAAAAGTCTTTGCATAAATAGTACAAGCTTCTTCTCAATCAAGGGTTGGAAAAAGAAAAGCCAGGGCGGGGTCACCAGCCCAGGACCCAAGTGTCCCTGGCACAGGAGGGGCGAGTCTTCCCAGATTTGTACTCAAGCCTTTACGGAGCTATCATGGAATCCTCTGTGGAATGATATTCACAATAAAGGCAGGATGCCACAGCAGAAGGCAAAATCTGGCTTCATCTTCCCCAGAGCCAAAAGATAATTTCTCAAAATGTGCCTTGTCTTTACCTCTTGGTATGAGAAAACGCTTTGTAGCTTTCATTCACCACAATCCCATTTCCCATAGGTTTTTATTCAATTTCCCATCTCCTCCTTTCCTCCAGCCAGCCTCACCTGCTGTTAGCAGATGCTGTCAGTAACATCTCTTTTTAAATGGGTCAGAATTTCTCTATGCTGGGTGAAAGGGGCCAACTCAAAATGATATCTAATCAGACTTAAAGGTTACGCCTTTGTGAAATGCCTCATTGGAAAGCCTCTTACTTCCTACCACTGCCCCCCCCCCGACCCCACCAAGAAAGAAAAAAGTATTTTAACCCTTTCTGTTTGGCGATGATTCTACTATGCAGTGCATTCAACTTCCCTTTTATTTTCACTTTATAATTCAGATAACTTTTAAGCACAGTAAGAGTCAAAACTAAATGCAAATAAAAGGCAACTACAAATGAAGTTAACAAAGAGCGAGGACAAGGCGGAAGGAAAGAGACAGAGAGAGGGCGGAAGGAGTCATTTTATATCAAAGCAAATAGAGCTTTAAAAGAAAAATGATTTAATTTTCTTACACCAATTCTTGCCATTGTGTTCTGTTCCAAAAGGATGCATGTAATACATATTCCCGTGTTCAGACCATCTAACTTGCACTGATATTTGAGCTAGAACATTTAAACTTTATATTTCACATTGCCACATCGCTACACAGATAAATGCAAAGAAAATAAAATTTTAAAAAATGATATGCTATGAAACCTTAAACTTCATTATTAAAATATATACTAATCAAAACTGGTAAAAGTTAAGTTTGTCATCCCAAGGTTAAGTCGCCCACACAACCCCCACATTGCATAATAAGGTATGTATTTAGTTGCCTACCTAGCAATCTAAAATAGAATATTCGAACAACAATAGCACATTAACTACTATACTAAGGGAAAACTAGAGTCTTTAAGAACCTAGAACACACAATTACCACTAGAACATTATATAACAATGAGGATTATTAACTTTTACATTCTGTGTTCTTCAGATTTTGTAATGACGCACTAACAATGCATCATATTTGTGCTGATTTTTATAGTTTACAAAGTGCTTTCACATTCATTATTTCATCTTCATCCTAACCAAACAGGAGGGAAGAAGGAATGGAGGGAGGGAGGGAGGGAGGAAGGGAGGAAGGGAGGGAGAAAAAAAAGGTAGGTGGGAAAGAAGGAAGGAAGGAAGAAAGGAAGGAAGGAAGGAGGGAGGGAG
>NW_016107704.1:1538016-1541178 GCF_001604975.1 Cebus imitator | reverse complement strand
GGAGGGAGGACGGAGGGGGAGGGAGGGGAGGAGGGAAGTAGGCTAGCTGGCTGTGTAATAGTAAAATTAGTACCATTTCACAGATTAGGGAAAACATTCAGAAGTTAAACAACTTGCCTAGGAGTCCAGAACCAATGCATGGAGTAACCAAATTCAAACTATTCAACATTCAAACTCCAGTTAATTGACTGCAAGCCTCACATTCATTACATCACACTCAAAGACCTAGTTTTTCAGCTTTCTGTTATGACTTTTCATCTTTACCTTCATTTGCACAATTTAAAACCAGAACTAGTTTTATTTTTACAGAAAGCCATACCTACCATAATTCTCCACTGCAAAAAATCGAGATAAAAAATGAAGAGAGGGCTGGCCACAATGGCTCATGCCTGTAATCCCCGCACTTCGGGAGGCCAAGGCAGGTGGATTACCTGAGGTCAGGAGTTCAAGACCAGCCTGGCCACCATGGTGAAACCCCGTCTCTACTAAAAATACAAAAAATTAGCCAGGAGTCATGGTGCGTGCCTAAAATCCCAGTTACTTGAGAGGCTGAGGCAAAAGAACTGCTTGAACCTGGGAGGTGGAGGTTGCAGTGAGCCGAGATCGTGCCATTGTACTCCAGCCTGGGTGACAGAGCAATATTCTGTCTAAAAAAAAAAAAAAAAATGGAGAAAGACATGGAAAACAATCTATGGCCAGATGAAGTGGCTCACCCTCGTAATCCTAACACTTTGGGAGGCAAATGAGAAAGGATGGCTTGAGCCCAGGAGTTCTTGACCAGTCTAGGCAACATAGAGAAAGTTCATCTACTACAAAGAATTGTAAAAATTAGCCAGGTGTGGCAGTGCACACCCATGGTCCTGACGACTCAGAAGGCTGAGGCAGGATATAACATTCAATCGACTAAAGTTCTTTAACTTACATGCACGTAACTCTTTCCCATTAAGGTACAGGAGATGCAGACTTCATTAACAGGAAATTTTTAACTGCTGAAAGGCTTTCAAATCATAAAGATTCTAATGGTTTTTATTCAACTGTTTTTTTAAAATTCTTTAAAAATTGCCTGCCTTTCTGTTTCTGTATTATTAGATATTTGATGTTAAAATTTTTATCAGTTTCAAATCACCTATCAAAATACATTATTTACTCAGCAAACAGACATATTAAACAGGTATATTCTTGGTCGGTAAAGGTTAAAAAGTAAAAATTTCATGTTACTTTATCAGCAAGATTGCAAAATTTAAATCAGCTTGCCTGGGTAACTCCAAAATGGGACAGAAAACAGTTAACATTTTAGCTCAAAGAAAATGAACATAAAAATTAAATCGAAATTTGAAAGAGCGCTAATGGAATAACCTGTTAGTACACGCTGTTACAGACTATTGGCCATTACTAAGTGCTGTGGTGTTCCTCCGCTTCCTCCCTTCTCAACCTCCCTGTTCAGAAATGCTGAAGCCACAACATATTTCCATCTGGATGTCAAATTATTTAAAATGAAGTCTGATAAACTATGCAATGTTGTTGCTAGAAGACACAAATTTAAATAAAACACAGACTATGTAAATAGTAGTTTATAAATTTGTTTATAAAATTACTTGTTAAAATGGTTTAATTGGCCAAGAATAGTATCATTCATCTATTAATAAGAAGTATGATAACTTTGCTTTGGCTCTTACTTTATCCTCAGCGAGCACCTACCAGTAAATATTCAGAATAGCTGCACACAAAATACATATCACTTGTCTGATGTCAGTCTTGTCCATGCAGTCAGAAGAGCTGTTTTAAATCGGGGACCTCAGCACTCAGCCATGGCCAGCCCTGCAGGTCCTTCCCATCTTCAAGGCGAGCTCATCACAGCCACGTGGCTGTCTCCTTCACCTGACCACAGGACAGGGATGGACCCAAGAGACTGAGTAGTGAGGACGGCCAGGCTTTCTGAGCAGGCACGCGGGGGGCAGTAAGGGGTGACTGATACCCAGAGGTCCACAGAGAAGAAAGGAAAATGTTAAGAAAGATTTTTCAAAATCTTTTTTTTATCTTTAGAAAGATAAATAAAAATATCTAGAAATATGAGGTAGTTAACTAATTATAACAGCAAATAGAACTATTATCCTCAAGAGTCCTTTAAAATACATTTCCATATTATGAAAGAATAATAATTGCTGCTCATAAAGATAAAAGGTAAAATATCAGCTGCACAACACTATATCTAAGAAGATAAGGCATCACGCGTTTTAACGGCTGATGTCTGAACTAACTTAAATCACTAAAAGCAGATGCTTTAAAAGTTACACTGCAGTCATCTGGCAAATGCTTCCCCAGCAATGCTGGCTCTCAGAGGCAGAAGTGGTACCTAACCCATGATAACCCACAGTCAGAGCAGGCACTGCCACTTGGCAAATATTTATTGAGGGCGCCATAGGGGCAGGCCCTCCACTGAGACCCTGAGCACAGCCAGGGCAAAGCAGCCTGGCTCCTCCCTCGCTGCGCCCACCGTGTGCTGATTCAAGTCTGTGTCTGAGCCCCGCTTTGCTTAGGATTCCTCTTCAGACTGCTATGAGAGCCGAGGAAGATGGGGAATAGAAAGCAGTCTTCGAAACCAAACACGGTCTTGTCTCTGGCAAGCGGTGTTGAGGTTGTCTCAACTCTCCAGCTGCCCTGTGCCTCCCAGGGTAGCTCCAGCATCAGCCTGGAGTGGCAGAGGCATGGCTTGTTGGAATCTGGTTTTCTTTGCTGCCCATTCAGGGTATAGGATCATGAACATATGTGTGTTTAATGTGCTCATTTTGGGGGGGTGGGTGGTGTAACTTACTGCTTTGACTCTGGGAAGGCAGAGCACCATGATGCTGGAGAGCTATGTCTGGGTTAAAGAAGTCCCCTACCCTTCAGGTCTCTGCACAAGCTGCCCCTCCACCAGAAACACCTTCGCCCTCACAGCCCCACATCCACAGGGGCTAACAGTCTTTTCCTCTCCTCTGTCTCTTCCTCGGGGAGATGTTCCCAGATGCCCTGGGTAAGTGTGGCTTCCCGTGCGTACATGTCTAGCATGATACATTTGTCCAGGTCACCCTCGGCCATGAGGCATAAGCTCCCTGAGGTCATGGGCATCGATCTGTGCACCACCGTATCAACACATATGAGGCATTCAACAAAGAATTCAAG
>NW_016107704.1:1514286-1537151 GCF_001604975.1 Cebus imitator | reverse complement strand
ATGCATAGGTCGGTGGGTGGATGTGAGTGGGTGGGTGGGGAGGTGGACGGATGGATGGGTGGATGGATAAATGGAGAGATGGGTGGACGGGTAGATGAATAGACAGGTAGGTGGATGGATGAATAGATGAGTGGGTGGATGGATGAAAAGATGGGTGAGTGGATGGATGGATAGATAGATGTGTAGGTAGACAGATGGAGAGATGGGTAGGTGGAGGAGTGGGTAGATGGGTGGGTGGATGAATGGACAGATAGGTGGATGGATGGATAGATGAGTATGTAGATGGATGGAGACCTTAAACCTTGCTTTGGTGACTTAGTGAAATAAAGAGTCTCCCACATTCAGAGATGCTCTCCTTACTTTGTCCTTCCTGAACTCTGCCCAAGGAACAGAGCCTTCTCAGGTTATCCCATCATTTAGTACCCCAGAGACTTACATGCTGGAGCAATGAGCCATAGTAAGACTCTGAAGAGCAAAGAGTATGCCTTTCTTCTTTTCGAAATGGGAGAAAGTCAGTCATGAAAACGGGTAAGTGAAACAAGCCAGGCACAGAAAGACAAATACTGAACAACCTCACTTATATTCGGAACTTTTTAAATTCATTGAAGTAGAGAACAGAATGGTGGTTTCCAGAGGCTGGGACAGGCAGGGGTGGGAGAAAGACAGATGCTGGTCAAAGCACACAAGGTTTCTGTCGGAACGGAGGAATAAGTGTTAGCTAGCTATTGCACAGAATGGTTACCCTGGTTAATAGTGATATCTTACACCTTTAGAAGTTGTTAGAAAAATAGAGTTTTACATATTCTCATCCAAAAAAACAATAAGTAGGTGAGGCGATGGGTATGTTCATTTCCTGATTTGATGATTCCACAATGTATGCATACATCAAAATATCACACTGTACTTCATAAACACATGCCATTACTAGTCAATTAAAATATACCTTTTTTAAGAGAGCTGAAAAGTACAACTGACAGACCATTGTCAAGCAGGCATCCTCAGAAAAATTCATGTCTAAGAGTCTCTGTGAAGCTTGGGAATATGGAAATTGATTTCTTTCAAGGGATCTTCATCCATGCATCCTTTTGGAAGTACGTACGCCCACAGGAAGCAGCCTGGGAGAAACTGTCAGCACCTTTCTTCACATATACAATGGCCAGGGGTAAGGGCAACAGGCAGGAATTGCAGACATATCTGTCACCCAGGGAAGGTGAAGGAAGGCTCCAAATGCTGTGAGATCTCTTGAAATTCCAATTCTTGATCACCTGTCTTCCAACTGGAACTCTCAACATATACATACACTGAAGCTTCACACCGCATGTCCTTCATAAACACAGACACCCAAAAACAGCATATTCTATGAAAACCCCTGCATAAAATGACTGTGTCAGAACAGGGGTAGCCTCCCTCTGTGGAAGGCCAGATGGCACGTGTCTCAGGCTTCGTTGGCCCTACCATCTCCCTGGCACCTGCTCACTTCTGCCCCCACAGCTCAGAAGCATAGATGATCATGAGCAAGGCCAGAGCAAGTATGACTGTGGATTTTCATCGATCTCAAGGAAATCTGGGAACTCAAAAAAAGTTAACGAGTGCTTCTTAAAAAAATCATACACCTCAGACTTGGAAAGTGGAATAAAGAACATAAATGTCACCTAACTGTGTTAGGAGCAGAAGCCCCTGGTGCTGGGTACCACATCCCCCCAGCCTGCCTCTGGTTTCTGCCACAGTGGTGGTGGCCTGTGCCCAGTGAGTTCAGAGTCCCCTGCAGCTGCGGATCCTACTTTAGGAGCACATCTGAGCCTTGCTGCTTTCATCCAGTGCCCCTGGCAGGGCCAGGAGAGTCCCCTTAACCTCCAAAAGAAGCGTCTGGGAGTGTGCAGCTATAGCGTGGCTGCCTTCTGTCCTCCTGCGCAGGGGCCTGCTGGAACTAAGTGATAACTTGCCTTCTACCAGCTCTCCCTTCTTGTTCCTGACCCCTTGCTTCACTCCCCACTCCTGTCTACTGCAATCACCTCTCAAATGAACCACCTGTCCTGATCTCAGGTTTTGCTGGTGAGAAAACCCAAACAGGAAACTGGAGTTCACAGACAGCTTTCTTCAAGGGAAACTGAGCAATTCAGAGAACCAATGGAATCAGAGGCAGGTCCTTAGGGTGAATTTACAGATAGGCAAGCACGCTTAAATCTGGCAAAACCCTTACAGTTGTTGACTGAGATCTCCTTTAAAGATTACTTCCTGGCTGGGCACAGTGTCTCATGCCTGTCATCCCAGCACTTTGGGAGGCCGAGGCGAGGCAGATCACCTAAGGTCAGGAGTTCAAGACCAGTCTCACCAATATGGTGAAACCCCATCTCTACTAAAAATACAAAAATTAGCCAGGCATGGTGGTGTGCGTCTGTAATCCCAGGTACTTGGGAGGCCAAGGCAGGAGAATCACTTGAACCTAGGAGGCAGAGGTTGCCATGACCCGAGATTGCACCACTGCACTTCAGCCTGGGCAACAGAGTGAGACTCTGTCTCAAAAAAAAAAAAAAAAAAAAAAAGTTTACTTCCTTTAGCCAATTACTAATATCCACCAAAACAACTGCTAAACACGACTACAAATAGTTGTACATAGTCCTCCATTTGAGGACAATGCCCTTATGTAAGGTAGGAAACAAGTAGAAAGGGAGGCAAAATAAGCCAGCAAGCCGAGCAGCAGGTCAACGCCCAAAATAGGAGCATGCTTGAGCCTTCCCAGGAAAATGGGCCAGCCTGGCACAGACCGGGGAACAGCTCCATGGCGGCATCAGGAACGAGAGGGCAAAAGCCTCACTGCAGCTCCGTCCCCACCCCGGAGCGCAAGGACGTTCATTTATAGATCTTGTTGTGAAGTCACAGCCCCTTTTAAAAATCAAAAGCAACATTTGAAGGGTTTCTGTAAGCAGCTCTGCATTTTCTTATCTCTTTTTAATGTTAGAAAAAAAAAAACTAGGTGGAGCCTATCATACTTGAAATCAAAACTGATTATAAATGTCCAAGTTTGGCAATTCAAGAAAATCCCTAAGTA
The DNA here is from genome assembly GCF_001604975.1 of Cebus imitator. Classification (NCBI taxonomy): domain Eukaryota; kingdom Metazoa; phylum Chordata; class Mammalia; order Primates; family Cebidae; genus Cebus; species Cebus imitator. The sequence continues at coordinate 1,534,102 of NW_016107704.1, read as the reverse complement.
GTATGACAGGCCACCACCACTGTGGCAGACACCAGAAGCAGTCTGGGGGGATGTGGTACCCGGCGCCAGAGGCTTCTGCTCCTGACACAGTTGTAGAACAACTCTGCAATTCCTTTAGTGGAGGAAAACATATTTAATAAGCTATTCAATAAACCAACATTTGTTGGACACCCATTTTACAGATAAAAAATTAGCCAAGATTTTGGCCAGGCACAGTGGCTCACACCTGTAATCCCTGCACTTTGGGAGGTCGAGGAGGGCAGATTACAAGCTCAGTAGTCTGAGACCAGCCTAGCCAAGATGGTGAAACCCCCGTCTCTGCTAAAAATAGAAAAAAAAAATAGTCGAGTACAGTGGCAGGTGCCTGTAATCCCAGCTACTCGGGAGGCTGAGACAGGAGAATCACTCGAACCTGGGAAGTGGAGGTTGCAGTGAGCCGGGATCATGCCAGTGCACTCCAGCCTGGTGGTAGAGTGATACTCTGTCTCAAAAAAAAAAAGAAAGAAAGAAAGAAGAAAAGAAAATTAGAGTGCTGAGAAATTACACAAAGCTGCAATTTGAAACCAAATCTTGCTCCAAAACGCACATCTCCAGGCACCCCATACTGCTCCTCGTGACCCCTTCATTCAGCACACGCTCAGCAATTCCTGCAGGGCGCTGCTAGTCATCTGAGACGGATACAAACCTCAAGCTCATGATGTCAGAGAAAGACAGGTTAGCAGGCGTCAACAGTGGTATCAAAACCCACCTCCTACCCCACTGCTTCATACATAGTTAAGGGACCAGAAGGAGCTACATAAGGGAGGCCTATCCGGAATTTCCTTGAATGTCTATGAAATATTACCAACTGAGAGACAGAAACCCACCAGTCATTTTTAAGAAGCACACGTGCATATCCTACAGTATTAAATAATTCCAGAAACATCACAACATATAAAAGTGTAATTCCTCAAATTAGCTGCAGAATTTTGTTTATTTATTTATTTATTTTGAGACGGAGTCTCGCTCTGTCACCCAGGCTGCAGTGCAATGGCGCAAATTCGGCTCACTGAAAACTCCACCTCCCAGGTTCAAGTGATTCTCCTGCCTCAGCCTGCTGAGTAGCTGGAATTACAGGCAGGCACCACCACACCCGCCTAACTTTTGTATTTCAGTAGAGGTGTGGTTTCATCATGTTGGCCAGGCTGGTCTCGAACTCCTGACCTCGTGATCCGCCCGCCTTGGCCTCCCAAAGTGCTGAGATTATAGGGGCCAGCCACTGTGCCCCACCTTATTTGCACAATTTTAAATTAAAATTATACAATGTATTGATAGCTTTGTTTCAGAAAAAGGCAAACCAGACGCAGAAGGCTTTGTAAAGGCATTTGAGATACAGCAGTCTCAAAATCCACCCGTAAGGAGATCATTCCTTATGACGGGCACATTCTCACTTTTCTTCAAGTTAGAGTAAACTAAATTACGAAAGAAAAATGTAATGCATGTATAGGACTAAGTCCTCACACAGAGTTAAGAATACAGACCGGCAATCTACAAAAGTCTAGAGAAAACAGGTAACCAGTTACAGACGGAAACCACACAAAGCAAATACAGGCTGCGGTGTCCACAGCAGATAAGAACGGCATCCTGGACAGGCTCGAGGCTCACCTGAGGCCACTCTGCCCCCAGAGCCGCCAGCTGCCGAGCCTTCCCAGTCAACCCCAGCAGCGGAGACCCAACAGCAACGTTCCACTTTTAGACAGGACTGAGCGAAGGTGAAGCGCTCAGAGGCAGGAGAGGGCAGAGGTCAGTGCTTTTGGAGGTGCAGAAGCCCCATAAAAGGGGAAAGGAACTACAACAGCCTTTCAAAAAATCGCTTCCCCTAAATGGAAGAAGCATTCTAATGACAATCCCTATTTTTTTTTGTTTTTAGTTCTTTCTTTTTCCAAAAATTCTTCCCTTTTATTTGTAACACATTTTCCTTTAATTTCTTGCCAAGAAAGTGGAATTGCTTGAGGACTCCAGCCATTTCCTGATATCGGCGTTTCCAGAAGCTGAACTTCCTGTAACTACAAAGAAACACCTTTCCCAGCCAAATGGATGCTTTCAGCAGCCTTTCTCTTCCTTTCCCGACCGGCGCCCCCTTGGACGTCACTTGCCAAGGCTGCCTTTGCGGAAATGACTGTCTCAGAACCCAAGGAAACAATGGTTGTGTGTCTTGGCACTTGTCCTCAAGGCACTATTGCAATCACTTGCTATATATTATCTCATTTAATCTTCACCACAATCTTAACAACTATAGCAAAAGAAACACTGCCAGACATGTTTGTCTCACTCTAAAACCATGCTTGTAAGCACTCTAGGTTATAGTGCCTTCTTGGTGCTTGTTTAACAAATACAGGCACACACGCACATTTCTTTTTTTTTTTTTTTTTTTTTTTTTTTTGAGATTTTTTTTTTTTTTTTTTTTTTTTTTTGAGACGGAGTTTCGCTCTTGTTACCCAGGCTGGAGTGCAATGGCGCGATCTCGGCTCACCGCAACCTCCGCCTCCTGGGTTCAGGCAATTCTCCTGCCTCAGCCTCCTGAGTCGCTGGGATTACAGGCACGCGCCACCATGCCCAGCTAATTTTTTGTAGTTTTAGTAGAGACGGGGTTTCACCATGTTGACCAGGATGGTCTCGATCTCTTGACCTCGTGATCCACCCGCCTCAGCCTCCCAAAGTGCTGGGATTACAAGCGTGAGCCACCGCGCCCGGCCACACACACATTTCTTAATGCATCAGACCATCCACTGTTTCTTACTGAGAAGTCACAAAGCACAAGAAAAATACTGACAAAGGCCAGCAGAATATTGATTTTTTAAAAAAAGGAATAAAACAGCAAGGGAGAATTACATCTCTTTAAGGCTACACACATGCCCTCTCTGAAGCTGATCTCCACCTAATAATAACGGCATTTAGAAAACGCTTAGGTCACACCGAAACCTGGTACTGAATGCCTTATTCTATCAGCCACATCAGGTGCTTTCCACCACACTACAACCCAGATACAAGAAGTCATAACAATTTTGAATCACAAGCATTTTGCTGGAATACATTTAAAAATGAACCAAGACAAAACGAAGACATTTCAAAAAACACACAGAGAAAAAAATGGATAGATCTCCTAATGATGGCCCTCACAAAAGGAACAGAACAGTTACACAACACAGAAGGTGCCAAAACTCTGCACGCACAGTCAGACAGCATGAGAAATGAAATTAAACTAGGGCAGTAATACAATTCACAAAGAATAACCTTTAACACAAAGGCATTCCGGGTGGCTTGCAAAGCCTCTGAAGGATTCAAGCGCTCCACAGAGGGAAAGAACGTGCAGCCACCTTCTCCCCACCCAACCCCATCCTCGTCCCCATCCCAGGAGCCACTCCAAGAAACAGAGAGCAATAGTCACCAGGGTTTTCCCCAGAACAGTCTACAGTGAGAAAGGCGTGTCTCGCAGAAAGAGAACTAGGTGAGTGCACGCTGACAGGCCTGTGCCTTTCAGAGACTTGGGTGTCCCCAGGGGTTACCTGCAGAGACCTCACAAGGAGCTTGCAGCTCCAAGGAGAAGCTTGCAAGGGGAGTGGAAGACTGAGGTTTAAAGGTCAGGAAAGGGTTCTCATAAAATCCAGTAACTTGGAAGGAAGTAGCTGCTAAAATAAAACCAAGGAGTGGACTAGAAGGAAATAATATTAAGTAATAAGACAAAGAAAGCTGTCAACATTAGAAGCAGAACACAGGAAAATAAGCAGGGTGGTATCTAAACCAAAGGAAAAGATCAGTGAGGGGACAGCAAAGAGACCCGCTGAGACACTCCCAGCAATGGTATGAGCTCAAATCCCAAAGAAAACCAGGGCGGAGGGCAAACAGGGCGATCTAAATAATTCAAGTGAAGGCCCATGAAGGCCTCGACAGAGGGAGGGCTTTGTCCCTCTTGACCTTGGCAGAAAGTTCTCCCAGGGCAGAGTACTGATCAGCCTAGACCCCTAGGCCTGGTACAGAGCGGCTCCCACTCTGCCCTACCAGCCTGCTGAGGAACAGGTGCGGGAGTGTCCACTGCCCCTGCTGTCTGGTGAAACCATCAAACCACTGTCACGATAGAATAACTCTAAGAAACTGCTGGGCCCCCTTCAGTGGGGTCATTAAATGGCAACATCACTTGAGGCTACATTTGCACTCACTGGGGAAGCGCTAGTATCTAAAGCTCATGTTTTTACAACAAGGTATCCGGTTTCTTGCTAAAAAGTAGTGATTTCTACCAGCTGAGGCTGGCTGGGCAGCTCTCCAGTGGTTTAAACAATAGTTCACATCATAAGTATGAAACTATCAACTGCATCAGTCAAAAATTATATTAAAATAGAAGTATTGTTTTCCATGTTCAAATCTGCCCATGACGTCAGAAAGGAGTTGATAAGATACCCACAAGGAGTACTGATGCTTGCGATTTCTTTTAATATTCATCGTTTGACATTTTGCGATCTCATGTAGGAGAAGTAAGCAGGAGGCCAGAGGAAGACAGAGATCAATCACACTCTGGGGGCTGACAAACGAAACCATGATCCCAGGAGGAAGACCATAAAAACATGACCCCCTAAATGAACACATCAACAACAAAGTCAGGCAATTCACCATTAATTCAATGCCACTGCAGTACCTTCTTGCTATTTCTGAAATTTAATTACTGAATGGGAAGTAAGTTCAAAAATCAAAACATATCAAATGGGGTAACACTGAAACGTCTCCCCACAATCCTGTTTTTCCCTCCTCCGGGAACCCTCCTCCCCTCACCTCCCTTCACTCCCAGCAAGTGTTAACATCAACAGTTTCTTGTGTTTCTTTCCAGTTTCTTTATGCAATTACAAATGGAAGTATATGTTTTTATTGTCCTTTCTAACACAAAAAATGTATGTATCTGAGCATGTGTGTGTGTGTGTGCATGTATGTGCATGTGTGTTATTTACACCTTGCTTTTTTCACATGACAGTGTATCTGGAAGATCTAACAGACATTCGTTTTCACTGTTGCAAATGTTACTTCACCAGGGCCCTACTGGTAGATAGACCATTAGGTGGTTTCCGATGTTCTGTTTCAAACAACACTGCACCACATTCATATCTTCTTAAGTCGTATTTACCTGTGTGTATGTCTGAGTGATAAATATCCAGAAGAATTATTGACTCAATGGGTACCTGCATTTTTAATATTGACGGATACTGCCAAATTGCCTTCCTCAGTAGCTACACCACTTGATGCGTCCACCAGGAAAGTACAGAAGCACCTGCCTCCTCACGGACTTGCCAACAGTGTGTTATGAAGTTTATGAATATCTGCAGATTTCACAGGTAAAAAGGCTGCCACTGTGTTATTTTCAATTGCACTCCTCTTATAAGGCTGAGCAACTCTTCATGTTTTTAAAGAGCCATTTACTTCCCTTTTACTGTGATTTGTCTTGTTTATATCCTTCGATTATTTTTTATTAGGTTATTCTTCTTAGTCATTTCTAAGACCTCTCTTCTTAATCATTTCTAGGGACTCTTTATATATTAAGAAGATTAGCACTCTGCTGTGATAGGAGTGTTAAGTGCTTTCTCTAACACCAAAATTCAAGAACTACAGGGAGTTCTTAACATGGTGTTGGAGCTTCTGGCATGCTACGGGACATGGAGAGGCAGGAAAGACACCAGGCCTCGACAGGAACATGCCAAGACCTGGCTTACAGGATCTGGGGCAATACAAAGGCATTTCATTTTGTTATTTTAATGTGGATTAACGTACCAATCTTTTCTTTACTTCTGGATTTTGAGTCCTATTGAAAGGGTCTCCCACTCCAAGGCTAGAAAAGGATTTCCTCATTTTCTTTTCTTTTTATAGTTTCCTCTTTTTACATTTAAATATATATACTTAAATATGTATTAAATACACACACACACACACACACACACACACACACACACACATATATATATATTCCATTTAGAATTTATCCTGGAAGTACACTCCATGGAATGATCTATTTTTCTTTTTTTCTAAGTGTCCCCAAATCATTTATTCAGTAGTCTATCTTTGCTTTTCCGATATGAAATGACACTTTTATAACCCCTTAGATTCCATGACTTGTCTGGGTTTGTTTTAACACTTTTCTGTTCTGTTGCATTATTTTGTCTACCTATCCACATGCCAGTTCCGCTGGTCTTAATTCCTGAGGTTTTTTAAGTAGGTCTTTAATCTGCCTTTAAAAATTAGATGATATATGTAATCATGAGAAGCAGAGTATAGTCCTAGAAAGTCATGATAACTGGTTGGACAACCTCTGATCCTGGGACACCAAGAAAATTTGAAATGTATGTAACCCTGAGACCCCAATATCATATAGAATTATCACATCCACGAAGCCATAGGAACCAAGCTCTTTTTTGTTGTTGTTTCATTTTGTCTTTTGAGGTGGGGTCTCCCTGGGTTGCTCAGGCTAGAGTGCAGTGGCATGATCATGGCTCACTGCAGCCTCAACCTCCCAGGCTATTTTGGATTTTCATTTTAGAAACAAGGTCTCACTATGTTGCCCAGGCTGATCTACAACTCCTGGGCTGAAGCAAGGCTCCCACCTCAGCCTACAAAGTGCTAGGATTACAGGCAAGAGCCACCTCTCCAAGCCTTCAAGCCCTTTTGGATATCATTTTAGATGTTTATTTCAGAAGCTGCTAAAACCATAACACCGAAACACAAATTACATCCTACACAAATACCTACAACTTGAATTCTATACAATCATGCTGCTTTTTCTCATTCTGCACCAGCCTCCACCCCTCCCTGGACTACAACTCCGCAGTTACCTGCTGGTCTGTTTTTTTCCAATAGAGTGAACTGCTCTTTATGCAAAACTGCTTCTTACACAGAACTTACCAACTTTTAAAAGGCCAAATACTCTTGTATTTTGATAAATAATTCATCATATTCAAACACATCAGCCCTTCATAAGCAACACTTTCTCTTTGCTACGTAGAAAATGTTTTCATCAAAGTAAAAAGCTTTTTATCACTGCCCCAGGAAATGAAACTGAGGCATCTAGAATGCTCTAAACACTATATCCTTCCTTTACGTCACCTGTGGTGGCTGCTCCACACCAAGCCACGGTCCAGCCGCTCGGGCATATGAACACGCTCTGTTCACAGTAGCTCAGAAGACTGGCCACTGATGCCAAGTACTGTATTTGGATTCCCTGAAAATACCATAAATGAAGCAAAAATGAAGTTTCAAGTCATGCCAGCAACATTTTACAATCACATTATTTATTTAATTACTTATTTCCCTTTAGGAAAATTAGTATTTTTAAAGGACCGTTTCAATCCTATTCCCTCACTTAAGCACCTTCACTAATTATCGATTCATTCAACTTACTTTGTTTGGCAATGTGCTAGGCACTGAGGTTAGGAAAACGAATAAAACACACTTCTCTCCTCAAAGAACACACTGGCTAATGGGAGACAAGCATGAAAGCAGACAATTGTGAGCACCAGGAACGACGGAAGAACGGATGAGCAGACCACGACCAAGCCTGGGAAGATGCAGGGAAAAGGGGTTCCGGGGTACCTGCCACAACCAAGAGGAAAGACTCCTCATCAGGGGATCACAGTGACACGGAAGCACTAGCCACACACTAAATCACACTCCGGGAAGTGGAGAAACGGTGGAATGGAAAGGCCAGACAGCTGAGGGCCTGAGAGCTCTGCAAGAGCACAGAAGGAACTTGGGCTCCACGCAGGCACAGCTTTCCCCAACACGCGCCTCTACCAGCGGCCCCCCAGAACGCCCCTCATCAGGTCTGGTTCCCTCATGAGCTGGCAACCCCTGGAAAGCAAGGCACAGCTCTGTCTTGGGTTTCTAATGCCAGTGATGCCAATGGGAAGCAATGAGCAGGAAACATACCATAAATATCTGCCTGTCATGGTCTCCCCACGCCGCGCCCTCTGGCCCTCCCGACACCTTCCCCAGTGCAAAGCTGGACTCAGTGTGTAAGAAAGTCCTGAGGTACCATGCGGGCTTTCTCCACCCCTTCTCCTTAGCGCGAAGCCCCCCAGCCATGAGATCGTCCTACTGCACGGGCACTGACTTCTGGCTGTGCATCTGGAGCCTGGCGCCTCATCCAGGCGCTCTCTCCTCTCCAGAACCTTGCCCTCGCTCAGCTCCACATACCAAATACGCTTCCACCCTCAAGGTATCACTCCGACTGGGCTCTGCCGGTCAACTTGCATCAAGATGCACATCTGAATTGTGCATACCTTTGTGTTTGGTGTATGTTTTAAATGCAGCGTGTATGAACATTTACCCTGCCAGCTCCTACTCCAACCCCCTCCACACACCACTAATGCCTGTCTTCCTCAACTATTCAAATAATGGCATCACTCTCCTAAAAAGTTCCCAGTCACTCCTGTCATCCTCCTCACTGTCCAGCTTCCAGCCTCCAGTTCCAGTCTCAGCAGGGCTGGGCCATCACCTGGCAGCTGGCCTCCCGCTCTCCCCACCCTGCCCCTGCCTCCCCAGCTCACGCTCAGGTGGCCAAAGTGCCATCCAATTGGGAGAAACGGGAGTCAGGAGCTGGGGAGAGAACTGTGCATTTTCCACCCCCCTCTACCGAAAACCCCAGCAGTCCACAAGCCCCCACACTGGTTCCTTCCAAGCTTCCCACTCTGAGGAAGAGGTTTCCTTCTTGCGTCCAAACACTTCTCAGGTTCTGCGTGTCCGACTCGTCCTGTTCTCTTTATGGTTTGTTTCCACCCTGCTTCCTGTTTCTTCAAGGTCCTTTTCTTCAGCAAATCAACATCCCAAGTCAGTTCTCCATGCAGGAAAAGCCGTGTCTACCTGTCCACAGCTGAGATTCAAACAGCCCCGTCTGCCATCCTCCCCACACTGGCATCGGGCATTATCTCTGCTACTCCACTCCCATCTCCCGACCAAGGCCATGCCGACCTCCTGGCTGCTAGAACTCACCTGCTTTCTGGGTCATCTGGCTCCTTCCCTCTTGAGGCTCCCCTTCTGAACTCCGGGGCGTGCTACCTTCCATCTCAGGATCTCTCTGGCTCACTCCTCGCCAGGGTGCCCCATGGCTCTGTCTTCGTCTGTCCTATCCTACACCCTCTGCTCACTCCCACTATTCACTTCTGGTCTCCATTCACGGCTGTGGCGTCAACTACTACCTTGGCGTTGCAGAGTCCAAATTTCGCTTTCTAATCCAGTTCATAGCACAGAGTTCCAGAGGGCCATCCGTTCAGGTGTCAAACTTCAGCCAGGCACTTACACTGCACCCAGCAATGGTTCATTAACGAACTCCGTCTGTACTTCCCTCAGAACCAAATGTCATTGAGGCATCTATATACTATCCCTGGGGACACGCAATCCCACGATATTAGATGCTGTGCCTGCAGTTACTATGCTGTGGTCTTGATCGATCCTTTGGAGAAATCCTCCCAGGCTTTGTTTATCCGACTGCCTTCCAAGCATCCGCATCTCAGACTGACACCGCCAAATGCCACGCCTTATTCCGCGCCCACCCCACGTGCTCCTCCTCCAGGCTTCCCGTCCCAATCCCAGTGAACAGCCCACCATTTACCCAATCTTTCCAGCCAAAAACCCAGGCATGGATTCTTGATTCCTCTCTCTCCCTCAGCTCCCCACATCCAACCCACCTGCCAGTCTCACACGTAACCTCCGAACACCTCCTGAACCGCCGCAGCATTTTGCTTCTAGTATCATCACCATGATCCAAGTCACCATTGCTTTTTGTCTTGGCTATGACAGCAGCCTCCATGACTCCCTGTACCTACAACAACCCTCTTGATTCATTCACCAAACAGCAGCCAGAATGAGCTTGAGATCATAAACCATGGATCACCCACCTGCTGAAAACCTCCCAAAAGCCTCTGCTTTCACTCAGAGTCAACCACAGATTTTCCTGACTGATAAAGCCCTCATACGCTCATCTGCCTCTGGCACTTCATTCCGTGCCACTGTCTGGTGGGCTCAGCCCCAGCAGCACGGACCTCACCCCACTCCTCTGCCTCATGAGTCCCCTCTGCCTGGGGTGCTCTTCCCCCCATAACTGCATGGCTGACGACACCTTGTCATTCAGAGGCCATTTGTACGGCTCCCATTCAGAGAGACCTGCACAGACCAAGGCAGGGAGTCACACACTACACGGGCCACTCCCAGTGTGCAACCACCGTGCAGCTTTGTTTTGTGATGTTTTGTTTGCTTGCCCGCCTGGTTCTTGTCTACACCACCAGAGTGCGGCACCACACAAGCAGAGACGATCCCCATACCAAGCAGGCTGTTTAACACATAGTAGGCGCTCAATTGTCATACTTCCCATTCTGATGTCGCTTTTCTCTGGGCATGGAACTACTCCCATCCCACCCCCATCACACACACACACCCCCCGACCTTTCCAATCCAGAAACTAAGGAGTCAGATATCTCCTGCCTGATCCAACCAGCCACCAGCCGTGTGACTATCACCTGCTGCCCCCTGCTTGTATCACTCCCCACCAATCATGCACATGGCCCGTCTCTGGTTCATGTCCCTGGCCCCATCTCTGGTCTGGCTCCCACCTCTTCTCATCTCTGAGGACTCTGCCAACGAGACCAGCCCTCTCCCTCCAGTCACACAGAAACCCAGCTCTAGCATAGACAACATTCCTCCTGCCTGCCTTCCATGGCTGTTTCTATAGAGTCCTCTGAGGATTCACTGTAAAGGATCCTTAGCTTAGCCTAAAGAATCCCCTCTCCTGTCTTACCACCCGGGTCCCCAGCTCAGCCCCTGTCCCAGGCTGCTTTCCACCCTGCCACCTTAGAAGTTCCCTTCCCAGGCTTCTCGCAAGGCTAAGGCACTGCTTCTTCCTGCCTTGTGAAACCATTCCAGGATCTCCCAGTCAGAGGGTGTCTGGTTCTCACTGGCTGCAGAGTGCTCCGCAGCCCATCTGTGAGCGTGTCTGTGAACTCATCCACCTCTCCTGTGAGCTGGGTGCTCCTCGAAATAACTGATTTTGTCTCATGCACCTTGGAATCCTGAGTCCCATACAAAGGAACTTTCAAAGAGTGCTTATCGATTTCTCGGTTTCTTGAAGACAGGCACCACGTTTTGTTCTGTTTAGATGTGCTTTGGCTTTCATCTTTGAATTTCCAACACAGGCATTTGAGTACCCTCCCTATGTGTGTCAGCCACTGTTAACAGTCTCAGGGAAACAACCAAAAGAGACACCAGCCCTCAGGCTCTCATGGACCTTCCAAAGAGGGAGGGCAGGCAATAAACAGATAAGCAAAGAAGGGAGCAAGATAATTTCAGAAAGCAGTGAGTGCCACAAAGAAAACAAGAGTACTAGATACCTTCTGCTCTCCTCGCAAGATTAGCAGCTCTTCTGTCCCTGTGGAGTTCTCCTTTAGACAGACTTAGAAAAAAGATCAGCTGGAGGAGCCTAATTTACATTTTAAAAGGAAATTAAAATGTTTTGAATTACAACTAAGAGTTTTCCTTTTAAGGGAAAATATTCGTTTTACATGAAAATTATTTTTTCTCTCAGATTGCATCAGCTGTTTTGAAACAAACAAAAATTAACAATGTGTTCGTTGGTGAAATGTGCACCCCACTATGTTTAACCTGCTTTATAGTAAACAAAATCCTCATATTTGCTTGACTACTGCACTGAATTTTTTTTCCTAATGGAGTGAAAAAAGTTTTAAGTGCAGAAATTATCTAAGACTAATATACTGGTTAAGATAGCAGACCACACCAACTTCCAGTGTTTCTGCTGCGTTTGCTTTTTTAGGAATTATATTTGTCCATGCAGGCTTCTCAAAATTAAAAGTGGAATTTCATGAAAGTAAATATTAATAACCTAAAGAATCCCATCAGTTTCAACAGTTCTGCTCTTTGGCCTTAAGTTCTTTCTGATTTCCCAAGCAAAAAAATAGGTCACCCTTCCACGGAGGGCTGAGGACTGAGACACTCAAGTCAGCACCCGGGCTCTGCAGGAAGAAGCCACAGCCTTGCTTTGCTGGCTATCCATAGCTATATTCCAAGACCTTTGAGGGACCTGTTATCACTATTTTAATCTCCCGCAAACAATTTATACTCAGGAGGTACTCAACAGGTATCTACGAGTTGGCCTTGGCCGTTGGCTGATGTAGACCCATTTCTACTGCTGAGTGTTGGTCTGGCATTTTTCTGCAACCTTTCTCTCCCTGAGCCCACAAAGAGAAGCTAAAGGCAAAGTCTAGTGTAGTTTGTATGTGTTAAATGAATTTGCTCTTAAAAGAGATCATATTTATCTCAGTTTGTTCAAGCGTCGGCCAAACAGTATCTTATGTCTCAAGAAACACTAAGAGTGGTCACTGAGGATTGTGGAGCGCATTTAAACTCCACAATTCCTGGGAATATACACATCTCCTGTTTTGAATATTTGGGAAATACACAATCAATTATAGTCTGAAGATATCTGGAGTCGGCATTCATAATTTTTTTCCCATCTTATTTTCCTCACTTTCATGGTATCCTCCTTGACCAAACGGGCTTTTCCTTTGTCTCTATCTTTCTGTGTCAAATGAGTAGCTAACCGGGAAAACACAGACATCAGAGAGAGCTGGGGGCGGATTTGTGGCTCCTGACTGTCCTCCTTTCCATCGGCGGGCATGCCTCAGAGCCCCTGATCTCTGCAGCCTCGTGACATCAGAGCAGCCGCACTGACCAGCAGCGCAGACAACCTGAGTTGTCTTCTCCAGAAAACCAAATGCCACTCACACTGGTCTATCCAGCACGACTTCTCGGCTCTGCACTGCACGAGCGAGCTCCAGGCTCTCCAGCCACAGAACTGTTTCCTACTCCAGTGGCAACTTTTGCCACAATGAAGTGTGAAGCTGGGTGCCTGAGGAAGAGCCCAGAGGTCAGCAACTAGTGGCACATGGCAGGACATGAGGTGAAGCCAGGAACGGCCTGATAAGGGCAGAGTAAAGGCACTGGGCATGGTGGCCACTGACCCCTGGCATTAACGTCAAACCTGCTTCTAGGGGGCTCCGTGTCTCTCACTGGTTGGCGAACACCTCCCACAGCAGCTTCCTGGCTTCCTTCTTTCTGTCTCTGGGGCCTGGCTCCTGGCAGCAGCTCTTACTAAGTGTTGTTTGGTGCATGAGTGAGCAAACCAGCCAGTCAGTGTGAAGAGCCAAAACGCAGAGCTACAATGGACAGGAGCAAAGCTGGCATATCATACCTTCTATGCGTGATTTGCTTTTGATAGTAACAAAAATAAAACCAGCATTCACCAAACCATAACTGGACACAGCAGCCCTTACATGTCAATCTGCGTATCAGACCAAGAGGAGATCAAACTGAAAGAAAAAAAGAATAACAACACTCAACAATTAGACACAGCTGTCTGTGTTTGGGCATTTTTACATTTTTACAGAATCTAGAAATTATTTTTCAGAAGGCTGATATTTTAAATGGCAAATATCACAAAACACTGTCCAGCTTCAGTATTTTAGCAATTCAGACCAGTAGCTTGTCAGGCCGCAATAGACAGAAACAAAGACCCAGGGTGGAGACAAGCAGGTCAGAGCAGAAACTGGCTACTCTGCTTTAAGAATCAGTCTCTCCCTTGCCCAAGCTGGAGTGAAGTGGGTCTGATAATAGATTTTGTTTAAAAGTATCTTCTCATTTACTGCCTTAGTCAAGTCCCAAATGAGACTGTCCTAACCTTTTGCTCCTGTTCAAGCCCAAAGCTACTGCTCTGGGCAGGGCAGGGTGTGGGGTGAGAGGTGAGGGGACGGCTCTTGAGTGTCCCCTGACAAGTGTGGTTTCTCTGATGCTCCCACTTCTCTTTGCTGGGCCTTTCTGCAGAGTAGACCCTTCTACTGACTATTCTCCTCTCCGGGGATTTTGTGTTTCTAAAGGGACAACCTGCTAAGAATCCCCTGGGAAGACTAAGCCCTCTACCCAGAGCCCCAAATCTCTGTTCCCCTCCACAGCATCCAGCATGGCCCTGAACACAGGCGCCAGCAGCTCCAACAGAAGCTCCAGCATCTCAGGACGACGGGCTTTTCCCAGAAGACTACAGTCCTGTGTCTCAGTCACACCACCACCCTGCCAGGATAGCTTGTCACTGCAAGGTACAGCAGACTTCAACCCTCCACCCCAAGTCGACAGCCAACTGAGAAAAGTTAAGATGTTTATTTTTTCAAAAAAGAATTCACAAGTTCACCACTTAGGGGACCGGGAAGAACCCCAGTCCTACACCAGGCCTACAGGCTGACCCCAACACCCCGGGAGAGCTGGTGGGGCCCCATATTCTCTGTACCATCTTCAATGTGTCGCCATGTGGGTCCACTTCAGTAAGGAAAGTGCTTCTACTGACCACATCTCTGGCCAACAGAGAAGGCCACATGCTCTGTCCACAGACACCCATCCCCAGACCCCTTTCCCACCTAGACTGCAGCTGGGTTCTAGACTGAAATGAGGTGGGGGGCAGACACCTCGGGGAGGACTTGGGGGTCAGCTGGGAGCACCGGGCCAGCACCCTCTCAGCCAATTAAGTGGCGAGAGGCTACTGACCACGCGGCATTTGCCGTGGACTGGCCCCTGCTAGGGAAGCGGGGTTACAAGGAGCGGCCGATCCCGGTGCTTGCCAGCACGGGGGCTGCATCCCAAAGATGCCTGGGCAGGCAGTGAGCCCGGATCAGCTCCGGCCGCGGGGAGGGGCTCAACCTCGGGTGCCCTGGAGACGCGGGTCGGCCCAGGCCTGGGATTGAGCAGCAGCTGGGAGCGGGAAACCGAAACAGCAATCCTGGAAGAGCTTCTGCCCTGAGAAGGCGCCGCGGAAACGCGGCTCCTCAGCGAGGCGCAGACAAAGGCTCGGGTGCGCACGCGGTGGACGGTGGCTCCGGAGCCGAGCTCTGGGCCGCTAGGAGCCGCGCCCGGCTCGGCTGGCGCCAGAGTCGCCCGGGGGACCCATGGGCGCGACCTCCCGGACCAGGAGGAGCTCCCACCCGGCCCCGCCGCGGTCTTCCCGTCCTCACCATGCTCGCCCTCCACCCGAGACGCCCCCCTCCTCTGCGCACCGGGCGCCTCCTCTTTCCTCACTGTCTCCCGCCAGCCTGGTTCTTTCTAGCGAACCCCTGCCTCGACTTTTCTGCTCAATTTTGTCCCCCACCCGCGTGACAGGCCTTCTGCCACCTCTGCCCCAGCACGCTCTCAGCCCCGCGCCCGCGGGTGGCGAGGAGTGGCGGCCACGCCACAGTGGGCCCGGGGGCGCATCCCGCGGGTCGGAGGCGGCGGCGCCTTTCTCTTCCACCCTAGCGCCCCATTGTCTTTCCATTTTCTCTACCAGCCCGGACCCCAGAGACGCCCCAGGACCAACAGGACGCGGCCTGGGGTGGGGGTGCGTCCCCTGGGTAGAGATGCACCGGTCTCCACCCCGCCACTCCATGCTATGGCTGACGACGGTCACTGCGCCGGGTGGGAGGCCGGGCGCGCCCACTCCGAGTCCCGGAGAACGGCGGTGCCTTCACGGTTGGAAGCGCAGGGTTCCGAGGCCCCGGCCTCCCTCACCCCAGCTAAAGGGACCGGGTGGGCTGGACCCCCAAGTGGAAGGAAGCGCGTCTGCTCCAGCCAAATGGCCACAGGCTCAAGAGGGAGGAACCTGGCTAAGTGGTCACAAAGTTGAGAGTATAAATACGCGCCGGAGGAGCGTGGCTAGAAACGGCACGAGAGGCAGGGAAGCAGGCGGCAGGTCCCGCTCGAAACGCCCAGCTCCCGCCGCCCTCCTGGGCCTCCCTTCCCCCGCGCGCACGCGGAGCCTGGGAAATCCCGGTGTCCCCGCGCGGCCAAGGCTCCCGCGCTCCACCAGGGGCACTGGCTCCTGCCCCTCCAGAAAATCCCGCTGGTGGCTCCATGCCGGGACACCAGCACCCCGCTCGCCACCCGCTCCCAACCCAGCCGCTCAAGCCCCCAGCCCGCCCCCAGGGACGAGGAGACGCCCCACCTCCGGGGAACTAGGAGCAGGCCACTTACTGGGGCTGAGGAAGCACTCGGTCAGCCTTCGGAAGCAGCTCGCATTATTAGAAGGTCCATCTTCCATGTCGGAGCCGAAAAGCAGCGCGGCCGCGGCGGCAAGGGCGAAGCCGGCGCCCAGGGGACGCCGCGGAGTTTGGCCGCCGCCGCCTGGGCCAGCGCCGGGGAAACCTGGAGAGCCCGCGCGGCTGGCGGCAGAGCCGAGGGGGAGCCGGGGCGGCGGCGGCGGCGGCCGGGGCCCGGCGCGGGCTGGGAGCAGCAAGCCCTGGAGCGCAGGCGAGAGGAAGAGCCGCCGCCGCCCGCCGCCGCTGCCACCGCCGCCGCGGTGACTACTGCTGCTGGGGACGCTCAAGGGAGCTGCCTCTTGTCCTCCTCCTCCTCCTCCGCCAGCATCGCCGCCTCCTCCCGCCGCCGCCGCCGCCGCTGCGCCCTCCCTTCCTGGGAGACGCACGGGGAGGTGAAAGGCAGCTGAGGAGGGGAGAAAAGAGGGGGGCGGCGGGGGGGGCGGCGGCCAGAAGTAAAAGGAAGATGGAGAGGAGGAGGGGACCCGGGAGGAGAAGGCGAGCGCCCAGGGAGCGCGGGCCGCGACCCAGCCGCAGCCGCCGCCGCGCGCAGAGAGGGTGCCGGGACCCCCCGCGGGGCTGGCGCGGGCTGCGGAGGAGTGGGGCGGGCGCGGGGGCGCGACGCGCTCTGCCCGGCCGCGGCCAGGCCACGCGGGGGCCGGGCCCGGGCCCGCCGCGCTCCCCCCGCCGGCCGCGCTGCGCCTGGGTTCCGGGCGGAGTTTGCCCCGGCCGCAGCCCGGCTGGTCCCCGGCCGTTGGCGGGGGACCCTGGGGGCGGGGAGCGAGAGGCTCCTCGAGACTGGCCATGGTTCCTCCCCGGGCAGCGGAGAGGGCAGGCCGCTGGCTGGCGGGCGGGCGGGAGGGGCGCAGCGGGCCGGGGCTCGGTGGGCTCCGCCCCCGCTGGACCTGCCCACCGCCGCTGGCCGCCCGACTCGCAGCCTGGTCCTTCTCTCCGGTCTTCTGGTTTCTCCCAGTCCAGTCTTCACATTGTGCTCGGCTTGGGCTGCGGAAGGAGCCGGGGCCGGGGGCCAGGCCCGGCAACGGCTCCCGGCTACCAGCAGGCGCGCACAATCGGCGCCCTCCCGAGCGGGAGCGAGGGGCGGCGGAGACCCTCCCTGCAAGCGAGGCGTGGCGTGGTCTGTGAGCGCTCCGGCGGCTGAGCCTCGGCAGCGGCTGGAAAGCAACGGAGAAAAGCGCCGCAGTGCCGCTGCCCGTGGAGGCGGTGGCGGCGGCGGCTGCAGAAGACGCCCACTGGCGGAGCAGGCGCTCCCCACGCCGCCGCCTCCCGCGCCCACGTAGCGCGCCCCGCGGGACTCGGCCCCTGTGCCAGGCTCCGGCACCCGCGTGGCCCTCGGCACGCCGCTGGCATCCCGGACCCGAGCGGACGGGCAGAGCAACTGCTGCGTCTCCTCCTGGCCCTGTCACATCTAGGTCAGGTGTTCGGGATTCTAAATCCTGAGTCCCGCAGCGGCTCCAGCTGTGCGCTGCTGGGCGAGCCACTTCGGCCTGCCGGTTGCCCCAGCCAGGGAATACTCCTGGTGGCCGGCCAGCAGCTCCAACCCTGCTGTGCTCAGTCCGAGCTCCCGAGGGACAGTTCCAACTAGGACCTTTGGTCGGAGTTTAAATGAACACTCAGTGTTTCCCATAAACTAGGGTTTGAAATACGGTTCCTCCCCAGGACACTCTCTCGGATAGTCACTTTAAAACGAACTTCGTCTGCACAAGCCCAATTTGCATTGGTTGGGGTTAAAGAACGGAAAGGGCAAACTGTGGCCAAAATGAGCAAGACCATTGCCCCCAAACCCAGAGGTTGCCTTGCCATCTGCGGCTTTCTTGGACACTCCCACTCGGTAGTCACGAATCCAAGCAGTTGCCACTGAGGGAAAATGAGCCGCCCAATGGGCGCTCAGAACTAGGAGCCGCCAAAAGTTTGGGGAAGTTGGAGCACAAGGGCGCACAGATGCGCAGGTGTCGGTGTTCGGGCAGGCACGCGGGGTGGGGTCACCACGGCGCGCTGGGTCGGAGGAGAGGCGGTGGGTCTGCTGTCCCACGGTGGCACGGGCTGTCCTGACTCCCAGGACGAGGTTACTTTCCCCGGAGTGGAGCACACGCGCCAAAGCCCATCTTTCACGAAGGGCAAAGCGGTCACCCAAGCGCGGGACGTGCGCTATGATGTAGCAACTGCGCTGGCCGAGGGCCCTGGGCTCCCGCTGTGCGCTGAGTCCTGGGGCCGTTTCTCGCCCTACACGTTTTCTTCTCTCTATCCAGTTTCACATGTATTTTTATGTTGAAGCGCGCTCCAGATTCCTCACTAGTCAATTCTTTCCCCGATTCCCATCCAAACTCCCCACAGTGGAAAATAACACTTTTGTATTTGCACAAACTGAGCAGTTGGGATGCGAAGGACATGCTGGGGCTCCCCTCCCCGAGTAAAGTCCACAGACGTCTCCGCGACTCCCACATGGATCCTGAGTGTCGCGTGTAACGGGCATCAGCCTTGGCACTCACTGGGTCAGAATCCCTACATTCGTGGAAGAAGAAAATGATTGTGGTGACTCTTACCTTAGGAGCGCTGCCTTTGTTTTTGATTTTTTTTTTCGGCAAAGAAAAAACTAGAATGATTGAGCCAGGCTGTCCGCAGCCTCCTGGCTTGACGCTTCTCCGGCCGCGCAGATTCCACTCCGCTTACTTTGCTGCGAGTCTGGAGTTTGTGACGTAGCGCCTTGACCAGGCAGGAAGACTCTGGGGGCTGTCCGCACATTCAGGAAAGACACGTTTCTCCCCAAGTGTTTATTGTTCCTTCCTTTACATGCAAAAATGTTTCTCCTTGTCATTTAAGTTTCCTTATCTGCATTTTGAAGTTATTAAAGCGATTTTTTTCAGTTCCAAGAAAATATACATTTAACTTGCCTATAAGCCCCCTTGCGGGCGCAGGAGACGGGGTAGGAAACACCAAATATTTGTCCCGGGAGTCCTTGTTAAATCGGGAGGCAAACTTTGGAATTTTCATTCACCCTTTCCCAGAATCAACCTCCTGTTTACCTTTCGTCCTTCTTTTCTCCAAGTGCTTGCTGCACGGGACGTTTTCCTGGACAAATTTAAATCACAAAGCATGACAGCGGGAAAGGAACAAGTTGAGGAGGGGTTTACTGATTAGCTGTGAAATTTGGATACATGGTCTCCCTCCTTCATACTGGTGTCCGCGTTTGTAAGTCTCAGAGGCATTCAGCCACTTTCTTTTCTTCGTGAACTTTGCTTAGTTGAAGACTTTAATGACAAAGGCGCAGACACACAGGCTCCGTCACTCACCTGTGCTCAGGTGCTGCAGCGCCCGCCGGAAAACGCGCTGCTTGCAGATTCCTTTCCTTCCCTTTGAGTTTCTTTACTAATATATCAGAAAGAGGAGAAGGCTGTGACACTACATTTTTGTTACTCCAAACCTTTTGTGAATAAACGCATCGGCCCGTAATTGAGGGAACACTGTATTCTGAGAGTTCCCATAAAGGCTGCAATATAGTGACATGGCAAAATGTTATTAGACTACAGGGCAATTTAAGCATACTGTCATCGTCAGGAGCAGAGGAAGAGCGATGGCAGAAATTCACAAGGTTGCAGTGCTCTCGGTAAAATAAACAATTTTCCATACTTTCAGCTGAGGAAATGCCAAGCACAGAATTTGCAAATGTTGCG
>NW_016107704.1:1456672-1514218 GCF_001604975.1 Cebus imitator | reverse complement strand
AAAAAAAAAAAAAAAACTAAGTAAAAGAATATTAAGAGGGTAGTTAACACCAGTAATGGTGCCAAAATAATGATGACCATTACTACTAGTTCAACATTTAAAAATAATATAAAACATTTGTCTCTATTTTTTACCAAGGAAGATGGTCAAGAGTTTTGTATTGCTAATGAAACTTCAAATTAGTGGACCTATACAACCATAACTATATGTAAATTCTCCAGACACTCTTCTACATGTTGTTATTTTTAAATCAAGTTAATTCTATATTACTTTTAGTATTTACGCCTGACGTTTATTTATAGAGGAATTAATACCTGCCTGATTGTCACTTAATTTGGATTTTATATTCTTAAAAAAGTGAGTCTAGGTAGAGCCTAAGATGTTTTTAAATGGGGATTTTTCCCTTAAAAAGTATGAAATTTCTTCATGATAATTTAATCATGCATCCATTTTTAATGACATAAGAGTTAGGCGTGTAACTAACATGGTTAATATTTTATAAACTTTTTGGTAAACATGCAGTTCTGTGTCTTAACTCATTTTATTTTACAACTGAATATTAGTGCTCACTGTTGTAAATTTCACATCACTGATTCTTGAAAAATCTTTCTTTTTAAACGATAATAACCTTTTTTTATGAACATATAAAAGCAAAGAAAACTAAATGTTAAATTCATCTACTTATACAGATGTCTACCAAAATGCATGTTCTCTTTACCGTGATTTTAATTTTTCTAACATTTAAAAGGCATAGCAAAATAAATCATAAGCAAGTGTCTATTGTTCCTAAGTCCAATAAAATCATGTGAGTTATACCTGTCAGACTTTTTCATTTTAATAGCTAGTAAATTAGCATAAATATTCAGGTGTGATTGTCATATCACACAAACTATCTCCATGTTAATGGGATACTTTGTTTACTACCTGGTGTCATTAAAATGGAATTAGCTTCCAGGCATTTACTCACATCCACAATCCCTCACTACTAGATTTTAGTTTGTATTTCCAGGTTTCCTTCAATTTTTCTCATTCCCAATTCATCATAGCTTTGTTGTCTAGACTCCTGGAACTTATGTATTTTATCTGCACATATCAACATATTGGGTTAAGTCTCTTGTTAAGAAAGTTAATGCACATGTAATTTCCATTGACAGTTCAATTTTAAATAGCTTGACATCAGGGACACTGCCTCTTCTACTATTCATACCTTTAATGAAGACCAGCACACAATAGGCACTCAATGATTGCTGGCCTTCCTGTCACCTGAATGCCAGCTGATTACAAATTTCTACTACTATTGATGTTAACACATCTTGACCAAAGTAAGGAATACCTTACTTCGTTGATACCTTACAGTGTTGTTATAGTCAAACCTAAAATAAAAGGCCATTCTAACTCTAGTTTAAAAAAATATTATTAAAGTCAATACTTTACAGGGGACAGCCTTGAAAACAGACCAAGGTGATAAAAACAACTCCTTTAGCTACCATTAATATTCTTAGATCTTCAGTTTCAGTTCAATTGTTTTTTTTTAATGTTTTATTTCCATATGTTTTTGGGGAACGGGTGGTATTTTGTTACATGAGTAAGTTCTATAGTGGTGATTTACGAGATTTTGGTGCACCCATCACCTGAGCAGTATGCCCTGAACCTGATTTGTAGTCTTTTATCCTTCATTCCCTTGAATTGTTTTTATTAATTCAAACCAATTAACAGTAAAACAAATTGCAATTGCATTATCACTTTATATAATAAAGCAGTAAAAACCAGTATAGGTTACATTATTATTTATTTAAT
The DNA here is from genome assembly GCF_001604975.1 of Cebus imitator. Taxonomy (NCBI): domain Eukaryota; kingdom Metazoa; phylum Chordata; class Mammalia; order Primates; family Cebidae; genus Cebus; species Cebus imitator. Next base: position 1,512,421 of record NW_016107704.1, on the reverse strand, counting down.
AAACATCAGAATAGTCTTCATTTTTAAATTATAATTAGTTTCTAACTTTCAATTCTTAATTAAAATTAGTTTCTAATTAGAATACTTTTGATGATATGCAAATGGTTAAAATATTAATATTTGAAATATTAATTTTTAATATTTGAATCCATTCTTAAGAATCCATTCTATCTGAGAAAGGGGTTATGTGTGTTTCTTTCTTTCTTTTTTTAAAAAAGTTTCTTTTCAATGACAGAAACATGTGTTTCTTGATTAATGTAAGATCCAAGTGGAGATTTTCACTAATCAAAAGAAAGACATTAATTATCTCCTGAAAATAAGCTCTGCATAATGGCTCTGAGTGTCTAGCTATGAAGATTCTGGTGTTAAAAAGGTATTGCTAAGGTTATATGATCAATACTAAGTTCTTGTGATAACCATGAGATTATTAACTCTCTTATGTAACACTGCTGTGTTATGACACAGAAGTAGATTTCAAAGATGTTGCCATTAAAAAATACCAAGTCGGCTGGGCGCGGTGGCTCAAGCCTGTAATCCCAGCACTTTGGGAGGCCGAGGCGGGTGGATCACGAGATCAAGAGATCAAGACCATCCTGGTCAACATGGTGAAACCCCGTCTCTACTNTGTAATCCCAGCACTTTGGGAGGCCGAGGCGGGTGGATCACGAGATCAAGAGATCAAGACCATCCTGGTCAACATGGTGAAACCCCGTCTCTACTAAAAATACAAAAAATTAGCTGGGCATGGTGGTACATGCCTGTAATCCCAGCTACTCAGGAGGCTGAGGCAGGAGAATTGCCTGAACCCAGGAGGCGGAGGTTGTGGTGAGCCGCGACTGCGCCATTGCACTCCAGCCTGGGTAACGTGAGTGAAACTCCGTCTCAAAAATAAAAAAAAATAAAAAAATACCAAGTCACTGTAGAAACCCACTGGCATTTGTAGAGTGCTAAAACAGTTTTCAGTTCTCAAAAACAGACACAAGTTAGAACACAACCATGAGTTCTGTTTAAATAATCAACACTTTCACCAAACTTTTACAAGTCAAATATATCAATTGTGCTTGAGACTGTGTTTTAAGAATTAAATAAAAGCAGTGTGAGAGTATTATATCTCAATAAGAATAATAAGCCTAAAAGAAACAAAATACTTATTTAAGAAAACTAAAGTCCAGTTGAAAGCATTTAAGTAGAAAGTGGTCATAGATGGACATTCTGGATAAAAAGGTTTGGCGGGACAGACGCAGTGGCTCACACTTGTAATCCCAGCACTTTGGGAGGCTGAGGCAGGCAGATCACGAGGTTAGGAGTTTGAGACCAGCCTGGGCAACAAGGTGAAATCCCGTCTCTACTAAAATACAAAAAATTAGCTGGGCATGGTGGCAAATGACTGTAATCCCAGCTACTCGGGAGGCTGAGGCAGGAGAATCACTTGAACCCAGGAGGAAGAGGTTGCAGTGAGCCGAGATTGTGCTACTACGCTCCAACCTGGCTGACAAGCAAGACACTGTCTCCCCACCAAAAAAGGAGGGTTGGCTGGAGGCTGAAATTATAAAAGATGGCATGCCCTGATTCCTATGGGGACTTTTCATACAAATGTGTACACAGGTCTCGTAAGGGTTGCCAAAATTACCACTGAGTTTCTCTCACCATGATATTACCTCAGTGCCCACACAAGCTACTATGTGATGTTTGAACAGTGTATTGTTCACCTTGCTTGAAATAAGTAGTTCTTCATCTGTTACTCTGGAATCTTTTTCTTGCAAACATGTTAAATTTTGATAACCCAATGTTTATAATAGGTCTTGACATGTATACAGGGGTTTGATGTAGTTACAGAAGGAAATATTGTTGCCTCTTCCAGATTTGTCTCAGAAGTAAGGTTCAAAATGGCTCCTTTAATCCAAAGAATTGGAGAACTGATTCCTTTCTCTTTACAAAAAAAGAAAGAGAGAGAGAGAGAGACAGAGAGAGAGAGGAAGTAAGGAAGGGAGGGAGGAATTGAGGGAAGGAGGGTGGGAAAAGGGAGGAAGGGAAATAGGAAGGGAGGGAAGGAGGAAGCAAAAGGAAGAAAGAAGGAAAAAGGAAGAAAAAGAAAAGAAAGAAAGAAAGAGAGAGAGAGAGAAAGAAAGAAAGAAGAAAAGAAAAGAAAAGAGAAAGAGAAAGAAAAGAAAGAGGAAAAGAATCCAAGGCATGGCCTGAGGTACAAGTGAACACTATGAGTTTGTTCTGGTCTAGACCGGAATTGATCTGGCATTTCGGGGCACAAAGCTAGACAGGGTTCATTCACATGGGTGAATTGTTCTGACATTAGTCCTTGACTTCTGCACAGGTTTTAAAGAGGAGAAAGCAATGCTTTGTCCCTGAGCTTCTCTTATTCAAGTGCAGAACAGAAAAAGGAGCAAGTTTGATGCAGTGATCAGGCCTCCTCAGCTGCTGAAGCATCAAGAAGACCGCGCCCAGGCTATATTCTCAAGGACTGGGGCTGTAGGTTACGGAAGGCTCCGGTCTAGACTGAGTTAGGCCTGGCTGCTGGCACAGAGCCTACCTGGCATTTGGAAGAGATGTAGGTAGAACTTTGTATATTAAATCTTTTGAAATGAACCCTTATGAGGAAAATAATTCACAGAAGCCAAAAGATGAGCGACCTTGTTTTCTCAGCTGTGTTTCTATAGGACTGATTAGTGAGCCAGAGATGCCAGAGGTAACTCAGACTGGGAACTGAAGGAAGGGGAGGTTTAGATGAGCAGCCTATCTTCCATAATCCTGTGGCTGTATTCATTTTATTGGGCTCAGAAATTGGGGTTTAATAACCTCATGTTTACATGCTGCACTAATACTGCCATCATCAACAAAGGCAAGGTCAACAAAGGAGGATCTCCTCCCCTACTCTGGAGCTCCTTGGCACCTGCACAATTTTCCTGATGGTGGAAATACATTTCAGTCATATTTGATGAGGGTTTTATTGTTTCCAAGTACAGCCTATGAGTACAGCATGCTAGCTAACCCTTGGAAGTCTCCTGAATTCGAATCACTATCCCTCACTTGATTCCAGGTATCCAATTAGATTATTATGACTTACTGGTGGCATGAAAGCTCACTTTTCTCCTCCCTCTGACACACCTATTTGAATAGAGATTTCCATTAGAAGTTCCCAGAGATCTCTACCCAGGAGTACTGTGCTTGTCCTGCCCTATACTTTCCTGATTTGAAACATCCATAATAAATCTCAATTTTACTTTCTACTTATTATATGTAATTTATCTGCTGAGCCTAGACAACCTCAGGCTGAAAGACACCACTAAAGTCACAAGGCAAAATTCAAATTTAAAAAAGAATACACCATGGCCAAGTGGCATTAAAGTATTTGTTGGTTTTGCTTGCTATGTCACACTGGTCATGTATGGACCCAACTGGGCCCAGCCTAGTTATGTGCACAAGTGGTTGAACTGGCCAGAAGAGGCACCTGGGAGGTTGCGTTTGCAAGAAGTTGCACACCTGGCAGGGAGCCAGAAGAAAGAATCCAGCCACACACTGATGGTTGAGGGCTTCTGGGGAATCAAAGAGAGAAAGCTTCCTCCTGGGTAAATGATTTGCACATTCCCTGTCGATTTTGTATAACCCTTCCTTCCCATAACCACTGACAACAGTTTTCTGGTTCTTATGTGAGCATCTTGATGCAAGGACCTAGCTTGTTTTATTGCAGGCAGACTGACACAGCCCTAATCCTCCTCTTAATGAGAGTCACAAAGAAATGCATTTGAGCAAAATACAGGAAATAAAGGGTGGCTTTCAGGCAATTATATCATAGTTACCATTGAGCTGCTGCTGCTTTTTTCCATCCGTAACATAAAGGCCTTCCCACAGGTACACTGAGAAACATAATGGAACATCATTAACTTGGATTCAACCCATTTGATCCTAAAAGTTTAGGCAAGATTTACATGTACGTTCTGAACAATTCTCTTGTTTGATTAAAACCATAGAATTGAACAACTAAAACCAAGCTAAAAATCGCTGTAATTTTTATCTGATAATCTTATGTAATTGACAAACAAATCATGATATAATCACCTTAATTTAAATATGAATACTTCCTATAAATGCTTTTTTCTTGCTTCTGGAGTCACCCAGAAGCAGTGGCATTGTTTATGGGGAAATTGGTCTAGTTAGGAGTGGTAAAGAGGGTTTAAGATTCCTGGGATCTTAAAATATCCCAACCTATTAGCATTATACATACTTTCAGTAAAGAATGAAATGGGAATAAAGGCATTCAAACAAATTTAGAACTTAAGTGGCAAAAGGAGCCCTTAGATGAGTTACCAGGGTAGAGTCTCACAGTGTGCAGGAAGTGCTGATCATATTATCTCACAGCTGCAAGACGTCCCTACTGATCACATTTCACTCCCTTCTCTCTAATTTTTAAAGTCTGACAAATGACACTTTTATAAGTCTACAGCCTAGGGTTATCTGACCCATCTTTCTGATCAGACTGTACTGGTGAAGAGACTGATTTCTTAGGTTTTCAACATATCAATGTTGAAAATAATATAGTTTGTAATAAACTGTATTACAAACTATATCAGAATTGGCATCCACCCAGGAAGAGGGAGCGAGCTGCTTGTGCTGTCACCTTCCTGTTGGCTGCTGGGTATATCTCTCCACGACTATGTTCAGCATGACTGCATTCCAAGGACCCAATTAATTTACTTCCATCACTACTCTTAGAAGCCCTTAGAGGAAGCTTTAATAGCTAGGATTTAGGCTCATTTTATAGATTTCATACCCATGGATTATAAAACTGATGAAAAACAGCTATAAACAACAAAGCAGGGCTTTTGATATCACACACACATATATATACACACATAGTGTCCTTTATATCATATATGTGTGTGTGTATACATAGATATAGTGTGTGTGTGCGTGCTTATTCTCTAAGGCAGGATGTTTACGTTCAGTATTCACAGATTTCCGTATTTATTAAAATGAGATCATTTTACAGGGGCATTAGTTAAAGGCGCTCCCCAAATAAAAGCAAGTTTACACGTTAAATATCTCTTATTTTGTAGTGGAGTTACTAATGTATGCCATGAAAATCTATCCCATCTGTTTTTGGTCAGATTATATTACTTCAGTAACCGTAGAATACTGGTGAAGTCTGATCTTATGTTTTTGAAATCTGATTTAAGTAAACCTCATTTAAACAAGCTTTCAGAAGAGAGATCAATACAAGGAGGTAAATCTGCGACTTGCTAAGATACTCCCATAAACACTGAAGATTGTTCCTTTATTTAGAACTTGATTTCATTGATAGTAAAGATTTCCACAGTTTATCTGAAACTCATTAATTATGTAAAGGTATGCATTTCTCATATATATCTTACTGGTCAATGGTATAAGGCAATCTCTCTAAGTTTGACCAAAACCTTTCAAAACACAGATGCTCCTCAATTTAGAACAGACGTATCATAAGCTGAAAATATCCTAAGTTGAAATGCACTTAGTACACCTGACCTAACAAGCGTCAGGGCTTAGCCTAGCCTACCTTAAATGTGCTCATGTGCTCAGTATACTACAGTCGGGCAAAAACCACAAAGCCTATTTTATAATAAAGTGTTCAATATCTCATGTAACTTATTGAATACTGTCCTGAAAGTGAAAAACAACGGTTGGATGGTAGTATGGTTTGGCTGTGTCCCCACCCAGATCTCATCTTCAATGATAGCTCCCATAATTCCCTTGTGTTGTGGGAGAAGCCAGCGGGAGATAACTGAACCATGGAGGCCGTTCCCCCCATACTGTTCCCATGGTAGGGACTAAGTGTCACGAGATCTGATGGTTTGATAAGGGGAAACCCCTTTGGTTGGCTCTCACACTTCTCTTGTCTGCCACCATGTGAGACATGCCTTTTACCTTCTGCCATAATTATGAGGCCTCCCCAGCCACATGGAACCGTGAGTCCATTACCTCTTTCTTTTGTAATTTGTCCAGTCTCAGGTACGTCTTTATCAGCAGTGTGAAAACAGACTAATACAGATAGATACTCAAAGAATGGTTTCTACTGAATGCCTATCATTTTCACACCATCATAAACTCAGAAAACCTTTACGTTGAACCACCGTAAGTCAGGAACCATCTGTAATTCCATCAATTCATTGTGGTTGACTGCAGTTGCCAGTCCTTATTTGCTATAAGTTAATACTCCCCTCCACATCTTTGCTGTGAATTAAATAAGGTAACGGCTGGGCCCACACCACTCCTAGCAGTTCAACCTAACTAATCACTTAAGTCTCAGACCTGTCACGTCTAGGTGAACTGACCCAGAAAGCAGTCAGTAAGCACAGTATAACTCTGAAGAAAATAAAATTAGTGAACATTTTCAACTTTTCAACAGATAAACTAGAGTGAAGAAGGAGAAAGGAATGTGCACCTCAGAACTAGACACACCAGATTTCCATGAATGATTAACCCTTCCAGTGCACATACATAGGATTTGATTCACAAAAGCCAATGTGGTATTCAGTACACAGGCTCCTCCAGGAGTCCGCAGCATAACCATGCAAGATTTTCATTGTTTTCTTTCATGTCACAACAGATTTGGATGTATCAGACTGTTGTAACTACTCTATTGGGTCTGGAAAGGCAAGGATTAACACCCAGGTTTCCAGGGTAGAGCCAGGGCCACTACCACCTGCACCTGGGCACGGAGATCCCCAGCCCTTCCTGCAGCTCTGTAATTCAGGTCTCTTCAGCTGCTTCTAGTTTCAGAATATCAGTACTTATTTGTACTTTCTCTTATTTTTCATGTTATTTTTAGCAATATATTCTCTCTTCACACTTCCATGTTTGTTTTTAAATTTTTATTATGTGTATTCAGTTCCTTTATTTTTAGTCTTTCTTCTTTAATGGTGAAGGCATGTCTGCCAATACATATTTATTCCCTGAGTTGAGCTTTTGGGGATTCCAAAGGTTTTAAAATAAAATATTCATTTTTCATATGTTTCTAGATGGTTTTAAATTTCAGTGCTAATATTCTCTTTGATCCATGGGTTATACAGAAGTATGTTTATGAATTTGCAAATAATAAAAAATATTATTAGCCACATTACAATCTTAGTTTAGTTTAGTTTTGGATTACAGTAAAATAATGTGACTTGAAAGATCTCTAATTTTAAATTTTTAAAAGGTGTTCCTGTGTCCATAGATATGATCGTGTTTTATAAAATGTTTCCCAGGGAGGAAAAATCCAAGCTGGTCAGAGGCACACAGAAACAAAGACTGGAGCCTTTGTTCCAGAGACACATTGCCCAGGTTCAAATCTTGCCTTTACTCCTTTCCCATTCCACAATTTCCCTGGACAAAATATAGACTTTTGCTGAGCTTCATTTTCCACCTTTAAAATGGACGCATGGAAACAGTAGCCATATCTCCCCTTCATGTTGCCATGAGGATGACTAAGATTGTGTATATGGAAATGCCTCCAGTGCAGCAGGCACTCAGCAGGAAAAGAAAAAAAAAAAAAAAAAAGCATGGTACCTGCAGTCAGAACAGACCTGGCCTTAAATTCTAGACCCACCACATCCCAGCTGCCCTTGGAAGTTACTTTCTGCTCTGAGCTTCCTTCTGATGTCCAGTGGGGAGAGCAGCAGAAGTAGCTGCGGGGATTCAGACTGATGTGCGTGGGAACCATGAAACCACTGCCTGGCTTAGAGCAAAATGTACCTGCTGTTTTTATGAGGACTGTAAAATGAGAAAACATAAAATGGCTTGTGTTTCTCACGAATGATCTTTTCATCTAACTCACTATTCCTAAGGGACTGGCCAGGCCAAAGGAGAGTCAACGGGCTTATCACAGAAGGACAGAAGCTGCTAGCACCTTGAAATGCCTGCATTTGGATTACTTTCCCAAACAAGGGCACAGAGGCAGAATGGGCACACAGTAGCCTCTGAAAGTTGTAACACTAACTTGCGGCATCAACTTCCAGTTAGAAACGCTTCCTGCTTTGTGTGTGCCTCCCATGCCCAGTTCTTAAAGCTAGAAGTTTTCGTGGTGGTGGTTGTTTTCTGAGTGTCTCTTTCCTGTTCACTCTTAGACTCTGCCCTCCTCTCTGCGTCACTGTCTTCTCCATCCAGGTGTCCACAGCACATGCCAACCCACTGCGACCAAGACTGTCTCTTCTGGAGAAGGCATCAACATTTCCAAGCTTGAATTTTCAGAATAAGTCATCTTAGGGATGAGGAGGTGGTGAAGACATCAAGATAACTGAATACTAGAAAATCAATGGTTTTGTCTATGCCTATGCCTGCCCCAAAAGTCTGGCTACATTTGCAATGTGAAATTGTTTTTCTGAAGATAGGTAAATCTGATATACTTTTTCCCAGCCTGAGATTTAAGTATCTGGTTGGTTTGTTTGTTTTTGTTTTGGAGAACATGTGCTAAGCAGAAAGACCAAACCATAAAATTTTACATTTCATCCTTCGAAAATGTAAATAACATGGGACTGCATGCTAACAAGCCATTCACAGTGTTTATACATGCAGGAGTCTATATAAAAGGGTTTATTTTTATTTGATAAAAATGAAGTTTATTTTTCTCTAAGTGTATTCTTGGTATTGAGAAAGATAAAAAAGGCCTTAAAATATTAAATTCAAATTTTTCATAGAAGACTTGTGTTCTATATTTAAAGTAAGATCATTTAAAATAGATGTACAGATACTGTCATGGTGCTTGTGTGTGGAGGCCTCCAGAGAAGATTTGAAAATGCAAAAGAACTCCTGCTCTTCCCAGATCACATCAGCCCAAGAGAAACAAAACAGAAATGTTGCTGGTGAGGGATTTAGGGGTGTCATAAACGCCAAGCCTCATGCCATGCTGGAAAATTATTCATTTATTCAACAAACATTTAGTGTCTACTATGCACCAGGATTCTGTGTGCTTGGGATCTGCAAGTCGACCAAAAAAGGCAAAAACTCTTGCTCCTGTGAAGCATATATTCTGGAATGGAAAATAAAAGGTAATAAATTTTTCAAAGAACTAAAATAGAACTAATATTTGATCTAGTTACTGGGTGTATACCCAACCGACATCATTATATCAAAAAGATACCTAAACGTGTATGTTTATGGCAGGACTATTCATAATAGCAAAGATACGGAATCAGCCTGAGTGTGGGTCAACTAATGATAGCATGAGGAAAGTGTGGTACACGCACAGTGGAAGACTCCTCAGCCATGAAAACAAGGAAACTATGTCATTGGCAGCAACAGGGTGGACTGGAGGCCATTATCTTAACTGAAACAACTCACAAACAAGAAGTCAACCTCTACATATTCTCACTCATAAGTGTGAGCTAAATAGTGTGTACTCGTGGGTGTACAGAGTGGAATTACAGACTTTGGTCATGCAGAGGGGTGGGAAGATGGGAGGGAGGTGAGGGGTGGGAAAACTGCTGATTGACTGAGTACAATGTACACACCTTGGGCAACCGCTACACTAAAATCCCAGACTTCACCACTATGCAGCATTTCCATGTAACATAACTGCACTTGCATCTCCTAAATTTATACAAGTAAAAATGTTCAACAGTAAGAAATATCATGCATCGTGAATTTGGTCATCTGGGGACAGGTGCTGCAGAGGAAGAGGGGGTCAGGGTGCCGGGCAGGTTGGAAAGGGTGTGGTCAGCCGGGACCTCATTGAGAAGCTGATGTTGGAGCCCAGCAGGAAGGCAGTGAGGAAAGGGGTCCCAAGAGGAGGGGACAGCCATGTGAGGTGTCCAAAGATGCGCACCCAGGCCCATGTGCCTGGAGTGGACTAGGAGGTCAGGGACAACCCGGCCAGCTTACCGGCTGTTTAGGCCACTGACTTCGCTTCCAGTCTTCACAAAATGGGAAACATCAGTGACTCATATGATCTGACTTTTATTTAAAGCTCACACACATTTCACAGTTATTTTCCCTGACTTGCTCTGGGAGGGCGGAGTGCCGTGGGACTGGAGAGTGCCTCCCTTCCTGCCTGTCAGCACGGACTTGCAACCCCCCAGGAGTGCGTGGAATGAACGACTGCACAGACTCACTGCATGGCTGGGGCCTCAACGGCCAACTCCTCCAGCAGGACGATGGGTCCTTGCTCATTCCCAAGAAATGAAATTATTCTGATAACGACTTTCCAAGAAAAAGCGCAAAATCTTGATTGAATGATTCACTTCCTTCCTTCCTGTAATGGTTAATTTTATACCAACTTGGCTGGGCCACATGGTCTGTTGCTTGGTCAAATCCCAGTCTAGAAGTTGCTGTGAAGGCATTTGGTGGATGAGATTAACATTAGATCAGTCAACTTTCAGGACAGCAGAGACCTTCCACAGTGTGGGTGGGCCTCATCCAATCAGTGGATGACTTTGAGAGAAAAAGGCTGAGGTCCTCTAAGGAAGAAGAAATCTGCTTCCTGACAGCCTTCAGACTGAAGCTGCAACATCAGCTCTTCCTGGGCCTCCTGCCTGCCCTGCGTGTCCTGTGGTTTTTCCACCTGCCAGCAGGATTGTGAGAGCCAGTTCCTCAAAAGCGCTCTCTCTAGATGCATATAGTTAATCCAGTCAGCCCTCCATATCCACGGATTCCACATCCCTGCATTCAACCAGCACATCATTTTATATCAGGGACTTGAGCATCACAGACTTTGGTACCCATGAGAGGTCCTGCAGACCTGTACCCCAGGAGAGAAAACTCTGCATATGTGTGTATTTGTGTATATGTGGTTTTGTTCATGTGTGTATTTCTATATCCGTGTGTGTGTTTGTATATCTGTGTGTTTGTGTGTTTGTATACCCATGCGTGTTTATGTGTATTTGTGTATTGTATGTGTGTGTGTTTGTATATGTGTGTGGTATATGTGCATTTGTATATCTATGTGTGCATGTGTTTGTATATGCTTGTGTGTTTCTGTATCGGTGAGTGTGTTGGTGTATGTGTGTGTGTGTCTCTGTGTGTGCAAGTATGTGTGTCCTTGTGTGTCAGTCTGTGCATGTGTTTATGTCTGTGTGTATGTATGTGCTTGTATATCCATGCATGTGTCTCTATGTATATATATGTGCATATGTATGTTTCTGTGTCTGTGTGTCTTTGTGTGTGTATTATCCGTGTGTGTCTGTGTATACATGTGTGTGTCTGTGCGTCTGTGAATGTCTGTATATGTGTGTTTCTGTATGTCTTTGTGTGTGTTTGTGTGTGTGTATATCCATGTGCTTATGTGTGTGCTTATGTGTGCTCTCTGTGTGAGTATGTGTCTGTGTGTATGTCTGTGTCTGTTTGTGTGTGTGTATGTCTGTGTGTGTTTGTATATCCGTGTATTTGTGTTTGCCTGTGTCTGTGTGTCTGTATTTATATTTTCATGTTTCTGTGTCTGTGTGTGTGTGTCTATGTGTCTGTGTATGTGTGTGTGTCTGTATGTGTGTGTCTGTGTGTGTATGCCTGTGTATGTGTGTGTTTCTGTGTGTGTATCTGTGTGTGTGGTGAGCGTCTCCGTGTGTGTGCACATTTCTGTGCGTGTGTGTGTATCTTTCCTTCTGGTTGTTTCTCTGGATAACCCTGGCTACTACGCTTCCCTATTATTCTTTCCCTGCTATGAGGCCACCACCTTGGTACTCAGACCTCCTTTTCCGTATTTTTGAAAAAAAAATCCTTTTAAGAAGCGATAACATTTTGGTATTTCTTTTTAAATTTTAAACTAAAAGTGTGAAGCTGCAAATCCTCATAACCCCTGCCTCGGATTTTAAAATCAAGTTATTACCCTGCTCCCTGCTTCTTGGAAACAGTTTCCCTGCTTCCACTTAGCAGGCCGCCCGGGCCCCAGCCCGAGTAGCTGGCAGCGTTCTTCTCAAGCCTCTCCCTGCGCTGGATCACAACCCGCTTCCACCCACACCCAGCGTCTCCCTCTCTTTCTCTCTTTGTGCTAACAGGTTTTGTGCATTTGCTCTTACCGAAAAAGAAAAAAAATTTTTTTTGAATGATAAATGAGCATGCACATTCTTTTTAACATGTGTCAGAAATTCTATCCTAGCAACAGCCACCAAATCAACTGTCATCCAGCAAGGATCTCTGGTCTGTCTGCTTCTGGAAAGAGACTAGAAACAGACAGACTCTTCTGATTCGTGTATGTTAAGGAATGCATTATAAGATTAAAGGAGATGGGAGGCTGTCTAGAAAAATAATCCCATTGAATTAATTCGGGTGGAGGTTCTGACTTCTCCTAAGAATATTTTGAAAACATATTGTGCATGACAGACATTGAAAGTACTCAGCAGGTGGTCAGTTTAGGTAACTGCAGCATTGAGTGTTCAGGATAAGGGGTGCCCCACGGATCATCCCAGTTTATCTTCAGGACAACCTCATCAAGTAGGTAGGACAGGCCTCACCCGCATGTCAGGTAAAGTGATTAGAAAAGAGGGGAAAATGTAGCTCTATTTATGTACTAATGTTGGCAGATAAATGTTGGTTTAAACCCGGATAATCAGATTATTTTCTTAATGTTCTGTATGCTACAAGGGATATTGGCAGAAAAACAGTAGGGTCTCAAAGTAGACACCGAGAGGTTGGAAAGAACCTCCTTCCAACCTTCCTGCCAAGCCCAGAGGAGGATTCTGGACTGGAAAGACAGCCTGGAAAGGGGAAGTCTGGATTCTCACCGGACCCCTGGCTCCAAGCCTTTGAGGATCTGTGGCGCTGCTCCCTCCTCCTGATGGGCCCTCTGGAGAGGCTGTGGGCAGAGGGCCCTGGCTCCATGCTGTCACAGCAGAAGAACACTGGGAAGCCTTTCACAGTCCCTTCAGGTAAAAGGCAGATCTCTTACACTTTGGAAAAATATACAAAGCTGAGCCTATGAAGTTGCCGATTTTTAAGTTTTGATGACCTACAGAAACGGTTCAAGTTTTATCCGTAGCTGTGGTGTCTTTCTCTCCCCTTTTAAGACAAAGGGCCACAAGATTCCCTGGGTCCAATTTAGGAATGTGGTGGGGGGAGTGTGAAAAGTGGCATTTCTGGAATAGTCTTTGTCTTACGGTCACCATGGTTGCTGTATGTCCCCATGGCACTGCGGCCTACTGTGGTGGGCCCAGGGTAGGTGCTGCTGAGTACTCTGGGATTCCCATAGTGGGTAGTGTGGAGTATTTGGGGTACCTATGGGGGGTGCTTCTGGGTACTATGAGGCACCCATGGTAGATGCTGTTTGGTGCTATGGCATACCCATGGTGGGAGCTGTGGGGTACCCATGTGGGTGCCACTGGGTATTTTTAGGTACACCATTGCAACTGAGATGGAAAAAGAAAATAGCCATAGATCTTGATCTCTGGTTTGTCTCTTAAGGCATTTAACATCTAGTTGGGAAGTTGTGAAAGAAATAATCATCATGAAATTTCCTAAGATTTTGGGAGTAATATCACAAAAAGAGATTTAAGGGGGAATTTGGTATGTTGTAGGTTCTGCAGTTCAAGTGAGTTGCTGCCACAGAAGCAAGAAGATCACCATTCAGCAGGAGCAACCTCCACGGTGGAAACAAGGGCAGAAATGACATGTTCTCCATTTGGCCAGAAGGCGAACTTCCAGCTACAATTGGAGGTACTTTCTCTGCAGGTAGGCACCTCTCACGTTCAGTGAGAACAAAAGATACATGGAGTCTTGTTTACACAAATTGAACTTGAACTTGAGTCATAATCTGCAGACAATTTTAAAATAAAGATGGAATCTTGGACAATTTCTACCACTATGTAACGTGTATACACAAAAATGCTTCCTTTAAAAAATACTCATTACCAGCCGGGTGTGGTGGCTCACATCTGTGTGGTGGGTAATCCCAGCACTTTGGGAGGTTGAGGCAGGTGGATCACTTGAGATCAAGAGTTTGAGACCAGCCTGGCCAACATGGTGAAACCCCATCTCTACTAAAAATACAAAAATTAGCCAGGCGTGGTGGCGGGCGCCTGTAATTCCAACTATTTAGGTGGCTGAGGCACGAGAATTGCTTGAACCCTGAAGGTGGAGGTTGCAGTGAGCTGAGATTGTGCCACTGCACTCCAGCCTGGGAGACAGAGTGAGACTCTGTCTAAACAAACAAAAAAAGTTGCTCATTACTTTCTGCTTCTATTCATCTACTTCCTCAGTATGTTTTAGGGTGGCCAACTTGAAGAAAATGATTTTATGTGCTAATATCTTTACACTGCTAAGGCACCCATAACTTCAAAGACTCTCAAGTTACTTCGCAAATTGCATATAAAGACCCCCTAGAAAACACGTATAGGGGACTCTCCATCTTATCGCAGTATAGGCCAACTGTTGAATCTCCTGTATGATGGCAATGCCTGTGTTTGCAGAGTGCTGCAGGGAGCTAGCTCACCTCATCCAGGATGCCTGTGTGGTAGGTATCAGCATCTATCTGATTAAATCACTTTTCCAGATGATCAACAAAGCCATTTGCTGTACAAAAAAAAAAAAAAAGGAATTTAAAAAGCCAGTTTCCTATTACTTAGTTTCATATGGCTGTAGAAAAACAGACACTTTGAAAAGAAAATTTCAAAATTACACTTTTTAGGTATCAACAGTAACCTTGATCATCGTCTTGGAAAAATGTGTTTTGTTTGTGTGTGTGTGTGTCTGTGTGTGTGTGCGTCTATGTGTTTGTGGGTCTCTCTGTGTTTGTGTCTGTGTGTGGGGGGGGTCTGTGTGCATTTTCCCTTAAAGCAATGGTTCAGAACCATCTGGAGAACTTCTTAAAAGCAGGCTTCCCCCTCCTCCGAGTTTCTGATTCAGTAGATCTGGAGTGGTGCTGAAAACCTGTATTTCCAACAAGTTCCCAGGGGATGCAGATGCTGCTGGTCTAGCACAAGGCTGCCACTTCTTTGATGCCACAAAGGAATCTACATTTATTTTATATTTTTTCCCTTTTTCTAAAAAAAAGCAAATTGTGACCCAAGCCTGCATTGGTGATGAAGTGTTTTGAAATACATTGGCTGCTTACTAAACATCAGCTCTTGCCTGTGGGTCACAGGCGCTGTACCCTAATGGGTCGGCTTCACAAACTGCTGCTGGTTCTGCTGTTAAGGGAGCTGGCTGCTGGAGGAAGTTACAAGCTAAGAGACGCTCGCTGAGATTCGAAACCAGCCTGACGGTGGTAGGGCCATCTGTACTAATGATAAATGAGTTTAATTTTTCTGAAATTATGTGTCATCATCAAAGGAGGGTAGGATACCTCACAGAACAGTGGGTGAAATTCTGTAAACCATATTTCCTACAGCTATCATGAATTCCAAGTTGTCCTTGTTCTGGTTTTAACTTGTTGATTTCTCACCAATCTATAAAAGTAGCCAAATACATCTCTTGCTATAGACTGAAAATTTGTATTCCCCAACCCAAATTTATATATATATATATATATTTTTAATTTTTTTTAAAGACAGGGTCTCACTCTGTCGCCCAGGCTGGAGTGCAGTGGCTGCGATCATGGTTCACTGCAGCCTTGACCACAGGGCTTAGGTGATCCTCATACCTCAGCCTCCCAGGTAGCTGGGACCACAGGCATGCACCGCCACACCCAGCTAATTTTTTATATTTTTTGTAAGGATGTGGAGTTACCATGTTGTCCTAGTTGGTCTCAAACTCCTGAGTTCAAGCAATCCACCCACCTCAGCTTCCCAAAGTGCGGAGATTACAGGCGTGAGCCACTGTGCCCGGCCCAAAATTTATATCTTAAAATACTAACCCTATATATGATGGTATCAGGAGGTAGGGCTTTTGGGAGATGCTGAAGTCGTAAAGGTGGAGTCCTCATGAATGGGATTAGTGCTTCATAAAGAGATGCCAGGGGCCCCCTTTGCCCCTCTGCCATGTGAGGACGCTGTGAAAAGATGTCTATCTATGAACCAGAAAGCCAGCCCTCACCAGACACCAAATCTGCCAACTCCTTGATCTCAGACTTCCCAGCATCCAGAACTGTGAAAAATGAGTGTCTGTGGTTTATAGCTCCCCATGTCCATGGCACTTTCTTATAGCAGCCTGAAGGGACTGAATCATCTATAGACCATCTGTACCATCCACGGGGGACATCCAGATCAGGAATCCAGCTGATCATCAGCTCTTACATCACCCTTTCCAGCGCACTGCACCTGCACCTTCAGGTCCAGGTTAGGTATCCCTCTCATTCGCCTGCGCAGACACCTAAACTTCTCTCCATCGTGTCACTGAACTTGTGTGAAAATTGCCTGTTCATTGTGTAGCACCCCACTGGAATGTAAAAGTGCATGTAGGCAGAGGCCAGGCCTTTATAGACTGTGGTACCGTCCACATTCAGCACAACTCCTAGCACATGGTGCATATTCACAGAATTATTTGTTGAATGAGTGAATGGCAGGAAGGAAGGAATACTGAAGATGGGGAGTATAACTCAAAGTTCTCTGAAAGGGATTAACTTACAGAGGCCTGATACCGCTCTCCAATGAGTAGTGGAAGGAGGCATTGAATAGCAGCATGGGCAAAAAGAACAGTATTCAGAACGTACCAAAGGCCTTCAGGTGGCATCAGAGACACAGACTGCTAGGAACTGCCCAGACAAGGAGAATTCCAGGAGAGGAAATCAGAAAGGACTTATTTGAACAACAAAAAGTGTGTATGCAGACACACACAGATGTACGCGCGCACACACACACACACACATGACTAAGACATCAATAAGCTAGTTTTGCAATCACGTTTGTCTATATATGCTGTGAGCGTGGGAGAGACATGGGTCCCTCTGAGATGTGTTTAATTTGAGATCTTGGTGAGGTCATTTTTGTGCCAGATAGCTGAATATTAAGTGCCACATTTGATTACAGCTCTTTAAATGGCATGCTCCCCAAAGCATATCATAAACCTCCCTGATTGTGTGGAGTAGGCTTGCAATACAAGCCACGGTCTCCTGGAGGCCTCTGGGCTAACAGGCTGAGCCTCGCACAGGAGGGCTGGAGAGTGCGGCGGGGCAGGGCAGTGAACTGAAGATGGCACCTTTGGACATCATTGATCGAAAATGTCACTCATCAAGCCTTCTATTATGCTTCTGTTGCTTACTCTTTCCCATGCCTCTCCACGACTTCCATGACCGGTGTCCTGGGAACCCCCAGGCATCATCCCAGCTCTCTCTGTTCTGGCCAAACCACGTCCTCGCTATTCCTCAGATATGCCAGGTACTGTTGCCTTGGGGCCTGAACACCTGCTGTTCCTGTCTGGAAGGCTTTCTATCTAGAGTCCCAAATTCTCCACCTCCTTCAGATTTTTCTCAAAACTCATGTTTGCAGCGAGGCCTTCCAAGACCACACTATTTCAAAGTACAAGGCTCTCTCCTCTCTCCCTTCCTGTTTCCTCCCCTGCCTCCTTCTCTGTTATGCTTACCAGCACCTGAGGGGCTCTATGTATAATTATTTACTTCCTGGGTCTCCTCTGGCTAAGATCCCTAAGGGCAGAGATATTTGTATTTGGCTCACTGCTGTATCCCAGAACATAGGACTGCCTGGTCCATGTGGACACGCAGTCAATAATTGTCCCAAAAATGTTTGTGTCTACTGTGGATGGGCACCATCCCAGCCATGCTCCTGGAGATCAAAAACTACTTGTTAATAGAATAAGTGAATGAACTGATTTCTCCAGAATAACACCTCAGTTCTCACACTGAAGTGGCCATCTCCTGGGTGGCTCCTTTTCTGTTTGGCAAGCCATGGTCGCAGCTGCCCTCACTGCTATGTGAGTTGTATTGGGGATTCATTGGAGGCATGGGCAATATCACCCATTATTTTTCAGTCAGCACACAGTGGCCCCGGCGCTGAGCTGGCTCTCACCTTCTGTGCTACATGTACTAGGTCTTCCAGTGGTGTGAGGAGGAGGAATTTCAAGAGCCTGTATTTGGGTATTTTTGTGATATTTCCCCATAGGCCACATTCAAATGTTACATGCGTATAATGAATGCATTATAAAAGTTTGACTTTTAACAGAGCATATTTTTATAAAAATTACAATGACAGTTTCATATAGTGTTTGATAATTTTGAACTTCTTTCAAAATCTCTTCTGTCATGTGTGGGTTCAGTATTTTGAATAACACTGTTATTTTATTGGTTCAATAGCTGAACCAATAAATTAATTGGGAAAACCAGGAAGTGAACGTGAAATGTTGACTTGACTTCCTTAAAGTCAAATGTATGGCCACCTAGAAACAGAATGCCTTTGTTAGCCCCAAGCAATACGTCTGTCATTTCTGAAATTAGTTTTTATAGATGTACCTACTAGTATAAGAAATAGACTGAAAAAATCTCTATGTGGTATGTACTGCCTTCCTCTTTAGAATCCATAGATACCTTTGAGACTTCTAGGACAGTCAATTTTCCTCTTTAACAAGGATTTAATTTTATGAATACCTGACTCATCAGAACGGGTAAGAATATAGTAAACAATCCTGCTTCTGTTTAAGTCTTCTAGCAACAGACTCATGGATGCCTATTAACTTAGACTTTGGAAAATTCACCAAAAAAGAACCATTTCTTCTGCACCACAAAAGAGATCAGAATGGTGGCCTGGGAAGAAGCGTCGAATGCAAAGGCTACTAAATGCATCCTTCTGCCCGGGGTTTTATTCTGTGTGTATGTGTTTGGTGGTCAGGCTTCTTCTAAATGCTTCTTCTACATGCTTCAAGTGGTGATTCCAAAGCAAAACAAGAGAAAATCAGACTCACTGTTAACTGCCATTGAAATTAAATAAGGAAAGTCTGCCTGTTCTTCTGCATTGATTCAGAGACAGGAATCCCTGCCTTTGCTTTGGAGGAAATGTATGTATTGTGGCTGTTCCCGGAAGCTTCTCCACCACAGCCCACACTCCTCTTTCACCTGTGTACCCAACCACTGAAGGTGCACATCCTCGTTATGAGAAAAGAAAGTCCACGGAGGACCATCCCCCATGCCTGGCCTGGGGGTGAGCCCAGCTGGATGCTGGCAAAATATATCCATGTCCTTGGAGGATGTGCAGGGGAGGAATGCTCTCAGATGCATTACGTGGGCAAAGCACCGAAGGTCACAATGTGTTTTATGAACACTTTTACATTTTGATATACAAAATTTAAAAGTGGAGTTTACCATATGGCACGACTGATTCAGTGTTATACCAGCTTTGTATAGACAAGTGGTAACAGAAACCATTAAGAAAATAATTAATAATTAAAGAATAGTCTTTAAAGTGAAGAAACTCTGTCCTTGAGCCTGACTGTGTTTGTGAATGGGGAAAGAGACTGCCACTCTTCACTGTGAATATCGCTCACTGGGGGATGGCTTGGAAATCATTGCAGTAGAATTCACAGCTAACTGCCTTTTAATCATTCTTCCCAATCTTAAATGTGCATGGACACACACACACACACACACACAGGCTGTGTCTTTAGCAACGAGGTGCATCCGTGATAGCACTTGTTACACTCTAAAGTGTGGGTCCTGAGTTGTGATGCACTTAGAGTCTCAACTTTCAGATTCTTGGGTCTTTTGTGCTGGGAAACTGTGGGTGCCTGGGAAGCCTTTCCTGATCGGATTTCCGTGTGTATCCAACTCTCCCTATACACCTTCTGCTTCGGCTTCCCCCTTCTCCTCTTTGCCGCACTCCTTGTTGGATGTCTCTTTTCCTTTCCGCCTTCAGGTGTAACATCCTGTCCTGTGGCTCTGGCAGAAGCTGTGGCCGCCCGCACTCCCAGAGACTAGTTTCTGAGTTTTGAGTTGAACCCTAGGGTGAGCACTGAAATCTTGCAGGGGCAACGTTTAAAATCACGGAGAAGGAAAGCAGAGCACACCTTCCAAAACAAAGAACGCAATGTCTTATGCATTTGCAGGAAGCAGAAGAGCGATGTTTTCAATCAAATCATGAATTATGTCTGCATGGGTTCTTTCGTTTCCAACATTTTTTGGTAAGTGCGTTTCATAAGACCCGCAGAGTGCAACAGCCATGAGCCATTTGGTTGACAGCACACACACAAGCAGCTGCGTGACCACCTCATTAGCTGGTCAGTCCTGATGGGCATGAGTGGCATTGCGTGCCAGCACGTCTGCGGCTCATCTGGGGCCCTGGCTGTTACCTAAACGTGTGAGCTGCAGAGCCACCTTCTCCATTAAATGCTATTATGCACGCTTCGGGAATGCTTGGGAAGATGTACAATAGTTTGAAGTTAAGGAGAGTGACGTGAATTATACTAGCTAAAACAATAGTTCTTTTAAATTACTTTTCAAATGTGTTCTGTTCAGATTGTTCTGCAGAAGAGCTGGGGAGAGACATGGGAAAGTCTGATAAGTTTCAGCACATGGAAAACAACTGAGAGATGGCTGCTTCCCATCTCCCTTGCCTTCCTTTCCATCGCCCACACGGCCGCCTACACCCCCACTGCGCTCTGGCAGGAAGGGCCCCTCTGCCTGCGTCATGCCGGCCGCGTCACCACCACAGCCGCTAGCAGCACAGCACCCAGAGGCACTGGGCGTTTCAGATCCATGTGAGAAAGTTTCATATCCACATTACTTCGGAAGGTTTCTTAACGAGGGAATCAATGTTATCGAAGGGAAGGAAGCTGCAGACGGTCCTTAAAATGAAGGTAAAGGGTCACCACGCCGTATGGCAGTCTGGTAAGAACTGCAGGATCACAACATTGAGGATACCATGAGATAAAAGGTTTCAGCTCTGAACTATTACCCCGTCTAGACAGACTAACTTTAAATATGGTTTAACCAACCGGACTCTTCCACTGGCTCCATTAGCAAGCTGATTTTCAAGGCTGACTCTCAGCTTGGATAGTGTTACCAAAGGAGTGACTGAAAATGGTTCTTTCTACAAGCAGGCAACATGAGGACCGAGGGACATTTGCACAACATGTCAAGCCCTGGGCGTTCTGCTCTGTTTTACGCACTTCCTCTCACCCAATCTTATGGAGTCTCGCTGCTGGCTGCACGTCCCGGTGCACAGCCTTAGATGCAGAGGCTCCTAAAGAGGCTTTTCCTTTTTAAACAAACACTACGTGGTGCTTACTCGTTGTCAGACATTATTAAGTGCTTCCCAAACATTCACAAGTTTAATTATCAAACAGCCTGGTGAGATGGGGACTGGAACTTGAGCACCCAGAGGCTGGTGACGTGCTCTGCTCAGTGGTAAGTGGCAAATCTCAGATGTGAATCAGGCCGGCTGAACTGTGTGACGTCACGGCTCATGCCCCGAGCTCCTACCTAAGGCCAGCACGTGCACACCCCAAATGGAGGGACCACGTGCTGTTTTCTCACCTGAGTCACAAAACACACGCCACAGGTACCACGTAGAGATACACATTTTTCTGTGGTAAATGTGAGAATTCAAGGAATTAGGTCCAGCTTCTATCTCTTCCTCCCCCTATAATGATGCACTTTAACAAATCTAAAGAGAATTGGATTACATGTCTTTGAAAAAAGCCAAGAGAGCAAAAATGCCAACTGAGGAATTCACTTGAGCCTAATTTCAAATCCAAAGGTTCATCTCCACCCTTTCTAATATCGGACTGGTACTGGAATGGTTAAGTGGTATAACGGATGAAGCCTCAGACTATGTCATGGGTGACTCAGGGAGGCTCCCCGGACCTGGAGCAAAAGCAGGAAGGCCCAGCGAGGGGCAATCCCCGTGGGCGCAGCGGGGCTTCAGGACATTGTGCTCAGGCACCGTGCTCTGATTCACAGCCATTGGTGTGGTGGGCAGTGGAGTGGACACTACTGATACATACTGGTCTCGAAGATCTCAAGGGCACATTGTCAGTGGCATAAAGCAAGGGGAAGAACAGTGACTATGTTATGCTACCTTTCATGTAGGCAAAGAGAAGACCAATATACAGTCACATTTACACACGTCGTATAGAGAGACTCTAACAAGCCATCCAAAAAGTGGCCCTCTTTCCTCTTCCTTCCTATGATAGTGTGTGTGACTGTGTGTGTGACTATGAGTGTGTGTGTGTGATTGTGTGTGAATGTCAGTGTGTGTGTGTGACTATATGAGTGTGTGTCTGTGTGTGTGTGTGACTATATGAGTGTGTGTCTGTGTGTGTGTATGACTATATGAGTGTGTGTCTGTGTGTGTGATTGTGTGTGAATGTGAGTGTGCATGTGGCTATGTGTGTGACTATATGAGTGTGTGATTGTGTGTGAATGTGAGTGTGTGTGACTGAGTGTGTGTCTGTGTGTGTGATTGTGAATGTGAGTGTATGTGTGACTGTGTGACCTATATGAGTGTGTCTATGTGTATGATTGTGTGTGAATGTGTGACTGTGTGTGACTGAGTGTATGTCTGTGTGTGATTGTGTGTGAATGTGAGCATGTGTGTGACTGTGTGACCTATATGAGTGTGTGTGTGTGAGTGTGTGTGAATGTGTGTGTGACTGAGTGTATGTCTGTATGTGATTGTGTGTGAATGTGAGTGTGCGTCTGACTGTGTGTGTGACTATGAGTGTCTGTATGTGTGATTGTATGTGAATGTGTGTGTGTGACTATATGAGTGTGTGTGTGTGAATGTGAGTGTGCATGTGACTGTGTGACTATGAGTGTGTGTCTGTGTGTGATTGTGTGAATGTGTGTGTGACTGTGTGTGACTATGTGTGTGTCTGTGTGTGATTGTGTATGAATGTGAGCGTATGTGTGACTGTGTGTGACTATGTGTGCGATTGTGTGTGAATGTGTGTGTGTGTGACTATGAGTGTGTGTCTGTGTGTGTGATTGTGTGTGAATGTGTGTGTGTGACTATATGAGTGTGTGTCTGATTGTGTGTGAATGTGAGCGTGTGTGTGGGTGTGTACAGATGGAACTATGGTGAAATGTGGCAGGGTAGAAATGAGTCTTCTCAAAGTATGCCTGGTTATATTGTTTTTATTTCCAATCATATAAATAAAAAATTTTCTTTAGGAATTTTAAGTCATGTGTCAAGTGAAAAACAGAAGCAGAAAGGAAAGCAACGCCCTCCACTGGCGTGGCTTATGTAGGGTATAAACGGAATTCATGTAGAGTTAACTTGGCATAGCGTGTCTCAGACCTAGGCTTTGCCTAAATTCAGTACAGGTTCAGTTACATTATAGGCTTTGCCTGTTAGCTGTGTGACTTTGGCCAAGCCACAGAACCCCTGTGGGGTTCAGTGATAGTTCGGTTTCAGTACCTTTAAAGTGGATTAAACAACACTAACACAGTGTTGTTTCAAGGGTTAAATGTTCTTTTGTTTCCAACGTTTTTGTGTGAGTGCTTTTTATGAATCCCCTAGAGAATGCAAAATACGTCAGCCATTTGGTTCCCAGGGCAAAATGAGGTTAAATGAAGAAATGTCCCTGATACAGTTCGGATGTTTGTTCTCCCACATCTCATGAGTAAATGTGACCCCCAGTGTTGAAGGTGGGGCCTAATGGGAGCAGATCCTACATGAATAGCTTGGTGCTGACTCTGTGGTGATGAGTGAGTTCTCATTCTGTTGGCTCGTGTAAAATCTGATTGTTAAAAGGAGCCTGGAACCTTCCTCTCCTTCCCTCTTTCTCCCTCTCTCACTATGTGACACACGAATTCCCCTTCCTCTTCTTCCATGAGTGGAAGCTTCCTGAGGCCTCACCAGAAGTGGATGCTGGTGCCATGCTTCTTGTACAGCCTGCAGAACCATGAACCAAACAAACCTCTTACCTAGCTTCAGGTATTCCTTTCATAGCAACACAGAATGGACCAAGACAATCACTAAACCCGTCCAACCCATGGTACGTGCTTAATACACAAAGATACAGACTCATAGAAGGCTCATGCCCTGGTGTGATGGCCATTTTGACCACCATGTAAACACAATGTGAGCACTCAGCATATCCGGGAGCCACTCATAGCTTTCCCAAATAAGTAAGATACTTAATTTCGCCATTTATTTTTTTAAGCAGACATTTTTATTGCACTTCATGATTTACTTGCTGGGTTCATTAACTCTAGAATGTTGAGTGTCTCATCAGGTAAGGCTCTGTCGTTCTCTCTGGTCACACAGAGAACAGGGGGAAGTAGGATTTGAATCCAGGGGCGTCTCGTGCCATAGCTTATGATTCTTCTTCCACGTGCCACCTCCATCCACTACAGCGTGAACTCCTTTCAGCCTGAACTCCACTCAGGCAACTCTGCAGGGACTGTTACTAATTTCCCAATAAGCTTTGCACTCATCCCACGGTCTCCTATCCTCTCCATGGTTTCCTTTCAATGAAAAAGAAATAACCTTCAGCTTTGGGCTGCTCATCATCTTTCTTCTGGCACATTTGCCTCAGATTCTTAAGGCAGATGTTTTGATAGATTCCATCACTCTCCCTGACTGACATCTGGTCTTCCTGCCTTCAACCTGACTCTCCTCCAATTCCTTTTCCTTTATTAGGCAGACTGGCCTCTAGTCATGTCCCTCCCTTGGTCAAAACCCTGCAACGAGCCTCTCTGCTCCTGGAGGCAGGTCCACACTTGATGGTGTGTTGATGGGATGTCGACGGGATGCTCATGGGGCTTCCATCCTCCTCTCCTACACCGCAAACTCCCCAGTGCACAGAATGCTCTCAGTCCTTCAAATGTGTGGTACTTCTTGCCTCTAAGGCATTCACACACACTCTTCCCAGGTGTTTGTGTTCCACTCACACCCCATTTCTAGCTGGCATGAAGGTTAATTTCATGTGTTGACTTGACTGGGCCATGGGATGCCCAGATATTTTGCCAAACTTTATTCAGGGTATGTACATGACGGTGCTTCTGGAGAGACTGACATTTGACTGTGTAGATTGAAAAGTGGTTGTCCTACCTAGCGGAGGCTGCTCTTCTGCTTCTCAAGCCTCCAGTCTTGGACTGGAACCTACACCACCAGCTCTCCTGGCTCTCCAACTCGCTGACTGCAGTGCCTACGGTCACGTAAGCCAATTCCTTATAAAATGCTCTCTTGCTCGCTCTCTCTCTCTTTCTCTACATGCGTGCACACACACATAGACACATACACAGTCATGCATCACATAACCACATTTGAGTCACTGATGAGCCACACAGACAACAGTGCCCTCATAAGATTATAATACCATATTTTTACTGTACCTTTTCTGTATTTCCGTATCCCTGTTGCCTACAGATCCAGGAAAGCCACATGCTATGCGTGTTTGTAACCTAACAGCAATAGGGCATCCCACAGAGCCTCGTGTGCAGTGGGCCGTACCATCTAGCCGTGTGAAAGCACTCTGTGACATTCTCAGACAACCAGATCACCTGAGAACACACTTCTCAGAATGCGTCTTCATCATTACTCTTGACTATACATGCACCCATTCACACACACACACACATACACGCACACACATGCACACATGCACACACGCACATACACACACACACCACAGGTTCTGTTTCTCCTGACTAGTTCACTGACCAACTCCTGCTGGTGCCTCAGTGCAGATGTCCTCAGGAGACCTTCTTGGAGCCTCCGAGCCCATTCCTCCGAGGTGGCCACACCTTCGCTTCTCCCTCCCAGCTCAGCACGCACCACTCAGCCCTGAGGCAGCCTGGCCACACGTCCTGTGTCCCTATTGGATAATAAGCTCTGAGTGGCAGAACTGCTAGTCCTGCTAACCATTCCATCCTATGCTTTTAACCACGCACCCAGTACCTCCTTGCAGAACTGATGAACTGTATTAGACCCCTGACACTTTCTGGATATGACCCGGAGGAGCTGATAAGCAGGCAGCTTATGTCACCCCTTGAAGTTTTTGCAATGAATCATCTCTTGAGTAGGCCCCCTATCTCTTTGTCATTTTAAGTTAAAAGATTTGATTTTTTAAAGTATCTAATTAGTCACAGGGTTCATCCTCAAATGCAGACGTGGTTCCTGGACCGGTGAGTACAGGGAGGCCATGCAGCGTGACAGGGAGGATGGGGACGCCACAGGAAGGCGTGGGCTTATACCTGGCTCAGCCTGTCTGCTCTGTCCGCCCCTCAGGGGAGCGCTGATACGTCCTAGCCTCTGTGGTGAGATTATAAAGGAGCCTGCGGCCGGCATCCTGCTAGCTAAATTCTCACTGTGCTCAGATCAGCAGCTCTGCTGAGAGGGGTGTGAGCAGCAGGAAGACTCAGGCTTCCTCATGTCTTCAGCATCACACTTGGGCCCCCTGGCCTGCCCTGCGTTGTGATCATCTGGGCATTCTCGGGACTTGCTTGCTGCAGCAGCGCTGGGCTCTCAGCCTCCGGGGCTCTGGCCCAGGAGCCTGTCTGTGCACATTCGGCCCATTCGATTCCCACAGTCACAGATTTCCAGGCCCCCTCTCTCCTGCTGGTCTTCGCACCTGCGGCTAAAGCCTGCTGGTTAAGTATATCAGGAGAAGAGTTTCTCCTCAAACCCTCCATCAGAAAGCATTCTCTCGGCAGTAACGCACACTGTACACACACGTGCCCTGCTAACCTGAGACAGCAGATTTTGTGTGTAGGGAGAAAATGTGTATTCAGAAACGACTTGTGCATTTAAAATGATATGGTATCTGCCTTTCCCTACTTTCCTAATGGAATAAACACCCTTACACGGAGGGAAAGTATTGTCTAACACAGCCAGGAGAAGTGGAATACTGCGCTTTATTTCCAAGGTCCTACTAAATCCACAGTGGCTGTGCTGCAGAGATAATCCTACATCATTTTTAGATTTTGCAGGAAACTGTCTCTCCCTTATCTTTTAACATCAAAGAGAGGATAGAATCTGTCTAGATAACCATTAACAGCTTAAGAGATATGTCAGTTCTAGGTGTCATATTTTAATTTTAAAAAAGCATGATGTCCCCCAATTTGTTTGAAACATTGAATCTATGAATCCATTAACTGTATTTAGCGATTTGGGTTTCACTCTGGAAAGCTGTACAATGTTTAGATCGGATGCTCATCCGTATTGTTTTGGATGAATAGGATGTGAAATCATTAGTTGAGTGAAACATTTAAAAGTGCAGTGAGGCCGGGCATGATGGCCCATGCCAGTAATCCCAGCACTTTGGGAGGCCGAAGTGGGTGGATCAACTGAGGTCAGGAGTTCGAGACCAGCCTGGCCAACATGGTGAAACCCTGTCTCTACTAAAAATACAAAAATTAGCCGGGAATGCTGGTGGATGCCTGTAGTTCTAGTTGCTCGGGAAGCTGAGGCAGCAGAATTGGCTGAACCGGGGTGGCGGAGGGTGCAGTGAGCCGTGATCATGCCATTGCACTCCAGCATTGGTGACAGAGTGAGACACTGTCTCAGAAAAAAAATGCACTGAATTTTTAAAATATGAACAGCAGACAAGCATAATTCTCTAAGTTATCATCATGGTGCTTCCTAGACTGTTATTTAAAAACCTGCAACTATTGTTTAAGGGCTATTCAGTAACTGCTGTTGAGAACCTGATTTGCTTGAACCAGTTTCCCAATCTGAACAGGCAGCACTGTGCTTCCCATATCTTGGCACCAATTACATTTGTCTGGGAGTTCATCTGTTTTCTGGGGCCAATTCACTTCAGGCAAAAAGGTAAAAAGCTAACTCATTCACACGGCCTTCCTGAAGCCATTCGCAGACTTCAGATAATTCCTGGTATTCCCATAAGTGCTCATACACATCTTTAGAAGTTTTTATCCAGTTAATATGCAATGATAGGAAATCAACTTTTTTTCTTTTTATAAAATTCATTCTAGATTTCATAATATCTACTTTGAAGTAAATATTTTACTTTTAATGGGTACAAGTTGAAACGTCTCACAAAACCACTCAACACTTACGTGCAAAAATGTTAGCTAATACATAATTCAAGAGATAGTAAGTGTAACATAATTTAGTTTTGGTTCCACACCAAGCTTCCTTTCTTTGGGGGCAGTGCACATGTATCTCTCATCATAAGTTAATTAAATGCAGAGAGAAACTTACAAAATCAAAGACGTAGAGAAGTCTTCTATTTTGTTTAACATCATTCTCAGCCCTATAATTAAACAATACTCAGGCCACTATGCACCACGTTTAACTGCAGTAGCCACAGGCACTGACCGTGAGAGAGGGCAGCCTGCCTCAGTTAGCACTGCTGTAACTGAAGTGGGGCGTGCGTGCAGCCAGCAACAGCGAGAAGAGGAGGAACCATTTGCCATGGGGCAGAGCAGTGGTCAGATGCACAAACATGGCATAGAATCCTGCAATGCATTCACTCCTCCTCCACTCGTGAGTCCCAAAGGGTCTTAGCACAGCCACAGGTGGGGCAGGAGAGCAGCAGGGAGGGTCGGGAGACTGGGACTCCGTCTTTCTGCTACCCCAGCTGAGCTGCTTACCTCAGTGGCCTCTTCTGCCTCATTTATAAAGAAGGCAGAGATCACACGCCACGCTCTCTCAAATTCCTGTCCAGCTGTGAGCTCCTATGTTTCAAAAAATTCAGCCAGTAGCTTTAGTTTTATTTTTACATTATCTGGGACAGAGGATAGATTAGAAGGGAATGTTGATGGTAAAGAGAAAATGCAAAGTTAGAACAAAATCAGGCTCCCAAATGAAAGAAAAACAAAAAACAAAACCAACTCATCAGAAGCGTTAACTCCCTGAAAGCAGGGTAGAAACACATTGTCAGTTTCCTCATGTCTGCCTTAGCCTTCACTTCAGACCATTATGGGATTTCCCCCTCTCCCATCCCAGGAATACATCTCTTATGTGAAAATGAAGTCAATGGAAAATCACATTTATTTCGCAGCCACATTTCTGTAACACATTTCCCCCTGAAGTAAACAATTTTCTATATAGAGACATGAGACTTCTTTTCCCTAAGACAAACAATATGCATACCAGTAACACTCAGTGATTTAGAGACCAACTTCGGCACTGCAGAGGAAGGAGCTCCTTGAAGCTGCTCCCACTGAGCTTGGTGAAAACTACCAAAAAAAAAACAAAAAACAAAAAAACCCAGCCTCTGGAAATGGTCCTAGGAGCAAACAGCAAATGACAAAACCTCTTTTCGAGACAATCTATAAAAATCTGGTAGGAATGGTGAAAGTCTGCGTTATTTCAGCTAAGAATGCACCTCTTTTCCTTCCTTCCAACTCAGGCAGATGGGGACTCCCTGTCAAAGACTGCAGCTAAGAACACAGAGCCCTTCCCAGAACCCAGCTGGAGGACGTTCCTCCTGGGATGGGCAGGACTTCAGGGCTTCTCATCTTGTCCCCTAATCCCCCATGCCCTGCCACCTGTTGCTGAGGCTAAGTACTAGATGAGTGTGGTTAAAAAATTGGGGGTGGGGAGAGATGCAGGCTGCAAAACAGATAGCTCCTATATCTTTGCAGAGGAACTGACTTCATGTGCAACCCAGCCTGGAGAAGTATGAACCTGGGAGCATGGTGAAAGGCAACTGGGCAGAGATTTGTGCATCTACTGTAAAGACAGCCTGGATGGCAGGCTCGTGAGCCTTTAAGGGAGAGTCGGGGGATGAAACAGCTGGCATGAGTCCTCCTGAAGTCAGAACAAATATCGAACATTGACCTTAGAAACCATTCCTTCCATAGAGCCAGAATTTGATGTTCAAGGCAAGAGAGGAAGAGAGTGCCACCCCAGGGTGACTGGCCACACCCAAAGCTATGCCTCTCAAGCAGCAACTTCAGAGGCAAAACACTGTGTGGGTCAGGGAGAGGAAGATAGATGTCACTAAAATAATCCAGCCAGCAACTAAGTGAATCAACAAATAGCAATAACCAGCCCTGGGGACAAGAAGACCAGTAGCCAGAGTCGCTACAATATATTACAGTGGTCCTTTTTTAATCCCAGGTTTTACTTTTCACAGTCTCGTTTACCTATGGACAACCTCATCTGAAAATACTGAATGAAAAATTCCAGGAATAAATGATTCATAAGTTTTAAATCTCACACCATTCTGAGTAGTGTGATGAAATCTTGAACCGTCCTGCTCTGTCCTGCCCAGTATGCGAATTGTCCCTTTGTCCAGCATATCCATGGATGCTACCTGTTCATTAGTCCCTTAGTAGCCCTCTCTGCTATCAGATTTAAAAAACATAGTACAGGTAGGGTTTGGTACAATCTGAAGTTTTAGGCATCTACTTGGCGGTCTACCAAAAGAAATGGGGGACTACTCTATCTGCAATGTTTAGTTTCAAGTGAACAGTTATGAGATATATAAGGAAACAGGAAAGTATGACCTGTAGGCTGGGGAGAAAAAGGCAAAACCAACAAGGCAATGGAATATTGCATGTGAGAACAGCCAGATGTCAGATTTAACATATTTCAAACTAGTTGCTGTAAATATGTTCACACAACTAAACAAAACCATGATTAAAGAAGTAAAGAAAGGCAATGTTACATCAAGTAGAGAATATCCATAAAGAAAGATAAATTATGAAAAGAGCCAAGAGGAAATTATGCAAGTAAAGTACAATAACTAAAATAAAAAATTCAGTAGAAGGACTCATCAGTAAATACGAACTGACAGAGAAAAAACTGTTCAAAGTTGATTGATAGAGATGATGGACACTGAAGAACAGAGAGAAGAATAGAATAAAGAAAAATAAACAGAGCCTCAGAGAAAAGCCAGGTGCCAGCAAGCACACCCAAATACACATCATAGAAATACCAGAAATAGAGAAATGAGAAAAAATTACTCAAACAAATAATGGCTGAAACTTCCCAAATGTATTGAAAAATGGTAACCATCAGGAAGCTTAATGAACCACAAGTAGAATAAACTCAAAGAGAACCAGGAAAAGACACACCATAGAAAAATGCTTAAAGTCAAAGACAAGGAAACGTCTTAAAAGCCGCAGGAGAAAAAATGATGCATCAAGAAAAGGAACAGCTGACTTCCCAGCAGAGGCAATGGAGGCCAGAAAGCCATGTGGAATGGCATATTCAATGTGCTGAAAGAAAGAGAAAACTGCTCACATCCTTCTATCTAGCAAAGCTGTAATGAACTAAAGGCAAAATAAATACCTCTCCAGTTTAAAAAAACATTCCATTTGGTGCTAGATGACCTGTCTTATGAGAAATACTAACGGAAGTTTTTCAGGCTGAAAGGAAAGGCAAGACTGAAATTTGACTTCATGTGAACAAACACACACCACGCATGCATGAAACTTGAAGACCTTCTGTTAAATGAAATAAGCCAGTTATAGATAGAAAAACACTACACAATTTTATTTATATGAGGTTCCTAGACTAGTCAAATTCATTAAGACAGAAAGCAGAATGGAAGTTTTCAGGGGCTGGGGGAGGGGGCAATTGGGAAGTATTTAACGGGTTAAGTTTCAGCTTGGGAAAATGCAACAGCTTTGCAGATGGATGATGGTGATAATCACACACAATATGAAGTACTTAATACCACATAACTGTACATTTAAATATAGGGAAAATGGTGAATTTATATTATGTATATTTAACTATAATTTTAAAAATTAATTGTAACTACAGGAAGAAAGAAGAAAAAGCATCCCTGGTTTATTCATGTGATGCAGTCACCATCCCCTCTGGCAGTAGTGAGTATTGGTTCCTGCCAACCCTTAAATGAGCACCTCAGAATATTATTTTATTCCTCAGGCTTTGGATTTATGAAATCAATACCATGAAGTGAATGCCTCCTTTCTCTTCAACTTCTCATCTTCTTATTATTAAAACAAATAAACTAGCCATGTTTCCTGAATTTTAAATGCTGTAAATGTCTCCCATAAACATTAGGGAGATTATGCAGTAATAATCCTAGTTGCTCAAAGCTGCTTGAGTTGAGGCAGTTGCAGGAAAAGCAGGACCTCCTTGACTCTGGTTAGCAATCTCCTCTGTCTCTACAGAAATAGTATGGCAAGCCTTAAATTCTAATCCTTTTCCTAGTTATAAAGTATGAAAACTGGAATAAATAACCCTAATAAAGGCTAACACATAAGATGAAAACAGGCAACCCAAGCTGGAGCCTTACATAAGGAGCACCACTTGTAATCATACATGTAAGAAGTGGCCTAATATAGTGGAAAGAGCAGGGGTTTTAACTTAGACAAAAAATAGAGTGAACAAATCATTAATGAAATTAAAATGCTACATTAGAAAATATCCATTCAATGCTTGGCCAGGTATGGTGGATCAGGCCCATAATCCCAGCACTTTGGGAGGCTGAGGCAGGTGGATCACCTGAGGTCAGGAGTTTGAGACCAGCCTAGCCAACATGTTGAAATCCCATCTCTCATAAAAATATGAAAACTAGCCAGGTGTGGTGACATGTGCTTGTAGTTCCAGCTACTCAGGAGGCTGAGGCAGGGGAATTGTTTAAACACAGAAGGCAGAGGTTGCAGTGAACTGAGATCATACCACTGCACTCCAGCAGGGGTGACAGAGTGAGACTCTGCCTCAAAAAAGCCAACCAACCAAACAACAACAAAACAAAAAATAAAATATTCACTCAATTCTAAAGGAAGTAATAAAGGAAAAATAGAAGGATGAAAAGACATGAGATACATAGAAAGCCAAATGTAAAATGGCAAACAAATTCAACTATGTTAATAGTAACATTAAAAGTAAATGGGTTAGCAATTTATTAAAAGGCAGAGATTGTCAGACTGAATAAAAAACATGATCTAACTATATGTCATATGTAAGAGATAGACTTTACAAATAGATTTAAGGTAAAAGGATGAAAAAGATCACAATAAATATTAACCACAGGGAAGTTGAAATGACTGGATTAATATCAGACAAAATATACTTTAATACAAAAACTGTTACTAGGAATAAAGAGGGGGCATTTTATAATGATAAAGGAGTCAATTCAACAGGGATATTTGACACTTATAAAGATAGGCATTTAACAACAGAGCACCAAAATATATGAAACAAACCCAAATGAACATGAAAGGAGAAACAAAAAATTCAACAATATGTGGGCTTCAATACTCCAATTGCAATGATGGGTAGAAAAATGAGACAGAAGATCAGATCAACAAGGAAATAGAAGCCTTGAATAACACTGTAAACAAATTAGACTTAACGGATCTCTGTAGAACATCCCAACTAATGACAGAGTATACAACCTTCTCAAGAGCACTGGGAGCATTCTCCAGGATGGACTGTACACTACTCCATAAAAATAATCCTAATAAATTTAAAAGGATCAAAATAGTACAAAACATTTTCTCTGGCAACAATGAAATAAAATTAGAAAGTATTAGTGGAGAAATTTGGGAAATCACAAATATGTGGAAATCAAATAACATGCTTTTAAACAACCAATAGGTCAAAAATCAAAATGAAAATCAGAAAATACTTTGAGATACATAAAAATGAAAACATGACATACCAAAATGTATGGGAAGCAGCTAAAACAGTACTTAAAGGGAAATGTAAAGCTGTAAATACCTATATTAGTAAAGAAGATCTCAAATCAGTAACCTAACTTTTCACCTTAAGACACAGGAAGAAAGAAGAGCAAACGAAACCTAACTCAAGCAAAAAGAAAGAAATCATAGATTAGAATGGAAATTAATGAAATCGAGAATATTAAAAATTAGAGAAAAATTAATGAAATAAAAAATTGGTACACAAATGTTTATAGCAGCTTATTTATAATAGCTAAAGGTAGAAAAAACCCAAATGTCCATCAATGGATGAACAGATAGACAAAATGAAGTACTAATACACACTACAATGTGGACCAATCTTGAAAACATTATGCTCAGTGAAAGAAACCAGTCACAAGAGACCACATACTGGATGAGCCCATTCATATGAAAGTCCAAGAGAAGACAATCTATAAAGACAGAAGATGGCTGTGTAGGGATGAAAGGATGGGGATGGGGCTGGGGGAGGGGCACAGACAGAAGGAGCGAGAGGTAACAGGCATGGGGTTTCTTTTCCAAGCAATGAAAAAGTTGTGAATGGACTGTGGTGATGGTTGCATATATCCATGAATATCTTAAAACCATTAAATTGCACATTTTACATAGGCAAATTACATGGTATGTGAATGATATCTCAATAAATATTTTTTCAAAAATGATCTTATCACTTGGAGGCTCCTGACAGTAGCACCTATGCTGTGCACGCATTTCTTTTACCGTTTTTGAGGTAATGTTACATAAAATAAGAGAGTTTAAGGGGAAAGAAAATTGAAATGCCATTTATCCCCCAATACATTGTGTAATTTGGGGATTGGAGAGAGAGAGAGTCGCATTTGAACTAAAGATTTGCTACAGAAGTATTGCATCACCAGGCTACCTTTGATTTCTGAATAGCGTTGCAATTATGCAATGTACTCGATTCTTTGCATGGCTAGGAGGTCCTCCAGAGAAGAAGTTGATACTTAACATTTATGTGACTTTTTGTCTCAGATCTGGGATGGAGTTATCATGCTGGTGATTTTATAGGTACCAACAAGCAAAAGTAAGCCATTGAAGTGTTTATTGATGCAGATTGGTTGGCAGCAGTGGTTGGGAAACTGTTGGATATTCAACTATGTCTGATACCTGCATTCCATCAGTGCTGCAACAGAAGGAAAACGACAGAGATCCCATTTATAATGGTGAACTTTCTTGCGCCTAGTAGCTTACAGTAACTTAGTTAAACGCTTGGCATATATAGAGCAAGCATATCAGCTGTGAAGTGTCTGATTGTTCTATAGATAGACAAAATTATTTTGTTAAAACAAGACTCTGACTTCAGATGCCTGAGAGCAAATTGCTGGGTAAATAGGAAAGCCTGCAGAAGAGTGACCTGACCAGGTGACAATTGACAGAAACCATCTGACGGTCTTGGGTGGCTATGTGCATTACACAAGCATATTTCCTTTGTCTTCTGATTGTGTGCAGAACAAAAAACCAATAACACAATTTGTCACTGTCACCGTTCTTTATATTTTTTCAAGAGAACTTTGCACATGCTAGCCACTCAGCAGCATATGCTTGGACTGGGCCAATTTCTTTGATTTAATAAAAGCTGTTTTATTGAATTTCTAACATGTTCTGACATTGTGCTAGGTGCTGAGGATACAGAAGTGAATAATATTGTTTCTGCCATCAAAAAAGCCACAATCTGGAAGAGGAGGGAGACAAATACTTGCAGAGCAGCAAGAGAAGTGAGAACCAGGTAACTTGGTGTCACAAAGCAGGGGATGTTCTGCTCTTCGTGTGTGTGCATGTGTGTATGTGTGTGCATGTGTGTATGTGTGTGCATGTGTGTATGTGTGTGCATGTGTGTATGTTTTCATGTGTGTATTTGTTTGCATGTGTGTGCATGTGTGTATATGTGTATGTGTGCATGTGTGGGTGCATGCATGTGTGTGTATATTTGCATGTGTGTATGTGTGTGCATGTGTGTGTTTGCCTGTTTGTGTTTCTGTGTGTGTTTGCATGTGTGTGCATGTGTGTATATGTGTATGTGTGCATGTGTGGGTGCATGCATGTGTGTGTATATTTGCATGTGTGTGTGTTTGCATGTGTGTGCATGTGTGTATGTGTGTGCATGTGTGTATGTTTTCATGTGTGTATTTGCATGTGTGTGCATGTGTGTATATGTGTATGTGTGCATGCATGGGTGCATGCATGTGTGTGTATGTGTGTGCATGTGTGTGTGTTTGCATGTGTGTGCATGTGTGTGTTTGCATGTTTGTGTTTCTGTGTGTGTTTGCATGTGTGTGCATGTGTATGTGTGTGCATGTATGTATGTTTGTGTGTATGTAGGTGTGCGTGTGTGTATGTGGTGAGTGTGTCTGAAGTAGGGCTTGGGAAGGCCTCATAGACTTGAGATGAGTCTCGAAGAATGATGGCTACTGAAGCAAAGGAAAGAGACCGTCAACAGGCAGAGGGCCACTCCAGTGATACAGTGAAGAGGACGGGTTGGGGAACAACACGCAGTCTGGTCCTGGACCCTGGAGCCAGAGTATAAGTGGGGAGGGCAGGAAGATGTGGCCAGGAGGCAGACAGGGCCAAGTCAGCTATGCAACACTATAATTGCATTTCCTGTAAGTGGCAAAACCATGTTTGAACCTCCGAAGGGTGGAGCTGCCTCATCGTGGGGGAATTCAGAACATGCCCTGGGACAGCAAAACATCTGCCTCAAGAAGGATCAGATCCAGCTGCAAAGACCTACAAAAGAAAACCGCAAAAAAGCAGAGAACAAGGACATTTGTAAAATGTGATTTTCTGAAAACGCCCTGCCTCTTCTCCATTTCTTTCTGACACTGGCCACTGTAACTTACAATGGAGCCAGACCTTGTTCCCCAGGTGCTGACGTCAATGGGTGCCTTGTCTGAGAGAGGCCCTCGTGGCTGACCCTAAGGGCTCGATTCTGGACTTTCACACGTGAGCTGGGCAGCGTCCCTCATAGCCTGGAGGAGGAGCAGCCTGAAGTGTGACAACCTTGTCCTTCAGAAGAGTTGAAGATCCTGCAGTTCCCATGGTGCACTGTGAGGATGCTCTCTCATGATCTAATCTGCACTAGAACCACTTGAAAGTGAGGCTCTGATGTTCCTAACACCTGAGGTGACTCTGGGAACCAGAACCTGCTGCGGGAAAGGTTGAATACTGAATACAACGCTGAGCAGATGGGTGGTGACCCACAACAGTGAGCTTCTATGACCCAGATGTGGTGGGAGCCCCCTGCTCTTCCACTTGCCCATGCAATTTGAAATCCATTTTCATAAAAACGGTTCAGCATCTCTTATAGGTAAAGTACGCACATTTCTCTCAAAGAACAACCACCTTTGGAGAAGTGAGGATGGAGTTGAGTTGCAAAGGCCAGGTTCATAGCTTTGTTTGCAACCTTGTAAACAATTATTTTAATGACACACTTTGTAAGTCTATTAGTGTACCTCAGACGTTGCAGGCACCTGTGCTACACTTGGAGTGGGGTCCAGGACAGTGGTCCTGTTCCCTTCTCAGGAAGGACCATCTCAGGGCCCAGCAATCCTGGCTTTAGCTTCTCCCTGTCCATTTCGCATAGGGAGTGGGAGAAAACACGCATGTCATTTCACCGCATTTTAGAGGTGTAAAAGGGTTTGTGAGTAAAGCCATAAAAAGAACTCAGAGATAAGACACCACCAAGCTCCTTTTGTCACTTATAACACTTGCTGCTAATGCGTTTTCCTCCTTCACTTATCCTGAAGAAAGGTTATGCACCCCAGAGACAGTAGATCAGCTCAAAGCCTCATAACTGAGTTCAAAACATTATTTTAGAAGTGCAGCTAAAGGAACATGGAGAGTGATCTGAGGCCCCCTTTTAAGAACACAGGGAAGAACCTACACGTTTGAATGTTCAGAAACTGTCTAATTTGCAGATTTGCTCCAAAGATTGCACTGTGCCTTGCTTTTTGCTCTGGAAATCTTGGCCTTAGGCCAAAAGCACTAAGCCATCACCTGACCCTCCATGGGTCCTCCCATCTCCCTACCTCCATCCCACCTGTCCCCCAGTAATCAGCCATGGGACAGCCAGGGCTGGCAGCCACCTCCCCTTGTTCTCAAATCCTTCCAGGGGCTGGTACCACCATGGAGAGGCCACTTCTCAGGTCACAACGATGAATGCACGGAAGGATAAGCTACGGGAGTAGCCAAGTCACAGAAAGTGCAGCTTCCAGCATTTTCTTTTCCCACACGTTTTTCAAGGCTGCCGTACACACGCCCAAACATATTCACGCTCGTTCACCAGGGAGGGAGTAAACTCAGCTGCAGCCGTGCCACGTACAGCAGCATGTTGTATCCTAACAGAGAAACTCTGTATACATCGGGAACTGGCTCGAGTTCTCAGGCTCCGGGCCAGCAAAAACTGTGGGTGTTGTTGGCTGCGGTCCTTCAACAATACCCACAGCCAGATGATCAGACTCACACAATGGCAGCAGCTCTGGAGGGATCTGCTGGGGCTCCTTCAAAGAGAGAGGAGCTTGGGGATCAGGAAGGAAGCGAAGGAGGAGCACGTGGGACATCCATGCAAATTACAAACCCAACCGGCAGCGCTGGGGCCCACCCCGGTACGGTAGGATACACACAGCTGAGATAACCTCAGCAAAAACGTGCAGCAGGAATGATAGGGGCCGAGGTGCTACTGCAGCCTTGTTTCCATTGTTATTTTTTTGCTATGGAGTCTTCCAAGAAGAGTTTACACAGAGTTCACACGCATGATCCCATTTGTCGCCACTGAAACTCTGTAGAGACATTTCAGTTCTTCTCATCACACTTGCAGATACACCAATGTGCTCACCATTAAAATAAAAAAAATCAGATTCACCAACAGCAAATAAATAAACAAATAATCTGTCGCTTAGGTTTTGTGAACAGGTTTCACGCGCGGGAACTATCTCTTTTTGTGGTTGTATGAGAAGCATGAGAAGCCGGTGCTGGAAATGCACTTTCCTGGAGCACTTGGCTTTGCAGAACAGGAAACACAAAAAGAAATGCAAAAACAAACAGGTAAGCAAAGCCATCTTTCATGTTTTAGACTTGATCATTTTGTGCCTTTTGATCAAGGGGGTAAAAGGGCATCCTTAAACAAATAGCAAATAGCCTCTATCATCAGCCCCTGATGAACCGTTTCCGTGTCTCCCAGGGCTCGCTCATTCATAGGAGAATTTGTACCACACTGCCCTCCACATCTTCCCCTGTGGTGCCCTCTCAGGGGTCATCCATTCTTCACTGCAGACCCTGCTGTCTCTGTTTGCCACGTCTCAAAGCACGAGCCCTGTTCCCACGTAGGCTGCTTCTCGTGGTACCACCGCCCCAGCATGGCACATGCACTCAGGGGGCACTGGAGGTCCAGCGTGGAACGGGTGAAGCCTGGTGGGGGCAGGGCTCAGTGAACCTGTTTATTGGGGTTTGAATCCAGGTCGTCTACTC
This sequence comes from Cebus imitator, assembly GCF_001604975.1. Classification (NCBI taxonomy): domain Eukaryota; kingdom Metazoa; phylum Chordata; class Mammalia; order Primates; family Cebidae; genus Cebus; species Cebus imitator. The sequence goes on along the minus strand of NW_016107704.1, from coordinate 1,473,567 downwards.
CTGAGACAGGTGAAGACCAGGTAGAGATCACATCAGCTAGAGCACCTGGCTGGATTGTGTCAATCCTTCCAAATGGAGAGCGGCCTAACCGTGTGGCCTCCATGCCACTGCAGAGTGTGCCAGCTGCCTGCAAATGCCACCCAGATGCCAGGATCCCACTGGTGACTACCAAGACAGTACGCAGGGGATGTGGGGCTCAGGAGTTTTTGCACAGCTTTCTAAGATACAACCTTTGAAGCCAGTGATAGTGTTTTAGACTTCAGTAAGCCCCTCCTAGCACCTGACTCGGTGCCTGATGTGGAGCAGGTCGTACACAACACTTACTGCACTGGGAAGGCAAATTCCAGGAATTCCAAAGGTTATTCATATAATTTATTGTAACAGAATTGTGCTATGTCAAGTGTAACTGGCAATAAATTGAGCTGCAGCTGGAAAATTATTCATACATAGCTTTTGGTTATAAGTCTTTTGATTTTTTATGGCTATGATAACTAGATAAAAGATAATTTTGATAAAAGGCAAAGTATGAGTCTTATTTTTTAAAAAGATGCCATGAATTTAAAAATATTACAGTCACCTGTGTGCTATTCAATAAAGCAACCATTGGGAATTTTAAAATTTGCCTTCAAAATGTAACTTTCCCTCCCCTCCAAAAAGAACTAAGATTGCTTATAATAATAACAGGTATATAAGAGAGAAGGAAAAATGGATTTTCCCAAATTCTAAGCTGCCATGGTTCCTGTTGTGAGTGGTTAGTGGGGACAGTGACATGCATGTCTGACAACTTGGGGGTAAAGAAAATGTGTGCTTTCTGAGAAGGGCCCAGTGACAGAGGGAGTGCTGGCATGGGGAAGCCGGTGCCGGAAATGCACTTTCCTGGAGCACTTGGCTTTGCAGAACAGGAAAAAGATGGTCTGAGAGGCAAAAGCAAGTCACCAGAAATTTCTTCTCAATGGGGTAACATGAATATTTCAGTGATGTTACTGTGGTGTGGATAAGATGTCCTTCAAGGTAATAATTTCTCTTTGTCTTAATCCTGTGTTCACTAAGCCAATTTCTGATGATGACTGTTCTAGCTTCCTAGATATCTCAGTATCAGGACACAGGTTTCCATGAGTCATGGACAGGAACATTCCCGTGGCAAGAAAGAGATTATTGCCATTGTAAGTCAATCAATTTGTGTTCTGAAGAATACATAATATTGAGGTTAATCAATAAAGTACAATTTCTGATCCTACATAGCTAAGGATAAGAATTGAACCAAAGTCAAAGTCACTTTCCCTTCCTCCCTGGCCTGCCAGCCCTATCTTATTGACACCCCACTGCTTCAGTGTTAACATTTTCTCCTCATTAAGTTTTCACAGTCTGTGAGTAAATCAGTACATTTTGCTAGGAGCTTCCAAGTAGCCAAGATGAAAAAGGACACTTGCAGAGTACTTAATTTTCATTACTTGATAAAAGGATCCTTTGTGAACCAATATTAGGTGATATTAAATTTTGTTTTAATGTAGCATCCAGACTTTAGGGAGAAAAAGGCTTATGAGTAACAGATTTACATGGTTTCATTCAAGGAGAAGCAGATTTTTCAAAAGACTTTTAAAAAAGGAACACGCTTCTTAGCCTTAATCCCAAGGCCATCCCTGTCAGCATTCCATGAACAAAAGCAGGTACAATCTTGTGTTATGAAAGAAGCAATAAGTGATTTTGAATTTGCTTAAGCTTTTAGACAATGTTCACCCAGTAAGCCTATCTGACAATGTTGGCATACAAAAATTGTAATTCAAAAGTTTGGTTTTAAGTCAATTGCTTAAAACAGAGACTATTTCCCCATAGAAACAGTCTAAAAATTAAGGAAATTCCTGGAGGAAGCCCTAAAAACCCGATTTGACCCTCGAAGTAGCTGGAATGGTGCTAACAGGGTCCTGATCAGACTCCAAGTTTTGGTACCTGGCTCTTGAGCCAGAGTCCAGCTGCTGCGGCTCCCCCAGCCCCACCCTGATCCCGCCCCAAGGTGTGGAGGGGCAGCTTGGACTTCTCCTCTGCTCAGAACCAAGGGCTGGGGGCTGCTCAGACTCTAGTTCAGGTCCCTGCACAGAGCAGGGCTTGGAGCTCACTCAGGGGCACTCAGAAGACCTGCTTCCCTCTTCCACCTCTGAGAAGCCAGCATCTCTATCCCTCAGAGGCCTCACCCCAAGGTGTTGAAAACCCGAGTTTTTAATTTCATTGAATTTTGACTAACTTAACCATGGCAGCCACACATGTCCGGTGGGTACCAATTGAATAAGGACATTTTCATTGGTTTTCACCCTGGAATTTCACACACTTGCACTGTGTGAGGGCATGTGTGTGTGAGTGTGAGTGTGAGTGTAAGAGTGTGTGACACTGTGTGTGTGTGTGAGCATGGGTTTGTATACATATGAGCATGTGTGAGTGTACGTGTAAGTGTAGGTGAGCATGTGTGTGAGTGTGTGAGAGACTGTGTGACAGTGTGCGTGTGTGTGAGAATGTGGTGTGTGTGTGAGCATGTGTTTGTGTACATGTGAGCGTGTGTGTGTGAAAGATGGTGTGTGTTTGTGTGTGTATGAGTGTACGTGTATGTGTGGGAAACCGTGGGGGGGGAATCTGTGTGTGTGTGAGACACTGTGTGTGCAAGCCTGTGTTGTGTGAGTGTGTGAGCATGTTTGTGTACATGTGAGCATGTGTGAGTGTGTGAGAGACAGTGTGTGTGTGAGTGTGTGTGAGTGTGTATGGGAAATTGTGTGTGTGAGAGTGTGTGACAGTGTGTGTGTGTGATTGTGTCTGTGTGTGTGTGTGTCTGCAGTTTCCTGGGTGCTCTTTTCCTTTAGGGCCTCTTGAACCCAGAGCTCAGCAACCCTTCCCTGTGATCAAGGCTGAACACTGAGGTGCTGGGTTTGCTCTTTAAACTTCTGCAGATGAGAGCGTCTCCTGCGCTGTCAGACTACCACCCTGTGTGCCTGGGGGGACTCAACCCATATGCCCCACCCCGTATTTTTTAAAAAATCCATACAAACCAACCCTCTTGACTTCTGCCTCCCTGCCAGCTATCCTTCCACTCCTCTGTTCTTTAAAACAGAACCTCCTGGAAGACTTGTTTGCACGTGCTGGCTCCGCTCCTGCCCTCGCCCCGATGGCGCTGGGATCTGGGCTGCCACGCGCCCGCCGCGGGCCACACTGCACTGCCCGGCCCCCGCGGAGTCCACCTGTCCCACCTGCTGACCGTCCAGCGCTCTCACGGCGGCTCACGGCTCCTGGAGAGGTTTCCCGGCTTGCTCTCTGGCCGTCACACCGGGCTCGCCCGGCTCCCAGCCTCACTGTGCCCGCTCCCTGACGCTGCCCAGCAAGCCGACCTCCTCCAAGAGGACCCGCCGACAGGCCGCACGCCCTCCCGGAACCCACATCTGCACCCGGGCTCCCGCCAGCGCCCTCCGCACCACAACCGTGGGTTTCGCGCTGGCTCGGGTGCTTTGGACGCATCTTTATCAGGCTCTGCGCTCTCATCGCGTTCCAAACACGGTTCTGGGCGCTTCGCAGGCCTGCATCGTCCCTACTCCTCCCCATCAGAACAGACAGGCCCAGGGCAAAAACACCAGGCAAAATGAAACAAACCCGGGAATGCGTCCTTCCCATCCAATCCACCTGCACGCCCGCTCTCCACCCGCAGGTCGCGGCTCTCCCTCTGCCAGCCGCCACCCTGGCTCCTTCCTTCAGGCCCTCTCTGCCCCTAGCCTCGCTCTCCGGCGAGGGTCCTTTCACAGGAGACTGGTCTTTGAAAACTACCTGTCACATCGTTTCACTCTTTTGCTTCAAATTTTGCAAAGTTTACCCAGCACTGGAAGATGAAGACCTGTGACCTCCAAGGACGGTACGACCCGGTCCCTTCCAATCCCTGTGGCCGCCTCACCTCTGCTCTCTCCTTGCTGGCTGCATTCAGGCCATCACAGCGTTTTGCTCAGCCCTGAACATAGCAGCTCAGACCTGCCTCATTGACTGGACGCCTGCTCCCCTTTCCGCTGAACGCTCACTCCAATCTTGACATGCAGGCTCCTGTTTCTGCCGGCACCGCCACCCTGAGAGACGCCACTCCTGCTCAAGGCCCACACAGCACTGGCCACTCTCTGAAGCTACAGCAGGTGTTTGCTTCCTGAGTGCTTCTTCCTCGAGGACAATAAGAGCCCCTGAACACAAGGACTCTGCCTTGGTCCGAATTGGATTGGCAGGACAACACAGAGCAAGGGCTAAATCATATTAGTGGAAGAATGAACCCACCTCACCCCTTGTGTGGTGCTCTCAGCTAAATAGAGTCCTCCACTGGCCAAGGGCAAAATCCTTTTGGTTTTTGTGAACATATAAAAACAGGCAACTAAGATATTACAATGCTTTCCTGTTATGGAGACACCTAAATATGCAAACCGGACACTTTTAAAGAGGGCCATCACTTTCTCTACATTAGAAACAGGGAAAAGCACTTTTCCTTTGGTATTTTAGAAACTTTGCTTTCAAAGTTTCGGTAATCCCATTTCATAACTTTTTAAAATAAATCAGGAACTTTTTGCTGCCTTCTTTGTCTACCAATAAAAGTCATCAGATAAAAATAATGTAAATTATTTTCTCATTGAAAGTGCCCTTCCTTGTGAGTAAGGGTGTTATTCTTCATTGTGATGTTAAATTACTACGTTGGCTGCTATATTAATCAAGAAAATACCCAACATAACTTCAAAAAATAAAAGGGGAAAAAACATACAAAGTGCTTAGAAAAATCACTAAAAACCATGTCTATATTCCTGGGCTCTAATCTAACATCAAAAATACCCGTGTCTTTCCTAATCACAGGCAATTTTCTCAGCCGCTTTGCCAGTGAGGTCCCAGCTAAGAGCCAAAAGAGAATGCCAGGGAGGGGCAGACTATTCCCAGGGGAGGCTGAATGGCAGAGCAGGGTTCCTTTTTACCTGGCGCACTGCAGGGGTCCAGGGTGCCTTCTGCCGGGTCATCGCTCATCTGCGCCCAGGGGTCTGTCCCACTCCTCAAAGCCAACAAAGCGGGTCCTTTGCTCCCACCTTTAAGCCTGAAGGGAAGGCGGCTGGCTGGAGAGAACAACAGGGATACCACGTTAGCAGTAAATTCTACTAAATACACCCTTACAGCTGGGAGCGGGGCTCTTCGGAAAACTTCATCTTGGATGGGTAATTCAGAGGTAAGTGCCTGGGGCTCCCATTGGCCCTTCATGTTGGGTGCTCTGGCACCATGACAGATGGTTCAGGGCTCAGAAGGATTGTCATCAGGATGGACTCTGTATCTCTATTTTTACACATAACTAACAGAAGAAAGCTGAGGTCACAGAAGTTTGAAATGAAAGATTATATGACAATCAATTACGAATAATTTCTAAGTCCTATGTATAGCTATTTGAATGCTTTATTGCTGAGGAAGATTTTTGATGTCATAAGTATTTTGGATTGAAATGCATGCCATGCATTACAAAATACTTCAAGCCTGCCTTACTGAGGTGTGATTGATGTGTAAACTGTCCAGGTAGAGGGAGAGCACCTGTATAAGCTCTAATACATCAAAGTGTCCATGAAACTATTATCACCACAACGTTCTGAGTAATTAGAGTTACGTGGAAACAGAAACCAAAACCAGCCAAATGCCAGGGGGCCCCTAATGCATATGGCATTTGGAAACTCCTGAATACCACTGGGCAGCTCAGTGTACATGCCTTGTGCACAGAACCAAGCTATGCATGGCCAGTCAGGATTTCCGATTATAGGCCACCTCTGACCAGCTGGAAGCCTGTAGAGGGGGTGCCGTGCCTTAGCCATTCCTGCCCTCTCTGGGGAGAGCCAGGGAGGGGAGTCGTGGGCTTGCCATTTCTGAACCTCCAGCCTTCCAGTCCTGTGAGTCTGATCATGTACATTTCTGTCACATTTCAGTACATTCAAATGATTTTTGAACCTAAAACACCAAGCTAAATTTTCTTTCCAAAATAAAAGGACTAGACAGAGATGGAAACTCAGCTGCAGATCAAAATCAATTCAAGGTTGGTAGGTGGTGTGGCAACCCCAGGGGCAGGGCTGCGGCAGCCAGGGGAGAGGATCCCCATACTTGAATCCAGACACAGCAGCCCCGTTCACAGCCCAGCCACAGGAGTGTCCCAGGGGTAGAGCCTGGAGGTGCCAAGGAGTGAGTTTCAGTCGGGGAGACAGGAACCGAATTGCAAAAGGGAAAAAAGCCATGAATCCATGCCCTAAAGAAACAGGAGTCTGTGCGGCCAGTGGCTGCAGCCCCAGAGTCTCAACTGGCCACCACTTTGTTCTGTGGACAAAGCGGTGGCCGGTTGTGGCCAGGTCCCAGCCCACAGTGACAGAAGTATATGTTGAACCTGGGAGTGATGCTTGCTCTGGGGCTGCAGCACTGGGACACACCCCCTACCCTAGCCCAAGGCAAGTAGAACCCCCCTCAGTCAGTTGCTCCCCGTCCTCTCCACAAAGCCCGAGGAGCAGACAGACCCCATGTGAACCAAGGGCTCTGGGCTTACAGGGCAGGGCAGGAGTGCCTGGGCAGAAGCCCAAGGCCACGAGGGTGGAGTGTTGGCTCAGCCTGCAGGGACGGCCGCCTGTGGATCCCCGAGGAAGGCTGCAGTGCAACAGGGCTCAGTGAGCAGGTGCAGACAGCTGCTCGTGCTCACGTGGGCTGTGTGCCAGATGGACCTGCACCCTCATTCACTCTCAGCTGCTGGCAAGGCTTAGGGACATACAGGTGGCACACAGGTCTGGGATAAGCAATCATATTTTTATACAGATGAAAATCAGGATTTAAAAATGTTTAGCAGTAAGAGAAAAACATTAGTCCTAGAACCATATGCTGCCCACACACTCAAAAATCAGCCAACAGAAGTGGTGTGTGCGTCAGCTGAGCATCGTATAAATTCGAGCCAATGTTGTATTTAGATTTTTTATTTTCCCCAAATCGGCCATTCAGCAGATTCCAGGAATGCTGTGTTTTGGGTCAGCAAAAAGACCATGTTCCCCTGAAGTAACCTGTAGGGAAGTAATAGATTCCAAGGGAATGAAGGGGAAAAGGAGGAGGGCGAGGCGAAGAGAGACATGCACCCATGCACATGCATGTACACATGCACACACATGAACACACATGTACACACACAGACTCTCAGTGTGTGAGGGGCCAGAGGTGTGGAAGATGGATCAGGTGGGTTAGTCCAGGAAAGAAGACAGCATGTCACCTACTGCATAGAAAGCAGAGGACCCTCAATCACTCCACAGTGGGGGAAAGTTCCTCTTCTAGGCACCGTGGCCAGAAGGCACGGGTTAGACCCTAATTTCCCATCTGTGTGTCCTCTCCTGTGGCATCACACAAGTTATTGCTGCATATTACTTTCTCCTCAGCTTTATTCTGTCCTACCAGACAGTCAGGGCTCCTCTTCTTATCTATACCCTGCCAGGGAGCTCCATGTAATAGTAAATGCAGGAGTCTTGCCCACGGAAGCTGCCCCTCCATCTCCTGCACTGAAGTCCCTCGTACACGCTAAGGATAAACAATTAGAATGAAGCTGTTCTGAGAGAAAGACCTCATAACACTGCCAAGCCTAAGAGCAGGTTCTGCCTTGCAGACCAGATGATGCCCAGGTGCCAGGGCTTGAACCCAACCCCCAGCTAGAGTTCTCTGCTCCTGGAGTGAGAGGTCTTCCAGGTGCTGAGACATGGAGACCTGGGTTCCGAGTCTCCACAAAATTCATAAATTACTGACTCATAATTGATTTGCTTATGAAACTCACAATATGATTCCTTTACAGCGTCTTCCACTCTTTTCTTTTCTAACGTGCTCATGCACACAGCAGGGCCCTGCATTGAGGTCACTTCAGGATTAAAACAAGCTGCCTGGGCCTCCCAGGAAGTGGGACTAAAGTGAAGGATCCGAAACTGACTGCACACTGTATCTCCTAACAGGAAGGCAGGGGCCATGGGATCATTTGTTGTAAGCATGCGTTAAAGGACTAGTTCTGAGAAAAAGAGATTGGAATTGAAGATCAGCATCATCGGTGACTTGGGAGCAGTTCCAATGGAATACTGGAGAAATGAGCCCATTTGAGAAGAGCAGACTGATGACAACATTCGGATGAAGGATTAAGAGTGTGAAGCCCTGAAGAAGAATGACGACCTTTATTTTCCCCTGCATTTAGGAAAAAGGGATCATAGGTCTGGATCAAGAGAATTCTGTCATAAAGAAAAGCAAGGAAGAGGAGGAACTCAGGATGGCTCTGAGCGTCTAAATGAAATGAAATGTCTGTCAGCCAAAATCTTTTTTTTTAAATGACTATTCTTGATTTTTAAAGAAAATTACTTTTAAAATCATGGTAAGAAGATGCATAAAATTCATCATTGTAACCATTTTAGAGTGCTCAGTTCTGTGGCGTTAAGTACCTTCACATTGCTCATCCGTCGCCACCATCCCTCTCCAGAACACTTTTCATCTTGTAAAATGGAAACCATGTCCCCATTAAATAGCAATTTCTCATTTCTCTCTCCCTCATTTCCTGAAAACCACTATTCTACTTTCTCTTTCTATGCAATTAACTTCTTTAGGTGCCTCATGTAAGTGGAATCACACAGTATTTGTTTTTTTGGAGCTGGTTTATTTCATTTAGCACAATGTGCTCAAGATTTATCCATGTTGTAGCGTGTGTCAGAATTGTCTTCCTTTTTAAGGCTTAGTAATATTTCATTGTATGGGGACACTACAATCTGTTCATCCACTCCTCCACTGAGGGACACTTGACTCACTTCTACCTTTAGGCTATTGTGATAATGGTGCTACAAAAGTGTGTACAGGCTGGGCGCAGTGGCTCACGCCTGTAATCCCAGTACTGTGGGAGGCCAAAGCAGGTGGATTACCTGAGGTCAGGAGTTTGAGACCAGCCTGACCAATATGTGAAACCCTGTCTCTACTACAAAAATTAGCCAAGCAAGGTGGTGTGCAGCTGTAATCCCAGCTACTTTGGGAGGCTGAGACAGAATTGTTTGAACCTGGGAGGTGGAGGTTGCAGTTAGCCAAGATTGCACCATTGCACTCCAGTCTGGGCGACAGAGGGACACTTCGTCTCAAAAAAAAAAAGTATACAAATATAATTTTGAATCCCTGCCTTCATTTCTTCTTTTTTATTTTTGAGATGGAGTCTCACTCTGTTGCCTGGACTGGAGTGCAATGGCACAATCTTGGCTCACTGCAACCTCCACCTTTTGGGTTCAAACCATTCTCCTGCCTCAGCCACCTGAGTAGCTGGGATTACAGGCACCCGCCACCACACTCAGCTATTTTTTGTATTTTTTTTTTTTGTAGAGATGGGGTTTCACCATGTTTGCCAGGCTGATCTTGAACTCCTGACCTTGGGAGTGGATTCCCTCCTCAGCCTTCCAAAGTGCTGGATTACAGGTGTGAGCCACCGCACCTGGCTTCTTTTGAGTATATATCCAGAAGTGGAATTGCTGGATTATTCAGTAATTCTATGTTTACTATTTTGAGGAATTAGCAACTGTTTCCTGCAATGGTTGCACTGCTTTACATTCCCACCAGCGACGCACAAGGGTTCCAGCTTTTCCACATCCTCGCCAACTCTCATTGTTGTCTGACTTTTATTTATTGGTTTGTTTCAACCACAGCCATCCTTATGGGTGGGGAGTGGTAATGACTGTGGATGCCGAGTACCTACTCACGTGCTTGATGGCCATCTGTATATCTTCTTTGGAGAGATGTCTACTCAAGTCCTTTGCCCATGCTGAATCAGGATGTCTGGGATTTTTTGTGGTTGTTGAGTTGTAGGAATTCTTTACATCACCTGGATAATAATCCCTTATCAGTTATATGATTCATATTTTCTTCCATTCTATGGGTTACCTTCTCACTCTGTTGATTGTGTCTTTGATGTACAAAAGCTTTTAATTTCGATAAAATCCATCTTATCAGTTTTCTTTTGTTGCCTGTGCTTTTGACATCATATCCAAGAAATCATTCCCAAATTGAATGTCATGATGATTTTTCACTATGTTTTCTTCTAGGAGTCGCATAGTGGTCCATTTCAAGTTATTTTTTAAAATGTGTCACACTTCATGAATTTGCATGTCATCCTTGTGCAGAGTCCTTTTTAATCTTCTTTACATAGTTCCAATTTTAGTAAGTGTGCCGCTAGAACGAGCACAAAAAGAAAATCCTTGAAAAAATGCATTATCATAAATAGATGAAAATAAATTTTGTTTATAACACACTGTCCCAAATCCCCAGAAGAAAGAAAGGGTTTATGCCTTGGAGAAACTAAACCAGAGGGACTCTGGACTCAGACGCACTGTGTGTAATGAACGCATGAGGGTCTAGATGGAACAGGACGCAATGAGAGTCAACATATCAAACTGTGAAGCGCTCCTCTCCCCCATGGATTGCCCCCACCTCCCCTCCTTGTCCTGTTCCTAGCATGCATGCTGTGGGCATGTAGTCGAACCCCCACCTTTTCCCCCAGACGAGACATAGGAGAGCATTTTCTGGAGAAGCAGAACTGTACCAAAGGAAATATCTGCAGTTATTGAAGTGTAGGAAGTCATCCCCTCATGCAATCACCCTATATCAAGCTCACCAGGCAACATGTGCCAGCAGCCCTCCACCCCTCACCAGAGCTTCCAATCTGCATTTTAGTGTCTTGCTCTTACATAGGAAAGAATGGCTAAGGATAACGAGATAACCAAGGAAAGTCTGCAACAAGAATGACGGAGGCTAAAATAATAAACAGTAAAAGGAAACTTGGAAAGAAACCATACAGGGAGGAAAAAAAGTTCTTAGAACTATAATATTCTCAGAGGGAAAAGAAAAGATATTGCATTGACAGTTAAAAAAAGAGAATGTTATAAAAGAAGGAAGTGAAGAACAATATAGGGGTTTCAGAAATTGAAAATGGAATACTACAAATTGTAAAAACCAATAGTTGGAAGAATAAAATTGAAGAAATTTCTCAGAAAATAGAACAAAAACAGCAAAAGGATGGAAAAAAAAATAAGAAAACTCGAGGATTAATTCAGTGCAGAAAGAAAGCAACCAAGGAAAAGAAATTATTAAAGAAGTAACACAGGAAAATCACCTAGGGCTAAAGTCCAGGAGTCTCATGTTCAGTGGCATAGCACACGCTGGGGCAATGGATGGAAGGAGACTGGCCAAGGAATGCCCCTATGAAGCTCATTATCGGCAGGGATGCAGCACAGAACCCAAGAGTGCCCAGAGAGGGGAAGCAGCCAGCAGGAAGGAACGGGAAGGAGAATGGCGTTCTATTTCTCAACAGCATTGTTGGGCACTAGGACACAGTGTAACAAAGCGACAAGAATCCAAACAAAACATGATTTTCACCTGGAATTCTGCACTCACTGAAAATGTCATCATGGCATACATTTCAATCTAGTCTCAACAAAGGGGAAGTGTGAGATACCGGATGCAGCAAAGGAACTTTCCAGAAGGAGAGTGACAGGAGGTCCCAGCACAGCAGTGTGTAGCCTGGGCAGATGGCGAGAGAGATGCTCCAGGTGAAAGGTCCTGGAGCTGATAGAATGCTTTGAAACACGTTTGGAATACAGTTGGAAACTATTGTCAGTTCTTGGACAGATCTGTGAGACCATGTGGAAAAAATTAGGTTTAACTAAAAAACGCAGCACCTGAAGAAACAAGACTAATATTAATTACAGGGAAAAGACATGTTGTACAAGAGAGAAAAATGGAATCCAAGTACTCTATTTGGCTCAGGCTTGAGAAATATTTGCAGGGACCAAATGACAAATGTCACAGCTTTAGCCAATAATCATGACCACTGCACACAGAGTCCACAAGGGTGTGCAAAGTGTGAGGATGGAGAGGGACTGCCACGAGAATTTGATTCCCTGTTGTGTAACAGACACTCAATAGACAACATCTAAAGAGACAAAGTAATTATCACAAAATAGTGATATATTATACAGGAAAAAGACAGTGAATTTCTGAAACAGCAGAAATAAGAGTCTTGGAAGTGGGTGTGTGTGAGACAGAGGGAGAGAGCATGTTCCTGTATTTTGTTCTAAGTATTTCCATACTGTTTATTTGTTTTAATGGTCATGTCTTACTTTGAGGTATTTTGGGGGTTTATCTATACTTTTCTCTACTTTTCTGAATTGTAGCATGTCCTGTGATCAGGGTCACTGATAGTTTATAAAAATGCAGATGTACAAGTTATGGAAAGGCAGAAGCAACCCCAGGCCAGCACAGGGTTTGCTGAGAGAGGAATGGGCTGCACGTCAGCCCTATTTGCCTCTTACATAGAGTACAACCAGCAACTGTGCACGGCTGTCCCGCTTGAAAACCTAAAGAATAAAAATTGACACCGAGAATACCCTGTCTGAAATTCTAAGATCAAATCTTACATCATCAAGTGTCCCTTGAGGTAGGTATTTTTAAACTTCTGGCTGACATGTGAACACCTGTTGGCTGAAATTCACACCCATCAATATACCACCCTGAGAAGCCTCCTGGAATGATACCTGGATAAGCACTTATGCTTATGCGAGAAGGCATGGCCAGGCATTTTAGGTGTTTTGGTCTGGTAGGAGCCAAGGTGATGTGATTACTAGGAGGAGGGTTCTCTCAGACAAGTTTAGGATGAACAGACAAAGACCAGTCTCCAGAAATGGAAGGTGGTCTCTACTCTATGTGGCTCTGGCCAGGCCATATATGGGGTATGGTTTTCAACTCAGAGGTCCTGAGGGTCTAAGGAGGACACATTGACTGTGTCCAAGAGGGTGTCTGCAATGTTCATGGATTTGGAAGTCACTTTAAATATGAAAGAATCTTGAGGACGTATAGAAAGTTATGTGTAGATAGTGTCAGACATTACGAATGTCACCCAGAACAGTAAAACACTGGACCTTTTTTAGGGTTAAAGAGTTAGGTGGACATAGAATACTATGCAACCATAAAAAAGGATGAGTTCATGTCCTTCGTAGGTTCATGGATAAATCTGGAAACCATCATTCTCAGCAAACTGACATAAGAACAGAAAACCAAACACTGCATGTTCTCACTCATAGGCGGGTGTTGAACAATGAGAACACATGGGCACAGGGAGGCAAAGGTCACACACTGGGGTCTGTTGTGGGGTGGGGGGTAGGGGAGGGGCAGCAGGGGGTGGGGAGGTTGGGGAGGGACAACATTGGGAGAAATGCCTGATGTAGGTGACAGGGGGATGGAGACAGCAAACCACCATGGCGTGTGTGTACCTATGCAACAATCCTGCAAGATCTGTACATGTACCCCAGAACTTAAAGTACAATAAAAAAATTAATGAATCATAAATTATATATATAAAAAAGAATTAGGTGGAGAAAAGATCAAATCAGTACGAAGAGGGACTTACAAATTCAAATTGAGCTGTTCAAAGACAACATGTGTTTTCTTGCAGTGTGGGGAGTAAAACCAGGCCACGGGTGTGGCACAGGGTTCTCTTGACCTGGCTATGCGCCACTTCCAGTGTGACGTGTTTACTACTTAATGCCTTTATCCCTTCCCCTGAACCTTGAGCTGCGAAATTACATTTCAAAAAATATTGGATTTGGGTATTTGGTAAGGAATGACCCACCCCCAATCCAATTCATTACTTAACTTGCAAAGTCTGTATTGCTTCTTATTTGCTTCAAGGTAAATGGATATTTTGAGGTATGAATAAAGACCCAGGAGAATTTCCTAAGAACTGTGGAGGGGACACTTTTTGTCATTCTTATTTCCTGTCCATACTCAAGTGCCACTTACAGACTGTGAGGCCGTAAGTGGTTCCAGATCCCATCAGTGGTCTACAGTGAATGAAAAGGCAATCGAATCCAGATGCTTTTTCTGGTAAACCACTCCTTTGTAGGAAAAATAAAGAGAACAAAAAGGGTATTCACGAATTTCTCCTTAGACACTCATTCCCATTCGAGAGAGATCAGTATGCCTCTGAACCCAAGAAGTGGTGAGTCCCCACGTGTAGATTCACTACCTGTGCAAATATCACCTGTCTCATGCCATCTTTTAATTAACTGATTGTTATGTTTTAAATGACATAAAAATATATAGTCAAATAAAAAATATACTGATACAGAAATTAAGAGAAGCTAAGACAGATAAGCTTCCTAAAGTTGCTAAATTTTTCCTCTGAGAACTACTTATTATAGTCCTGCCATATCTAGCTACAAATCATTGGTGCAGACATTATACATTTCATGGAATTACACTATTTTCAAATGCCAAAGATTCCAAGGTAATTTCTTAAATGGACACTTAGCCACAAATTAGTATATTTATTCAAAAATGTACTTTTCCCAAATTTTTCAAGTGGTACAGAATTATTTACGTAATTATGTCAGGTAATTCTACCTGATTAATCTTATCTTAATGTTAAATAAACTTCACGGAAATCTGTGTGCAAAGCATGTCCGGTGTTGTGATATAAAGCAAATAGGACACATTTTCTTGGCTGCCTTCACCATTACCTGTGGAGCACAGAAGGCCGCCTCCTTTAACTGAGTACTGCTCCGTGTGTTTATAACGACAGCCCAAGTTTTAGAAGGTTAATTTAGACTCATATTCACACTAGAACAATACCAGGTAAGAAAAGATACTTATCCACGGGGGATACGTGCCAAGACACTCCACAGAGGCCTGAAACCATGGATAGTAATGAATCCTGTATATGCTATGCTTTTTCCTAGATATACTTGCCTATGATCAAGTTTAATTTATAAATTAGGCATAGTAAGAGTTTAACAGCAAGAACTCATAACAAAATAGGACAATTATAACAACATAGTGCCATAAAAGTTATGTGAATGTGTTCTCTATGTCTCTCAAAATACCCTAATATTTTCGCACCATAGGTGACCAGGAGTAACTGAAGCCACAGAATGTGAAACTGTGGATAAGGTGGGGGATGGGGGCTACTGTACTTGTGAAGTCTGGTAAAGACACATAAGTGTATGTGAGGTCTGGAGTAGTTACTTCTATGGAGCCTGCCAAAACATCAGAGTGAACGTTTCACCTTTTCAGGTAAAAAGACATGAGATCCTACTGATCTGATAAATCCTTAAGTAAAATGTGTATGCACATACATATGTGTGTATTTATATAAGCATATATATATATATATAAATTTGAACATATATATATCTTAGATATATCATAGATATCTAAGATATAAATATATCTTAATGATATATACATATATCTTAATTTGAAGTAGGTTTTTGTTTGGATTGAATATAACAGAAATCCCACTTCATTCAATGTAAGCAAAATGTGAACACACCACGCCAGCAGCCTGAGCCTCACAGAACTCAGGGAATACCTAGGCCTCGCCTGCCAATCTCCACAGACTCACAATTTAGTTGTGGCATGAGATAGACACATACCCGATCATTTCACTGAGAACCGTGGCCACAGCCACACAGCGGCACTCACTTGGAGGCCCGAGGCCGGGAGCCTCCCAGACAGGCAAAGCCGTGTAACTCTCACCTGGAGCAAAACCAAATTCCTGAGCTTTGATCTTGACAATCCCGGTGATTTGCTGTCTCTCCCTTGGCCAGTTTCCTCTTTGCTTCCTCGGCCCTTTATTTTCTCAGTTGACTGGGAAGAGTGCTTGCCATAAATATAGAAAGATCTCTGAGTCCTTTCGATTTACAACGTGACTGTGCTGCAAAGAAATAGTGCGGTTTTCTTGTCCTCGTTCACATGAGACCCCGCGTGTCACACCCGGTAATGGGATTTGCTCCTGACGGCACAGGCACGCCGTAGTAAACCTGGAATTCCAACTTGTGCCTGCCATGCTCCCCAGCTTCTGCCGGGCTGTGTGAATTCTGCATCTCACCATGCTCAAAATAGAGCATGTTTTGCCATCACTGCTACCAATTCTATACTTCAGTTCTGTACTTTAGAAACAGCAGGGAAATGAATAACCCCCAGCCTTTTCCAGAGAAGTAAGTAAGGTAGGACATGAATTTTAACTATCTCATTTTTAGCTCTGTTTACGACAGGAGTTCTGTTTCTGACTAGTTGCCTCGAATTGGATACTTAAACATTTTAAAGCCAATTTGAGAGGTGTGGGAACAAGCAAGGAAAAAGATAAAGGTTAGGTTATTTTTAAAATTTTTCCCCTGGGGGGTCAGTCTACAAATTTTAACCAGATAATAAAAATTCCTCTGAGAGATGCTGAAAGAATAAAAAGCTGATTTCACTGAGGAGCGTGCGTCACACGTTATGTAAGTGCTTCCAGAACCAGGGCTACATCAGTGTGCACGACGGGCCTCACCTGGGTAGCATGTAATCCACCAAAATTAAGACGAGGGGACTGAATATTGGTCAGTGAACCACCACATAGAAACTACCCTTATCTGTGTGCACAGACAGGGTTTGCACTGGGCAGCTTTTACAGCTGGCGTCTTTGCCCTTTACTTACTAGGAAAAATTGGAAATTTGTTTAAACTCATAGAACCACAGATGACAGATTTGGTAAAGACAGTAGAAGTCAACTAATCTCCTAGGGTCTCAGAATTTTTGCCTATAACATGAGGTCAGCAAATCCTTCCTGCTCTCTTCAGGGCCCTTTTGAGAATAAGAAGAGGGTCACAGATTCGAAAGCGTGTTGAGAAAATCAGAAGAGCTATGCAAGTGCAGAAGTAAGTTTTCACCTCTGTTTCCACCATTATGATGGGCCCTCACACAGGTGGTGGCTGGACCCTCACACAGGTGGTGGCTGGACCTTCACACAGGTGGTGCCTGGACCCTCACACAGGTGGTGGCTGGACCTTCGCACAGGTGGCGGCTGGACCCTC
>NW_016107704.1:1315657-1456265 GCF_001604975.1 Cebus imitator | reverse complement strand
TGGACCCTCACACAGGTGGTGGCTGGACCCTCACACAGGTGGTGGCTGGACCTTCACACAGGTGGTGGCTGGACCCTTCTGAAAAGGCTAGCTGGAATCAGGCTGCCCTCCTGGCTTCACCACCTCTGAATTATTAGAGCTCGCTTTTGATATCCTTGTGGGCTACATCCGGTCACTTAGACTTTGAATATGCCAAGTGTAATTTTGAAGTTTCTTTCATCAGGACTACCAGGTCCTTATAATTCCTCTAAGATGTGCTTACAAGAATAATTAATGGAAGTTTGCCCAAAGTCCCTCATTTTCTCAGAAATGGCTGGAATCCAATGAGGTTTACTTATATGACCAGTAATAAGTTAGAAAGAACTACAGCCTGAACATTGCAGGAAGCAGTCAAGAGTTGAATGCTGGGAAGTCAGGAGACTCCTGACCGTCCAGCAGCACCATGTGCTTCCTCACTACAGCAGAGGTAGGTTCCCCATCCAGGAATGAGGACAGAGGCATAGTGGTGATGTGGGAGGGGGCACAGAAGTGCTGGATAGAGAAAGGCGGGGTCCCTGGCAAAGGCTCAACCCTCTGGCCTGTGCCCATGGACCTAGGTAAGGACAGGCATTTCTGTTTTCAGGAAGATGTGGATGCCAAGGGAAATTTAGCTGACAGTGGTCTGACACCAGGGGAAGACCACCTTCCCACTCCAACACCCTTCTAGTTCCCATCCATCTGCTGAGAGCTACCTCCACCACTCAATAAAACCTTACCCTCATTTCCCAAGCCCATGTGTGATCCAATTTTTCTGGTACACTCAGGCAAAAATCTGGGATACAGAAAGCCCTCTGTCCTTGCAATAAGGCAGAGGGTCTAATCGAGCTGACTAACACGAACCACTGCAGATGACAAAACGGAAACAGCTCCCAGTAAAACACCCTCTAGGGCTTCGGCAGCTGTAAACACTCAACCCTAGACGCTGCAGTGGGGCCGGATCCCAAACACGCCCCTACAAACTACTGTCTGCGTGCTCCCCCTAGGGGTATGAGCATCAGGGCACCTCAGAAGCGAGCCACACCCCATTGCACACCTTGCAAGGGGGATAAGGGAACATTCCCCATTTCAGTGGGTCATGTTTTAGCCATCCATTCCTGGCAATAAGTGCTGCTCAGAACTGGGGAGGAGTGGAGCACTGCCCCACTGGTGGAGTTGGAGGTGAGGAATTAGATGTGCTGAACCTAGAAGTTCCTGGCTGTCTCCTGATGCACATGCTTCATAAAGTTGCCTTGCCTTATGTACTTACCAGAAAAATCAATCTTTCTACTTATTCCTCTCCTGTAGTCTTGACCTATAAGTCACCTTTGCCTCCCTTTCCATTCTCCCCCGTGCTTCTGTTTCTACCTGTAAAGACACATTTGTCTGCTCCTAGAAAGCACAAGACTTACCCAACTTGTCCCCCCAGCTCCACGCCATCCTTGGCAAACTTATTCCCTTCCTTCCTTCCTTCCTTCCTTCCTTCCTTCCTTCCTTCCTTCCTTCCTTTCTTTCTTTCCTTTCATTTTTGAGACAGTGTCTCAATCTGTCACCCAGACTGGAGTGCAATCGTCTGATCTCGACTCACCGCAACCTCTGCCTCCTGGGTTCAAGTAAGTCTCCTGCCTCAGTCTCCCAAATAGCTAAGAATACAGCCATGCAGCACCACTAAAAATTTTGTATTTTTAGTAGAGAAACGGTTTCTCCATGTTGGTCAGACTGGTCTCGAACTCCTGACCTCAGGTGATCTGTCTGCCTCAGCCTCCCAAAGTGCTGGGATTATAGGTGTGAGCCACCACGCCTGGCCCATTCTCTGCAAACTTTTAATGTAGAGTTTCTTTAGGTACCAGGTGAAGGAACCCACTCTGAGCTCTGTGGCTTTGAAGGATTCTGTCCATTTGGTAGAGTGCGGGACAGAAACGGAGTTCAATTGGCACAGTCAGTGATCTTCAGAGGCCTACGCTCATTACTAAGAGAATATGATATAATAGAGACAAGGACATAATATGTTGTATTCCTGTGCACAGGGAAGGCAGGGAAAGGCAGAGCCCAGGAGTTTGTAGTTATGTTGGAGAGTTAAGGGGTTTCGGGGAGCAAGAGCTGATCCCACCAGAATGCAGTTTTCTGCAACATCCCAGTTCTTGGAGGGACCAAGGGAAAATCCAGCCATTCTCCATTCTCTAAAGCAAGCAAATAAATGAATTGAGAAACATTTTACAGAAATGGGAAAGCAGTATTGATGGAAAAAAAAATACCCAGGAAATATTCAAAAAACAAACAAGTATTTTCCTGGGGACAAGAATAATTCTCAACAGTTATACAAATAGCTTTATAATTTTACATTAATAAGCATAGCTGGATTTATAAGTAAGCAAAATAAATGATAGAATTCAAGCTCTGTCAGCAGAACCCAATGAGATGGCAGGGGTGCCGAGCGCAGGGGTCAGGAGAGGAGAGCCTTGATGGTCCACACCTACTGACGGGCACCGCCTTCCAGCGGCCCTGGGACCACACCGTTGTCTGTCCCTTTGTCGAGCAGGGAGGATGTCCTATGGTTGGACCCCACCCAGCACTGAGAACTGGCTTCCTGGGGCAGACCTGGCCCTCCCGGCCATCTGAGGGCCCCAGAACACAGGCCATCCTCTGCAGTTCACCCTTGCAGAATCAAACCCACAGTTCAGCATTTTACGAAGGCAGTAGCTGACCACAGGAAAACAAAAACAGCCCTTCCTTTGGGAAACATCTCCACTTCATTCATGACCAAACTAAAGATGACAGAGAAGCACAGATGTGTCCCAAACTAACAAACAGAAAACAGCATGAAGGGAGATGGATGGGCCCAGCCAGGCCGCCACAGAAGGCCCCATGTCAACCTTCCCTCATGGAGGGTTCTCCGGGGGCCAAGCACATGGGGGCTCACCTGCCCTGCACCCAGGCTGCTTCCTCTGCCCACACTCTGCACGTGGACTGGGTTCCCCACAGTCCGTTTACTCAGCTGGGATGATCACCTGGGAGACACCTCCATGGGATGGTCAAAGGCTGGCTTTGGACAGCACCAACCACATGCTTAGTGATTCAAGGCAGAGGCGACTCCTTGAGAATCCACACCAATTCCCCCCTCAGAATCACGCATAGAAAGATGGGAGCCAGACTTCCCTTCCCTTGAGATCACACTTCTTGCTCAGGAGCTTATGCGAGAGTCAAGTGTTCAGAGCTTATAAGACCAATCCAGCCACCATGCCCTGCAGGGGTAGAAGCTGCTGGGTGAGGGACGGGAGGCTTTCCAGGAGCCCAGGGCTTTTCCAAAGAGAAGGCTGCATACCTGTTCCTTCTTTTCTCTCTCTCCCAACAATGCTTAGAGTCCAGGAGGGAATCACTAAAAGGAAATCTCCCCCCAGATGACACAGAGCCCAGAAGAGGGGCCTCAGGGAGTGCACCAGCTCACCATTCTTCCCCTAAGGCTGAAGTCACCAGCACTCTCGAGAATTCAAGATGCCTATGAAAATTCGGAGGGAGTAGATAGGAGAAAGGTGGTCAGGAGATCAAAAGTGATTTAAAGATGACTAAGTCACTGGCCTTCTTGTCCCAACTCTTGATTCATTGCAAGGAAAGCATCCTAGTATATTCATTTACTTAAAGAAACATAGGGAGGGATCCAAGATGGCCGATTAGGAGCAGCTCAGGATTGCAGCTCCAGCGAAAGCACAGAGACCACTGCAGGTGATCCCAAGGCAAGCAGGGCCTGGAGTGGACCTCAGCAGTCCTACAGCAGAGGGGCCAGACTGTTAGAAGGAAAACTAAGAAACAGAAAGAAATAAATTCATCATCAACAAACTAGACAATTACTCAGAGACCCAATCTGAAAGTCAACAACTACAAAGACGACAGGTGGATAAATCCACGAAGATGGGAAGAAACCAGCACAAAAAGATGAAAACACCCAAACCAGAATGCTTCTCCTCCTACAAGGGATCACAACTCCTCACCAGCAAGAGAGCAAGGCTGGATGGAGAATGAGTGTGATAAATTGACAGAATCAGGCTTCAGAAGGTGAGTAATAAGAAACTTCTGTGAGGGAAAAGAACATGTTCTGACCCAATGTAAAGAAACTAAGAACCTTGAAAAAAGATTAGATGAAATGCTGACAAGAATAAACAACTTAGAGAGGAATATAAGTGAATTGATGGAGCTGAAAAACACAACACAAGAACTTCACAAGGCATACACAAATTTCAACAGCCAAATTGATCAAGCAGAAGAAAGGATATCAGAGGTCGAAGATCAACTCAATGAAATAAAACGAGAAGGCAAGATTAGAGAAAAAAGGGTAAAAAGGAATGAACAAAGTCTCCAAGAAATATGAGACTATGTGAAAAGACCTAATCTACGTTTGATAGGCGTACCTGAATGCGACGAAGAGAATGAATCCAAGCTGGAAAATACTCTTCAGGATATTATCCAGGAAAACTGCCCCAACATAGCAAGGCAGGCCAATATTCAAGTCCAGGAAATACAGAGAACACCACAAAGATATTCGTCAAGAAGAGCAACCCCAAGGCACATAATCGTCAGATTCACCAGGGTTGAAATGAAGGAGAAAATGCTAAGGGCAGCCAGAGATAAAGTTCGGGTTACCCACAAAGGGAAGCCCATCAGACTCACAGCAGATCTCTCAGCAGAAACCCTACAAGCCAGAAGAGAGTGGGGGCCAATATTCAACATCCTTAAGGAAAGAACTTTCAACCTAGAATTTCATATCCAGTCAAACTAAGCTTCATAAGTGAAGGAGAAATAAAATCCTTTACGAACAAGCAAGTACTCAGAGATTTCATCACCACCAGGCCTGCTTTACAAGCGCTCCTGAAAGAGGCACTAAACATAGAAAAGAACAACCAGTACCAACCACTCCAAAACCATACCAAATGGTAAACAGCATCAACACGATGAAGAAACTGCATCAACTAATGGGCAAAACAGCCAGCTAGCATCAAAATGGCAGGATCAAACTCACACATAATAATATTAACCCTAAATGTAAATGGACTAAATGCCCCAATCAAAAGACACAGACTGGCAAATTGGATAAAAAGCCAAAACCCATCAGTGTGCTGTATCCAAGAAACCCATCTCACATGCAAGGATACACAAAGGCTCAAAATAAAGGGATGGAGGAAGATTTACCAAGCAAACGGAGAGCAAAAAAAAGCAGGAGTTGCAATTCTCATATCTGATAAAATAGATTTTAAACCAACAAAGATCAAAAGAGACAAAGAAGGATATTACATAATAGTAAAAGGATCAATGCAACAAGAAGAGCTAACAGTCCTAAATATATACGCACCCAATACAGGAGCACCCAGATACATAAGGCAACTTCTTAAATACTTACAAAGAGACTTAGTCTCCCACACAATAATAGTGTGAGACTTTAACACCCCATTATCAATATTAGACAGATCAACGAGACAAAAAATTAACAAGGATATCCAGGACTTGAACTCAGACCTGGATCAAGCAAACCTAATAGACATTTACAGAACTCTCCACCCCAAATCCATAAAATATACATTATTCTCAGCACCACATCACACCTACTCTAAAACTGACCACATAATTGGAAGTAAATCACTCCTCAGAAAATGCAAAAGAACGGAAATCATAACAAACAGTCTCTCAGACGACAGTGCAATCAAGTTAGAACTCAGAATTCAGAAACTAACTCAGAACCACACAGCTTCATGGAAACTGAACAACTGGCTCTTGAATGTTGAATGGATAAACAATGAAATGAAGGCAAATCAAGAACGAACTGCCATTCACAATTGCTATGAAGAGAATAAAATACGTAGGAATACAACTAACAAGGAACATAAATGACCTCTTCAAGGAGAACTACAAACCACTGCTTAAGGAAATAAAAGAGAACACAAAGAGATGGAGAAACATTCCATGTTCATGGTTAGGAAGAATCAATATCATGAAAATGTCCATGCTGCCCAAAGTAATTTACAGATTCAATGCTATCCCCATCAAGCTACCAATGACTTTCTTCACAGAACTGGAAAAAACCACCTTAAACTTCATATGGAACCAAAAGAGAGCCCGCATACCCACGTCAATTCTAAGTAAAAAGAACAAAGTGGGAGGCATCACACTACCGGACTTCAAACTATACTACAAGTCTACAGTAATCAAAACAGCATGGTACTGGTACCAAAACAGAGATATAGACCAATGGAACAGAACAGAGGCCTCAGAGGCAACACAACACATCTACAACCATCCTATCTTTGACAAACCTGACAAAAACAAGCAATGGGGAAAGGATTCCCTGTTTAATAAATGGTGTTGGGAAAACTGGCTAGCCATGTGCAGAAAGCAGAAACTGGACCCTTTCCTGACACCTTAGACTAAAATTAACTCCAGATGGATTAAAGACTTAAACATAAGACCTAACACCATAAGAACCCTAAAAGAAAATCTAGGCAAAACCATTCAGGGCATAGACATAGGCAAGGACTTCATGACCAAAACACCAAAAGCGTTGTCGACAAAAGCCAAAGTAGACAAATGGGACCTAATCAAACTCCACAGCTTCTGCACAGCAAAGGAAACATTCATTAGAGTGAATCGGCAACCAACAGAATGGGAAAAAATATTTTTTCAATCTACCCATCTGACAAAGGGCTGGTATCAGAAACTACAAAGAACTAAAACAGATTTACAAGAAAAAAACAAATAAGCCCATTCAAAAGTGGGTGAAGGATATGAACAGACACTTCACAAAAGAAGACATACATGAGGCCAACAAACATATGAAAAAATGCTCATTATCACTGGTCATTAGAGAAATGCAAATTAAAACTACATTGAGATACCATCTCACGCCAGTTAGAATGGTGATCATTAAAAAATCTGGAGACAACAGATGCTGGAGAGGATGTGGAGAAATAGGAACACTTTTACACTGTTGGTGGGAGTGTAAATTAGTTCAACCATTGTGGAAGNGGAGAGGATGTGGAGAAATAGGAACACTTTTACACTGTTGGTGGGAGTGTAAATTAGTTCAACCATTGTGGAAGACAGTGTGGCGATTCCTCAAGGACCTAGAAATAGAAATTCCTTTTGACCCAGCAACCCCACTACTGGGCATATATCCAAAGGATTATAAATCGTTCTACTGTAAGGACACATGCACACAAATGTTCATTGCAGCACTGTTTACAATAGCAAAGACTCGGAACCAACCCAAATGCCCATCAATGATAGACTGGACAGGGAAAATGTGGCACATATACACCATGGAATATTATGCAGCCATCAAAAGGGATGACTTCGTGTCCTTTGTAGGGACATGGATGAACCTGTAAACCATCATTCTCAGCAAACTGACACAAGAACAGAAAATCAACTACCACATGTTCCCACTCATAGGTGGGTATTGAACAATAAGAACACATGGATACAGGGAGTGGAGCATCACACACTGGGGTCTGTCAGGGGGAAATAGGGGAGGGACAGCAGGGGGTGGAGAGTTGGAGAGAGATAACATGGGGAGAAATGCCAGATACCAGTGATGGGGAGGAAGGGAGCAAATCACACTGCCATGTGTGTACCTATGCAACAATCTTGCATGTTCTTCAGATGTACCCCAAAACCTAAAATGCAATAAAGAAAAAATAAAAGAAGCATAACTTGAATAATTGTGTTTCCAAAGAACAATGAAGACATTTTATTTTTCCTAGCTGCTTTTCATCTCATGCTGCTGAAATAGGTAAAAATCTAAGGCTGCTTTGTAAGTTTCCAAAAGGGAGCATCAGCGGAAAGGACAGAGAAAGGAGTTTAAATAGTTGTTTTCTTTAAGAAAGCCAAGTGGCCTTGGTCTTTAGTAGAAAACTAGGAAAAAATCCAACAGTCTAAGCAATAGCCACCTGCCCCCGACACACACACCCTTTTCAGATGATGCTAGTGTGCTAATGTTGGGCAGCTAGCAGGAATTCTACTTGAGCACAACATTTTCGGATGTCCTCCTCCCAGAAGTGGAATGTGTAGCAGGTAGGACCTCTAATCTGCCGCCCTTGGGTAACATCGGACTCTAACTTACACAGCTGCTTTTCTCTGCACCTTCAGAGCAGCTTCTGATGCAAAACCAGAAACACGCACGTCTCTGCCGTAGTGCTGGAGTGAGGGCACACATTTCAGTGGATTCATGACGCGCAGTTCTCCTCTCCCTTCAGCAGGGACGTGCTGGGGCCTGGCACTGATCCAATTCAAAGACTGGCTTTCCTGCTTCCATTTGGAGCTTGCCAGAAATAATACACATTTTGAAAAATGTGATGGTTTGAAGAAAAAGAATCTGTTTGCAATTCCAACTTCCCAATTATCACCATGACTGCAGAAATTATCAGGAGAATTGGGAGAGTAAAAAAGAAGGATGTCAGAATAAGGACATGTTTTAGGCAAAAATGCATTTTTAAGTCATTCAAAATGTAGATAAGATACACAGAAATGTAGAATTTTCTAGTATAAGACACCAGGAAAGCTAGCCTTAGCCTCAGGGAGATTATGACCATACCCAAAGGCACAGACGTCTCCAAATACAATTTCAACCACTTCCTGGGCCAAACAGGACTTGTCTCTGGGGCTTGAGATGACCTCTGACTTCTCAGTTTTTGAGACTTTGCTTTACTGTCTCATTTACATCATGTAAGAGTTATACACACTCAAAAGAATAAAGGTTGTCACTTAGAATGAAACTAGGAAGAAATAGAAGGACACCGCAGGAGGATCGCTTGAGGCCAGGAGCTCAAGACCAGCCTGGGCAACAAAATGCAACAAAAAATTATCCTGGAGGGGTGACATGTTCCTGTGGTCCAAGCAACTTGCGAGGTTGAGGCAGGAGCATCTCTTGAGCCCAGGAGGTTGAGGCTGCAATGAGCCATGATCATGCTACGGCACTTCAGCCTGGGTGACAGAGTGAGCCTCTACCTCAAAAAAAATATTTGCAGGAAAACTGGATTGTTTTCAATGAAATTGAATATCATCCTTTTTCCAATGGAAAAAACCCCCAAGATATAGTAGTTTTAATTTTTTTCTGCCCAGTTTTATTCTCTAACTTACATATATAAAGAGCTAAAAAATTTGAATAAAATATTTGGATAAATTACTTGGAACAATCTTCTTAGATGTGGAGAGTTAGACATCTATTTTTAAAAGGATTATGCTGGGAGATATTAAGGATAATAAAAAATAATAATAATAAAGCATTACCTGCTCCTACCACTGGGGGGCACAACCCAAAACTCGCCCAATTTGGGCACTTGGATGGGTGACCCTGGGCCGCCACCACAGTGATCCACAGTTCTGGTGGATTACTGCATTAATGGGAATGACTGTCTTCCTACATCTTCTTTATAGATATTATGCAGCCACATGCTTGGGGAGGCCTACAATAGTAATTAATTTGAAAGTAAGCCTTTTAAAAAATTATAAGAGAGGAAACTTTGAAAGTCCTTGTATCTATTTGTTATCAAATATTACCTACAGTGGCTGTGGATTACTAGGCAGAAAAATAATCCAACCCAGATTATTTTAAAGGGCAAAACCAGACTAGCTTCAGACTTTCAGAAACACTGCAAGCTGGAAGAGAATGGAGCAATTAGTATTGTTTTTGATTGAAAAATTATCTATGCAGCCAGCCAAGCTATCTTTTGACTACAAGAGAAGACTTTTGTATGTTCGTATACATATATATCTCCGGGAACTATGTCACCTGTATACCTTTTTCAAGATATATCTTCAAGACATATCTTTTTCAAGATAGATATACAGGTGACATAGTTCTCGGAGATACATATGTATATTAATATATGAAAAGATGACCCCCCCCCCAAAAGAAAGCCACCAAAAACAGAGGAGTCGGCATGAAAACGTGGTAGGGAGTGCTGAGACTGAGTGAAAACAGAGCTAAGTGAAAACAGTTCCTTCTCATTATTTCCTCTGTAGTTTCTCCTGAGAGTTCACCTTATTCTAACAGGCTGAATGTAAAAGCCATGCTTTTTCTGAAATAATTCCTTATTCTCAATTTCACATTTCAAATAAATCACTTCCCCATCTCAGAGCATTTTCTCTGTTATCCTGAACTGTAGCATGCATACACAAATGCAAGAGTATGTCCAATTTTAAAAGAGGACAAGGCCAGGTGTGGTGGCTCACGCCTGTAATCCCAGAACTTTGGGAGGCAGAGTTGGAAGGATCACTTGAGGTCAGGAGTTCCAGACCAGCCTGGCCAACATGGTGAAACCCGCTTCTACTTAAAATACAAAAAATTAGCTGGGCAAAATGGCTCACGCCTGTAATCCCAGCTACACAGGAGGCTGAGGTAGGGGAATTGCTTGAACCTGGGAGGTAGGGGTTGCAGTCAGCCAAGATCATGCCACTGCACTCGAGCCTGGGCGATCAAGTGAGATTTTTATGTTAAAAAAAAAAAGAAGAAGAAGATGCAAATTGTGCAGAAGGATCACCTCCCAGCAGGCCGCAGAACACTGCTGCATCCCAGACCTGTGGAACTCCCTGTCCCTGCGGCCTCGTGGTGGCTCCTGGAGACACAGCGGAGGACATGGTAGGCAAAAATGAGAGACAAGGAATCAGGAAACCCATGAGTCAAACACACTGTACCCTTTCTGGGTAAAGTGCTGTGGAGAAACGCGTGTAGGGAAGGGAAGTCGGAGCTCCAGAGGAAGGTTCAGGGCGGCCTCGGTGGAGAAGACCAGAACTGAACCTGAAGGAAGCGAGGAGGAGGTCGTGTGAATGTCTCCAGAGAGTCCCAGGCAGAAGCACCCAGGAGAAAGGCCCGAGGCAGGTCTCTGCCTGGCTCGTTGGAGGAGTGAGAGGTCTGCGGCTGCAGCAGAATAGCAAGAGGAGGCGTGAGGAAGGGGTGGCTATCCGTACTTGGTCGATCCAGAAAATGCTGCAGAACCGTTACACATTCAACCTCTGAGGCCAAAGTTTCCAGGTTGGAATCCTGGCTCTGCCGTTGTTTTAACGGTGTGGCC
The DNA here is from genome assembly GCF_001604975.1 of Cebus imitator. Lineage (NCBI taxonomy): Eukaryota > Metazoa > Chordata > Mammalia > Primates > Cebidae > Cebus > Cebus imitator. The sequence continues at coordinate 1,445,196 of NW_016107704.1, read as the reverse complement.
ACGGGCTAGACTGTGAACACTTTCTGTGCCTCTGGGTTCCCGTTTGCAGGAGGGAGACATGAGATCTATGAGTTGAGGGATCAAAACACTCAGAAGGATGCCAAGGACTTGGTGAGTGCTTCTGAAGAGCTCGTGACTGTCACCATATTAAGCTAGGTCAGCAGAAAGCTCAGTATTTCATATTACCTTTTCAACTGGCAACAAGAATCAAGGTAAGAAGTAGGCAAATGAAATGGCCTCGACATTTTAGGTAAAACTGCTAATAAGGACATGCCATGTTATTCAGTTCCCTTTTTGTGAAACTCACAAAATTAACTTCTCTACATTTACATTTGGCAGAGAATATTAGTATTCTTTCATGAGAAAATTACGCATGTCCCCAGCCCTATCTCTGGATTTGCCATTAAATAGATGCCCTTTCATTCAGAATGAATGAATACAGTTTTCTTTTTTGCCATGACCATCAGGAAGCAGAAGGGAGACTCCTTTGCTCAGCGGAAGCGAATGGACCCAAACCTGGATTTCTCACGAGAGCCATCTGCCTCTCCCTTTTATTACTTCAGGCCTTGTTTCAATGCTTTACCACACAGGTTTTTTATGATTTAAGTGAACTCAAAATGATAGGCTGGCTGCCTCTCACCTATTTTACCACCTCTCTTTCCGGATTCTGATGGTGTAGGAAGAAATCAGGCCTGGAAGCTGACCCACCCTGGATGTGGGGTGGACCCTGGGGACAGATGGCTCAGCCTCACAGATGTGCTGACCTCTAGAACCATCGGTGAGCACCACATGGACACAAATCTCCTTCCTCCAAGCCGTCTAAGAGTTGTGGCGGCACACTGATGCAGCTAGGTGACCCCATGGGAGAGACACAAGCTAGATGAGAGCTTCACCAGCCGTCACGCAGAATCCAGCCCCTGACATCCACCCCATAGACTGAGGCGGCCAGTCCCCCGTAACCATGTCAGTAACGCAAGTGGGCTCATTGCTGAAGTTACGCTCTTCACACTTTGCAAATTTCCAGAAAAGGCAACCTGGATGGAACTGGGAAAGCAAACAATGTTATTCCCTCTGTGGTCCCAGCCTCCCTTCCAAAATCTCCCCACAGAAGCTCTGGAGTCTCTGCTGGCAGACCAGCCCTGTCTCAGTTCTGACTCCAGCTCTTCCCCGTCAGGACCTCCCTGGAGCTTCTCAGCCCCATCCTGGTGAGTGCCATCTGTCCGCCAGCCACCAACCACAGCTGGCCTCTGCAGAGCCAGGGCTCTCCTTGGCTTGCTGGTTTCTTTTCCAGGATCTGGACCGTAGCCTGGCTCTCAGGCCCTGGTTCCCAGTGACAGTTCTCTGGGATGCCAGTTGCTCGTCTGGATGAATAACTACCACCTGCTCCGAATTCTGAAGCTGCTCATTGCCAGCGGAGCCTGCATTGTTCCAGAAACGGTGTGTGTTTACATGCCCAACGCATTTCCAGTCGGCACTGCGGCTCCATTAGCTTCCCAGCAGCTTCTGGCTATGATGACCCTAGTAATCTTGTCCTCAGCCTGCGGGGAACCTCCCCAGCCATGCTCCACCCAGACCTGAGATACAACAAACGTGACCTATTGTATTAAAGGTATTCCATGAAGAATATCTGCAGCAGGGTTCATTTTCTTCTATAGTGTTTTAGATTAGGAACAGCCTACTCGTGCTGGGATAAGGGGGAAAGGCCCTTTCCTAGCTCCTGCTCCCTGTGAAACCCATCATTCATCGTGTGATCTGACACTGCTTTCGGTGCTGCCACGCTGGAGCTGCCTGGTCTCCATTTTCCATGAAAGAGACTTTTCTACTAACAAAGTAGCTACCACAGTGTGCAAAGGTGTTGTAAGGATAAGTGGCAATGTCTATAAAGTGCTTGGAGTTCTCCGAATAAAAAGCACCGTGGAAGAATAGAGCATTAGCATGTTATTATTCTCATAAGAGTGGGTGGAATTGCAAAGAGAAATCATGTCAAAGATGTAAGGGAACTTAAAAGTCTGAGGCTTTAAAAGGCTGGGATTATTAAAACACCCAGTTGTTTGACAGGAGAAAATTAAACTGTTCTCTTGTCTCAAAAGACATAATGCCACTTTCTCATTCCTTAATGCACCCCACAATCTCTTCTTCCTGCACCAACCTTCCACTGAAGTCAGGAAAGCTCCATCTATAAAGTTATTGTATAGGGACACCGTAAAGTGACAATCTGGTCTAGGAAGAAAAAAACCTGGGCCTTTTGATCAGTATCAGCACCTCTAGTTATGGTTCTAGGATCCGACATGCGACATCCCCAACCTCGGGCCAATTACAAATGTCTGCTTATAGAAATGGTGTTAGGCCTCATGCGTGTGCAGGATGAGGACAAGGAGTAGAGCAGCTGCCTGGAACCAGGACTCCAGAAGGGCTACATTCCCCAGGAAAACTGAAAGTAGAAGGACCCATCTGCTGGGAGACAGAGACTGCAAAGGGCCATCTCTCCCCTGGTCTCTTGGTTAAAGAAAAAGTGTTGATAAAAACACAATTCTCACACCTAACATGGATCTGAATTCCAAACTTACACAGTATCTTCGTGGTGTAAGAACCCACAGATGGTGGGCCGCCTCTAGGAAGAGAGAAGGACATTGCCTTGTCTCCTCAAGCCACACACACACACTTCCCACAGAAAAAGACATCGGCGTGAAAATGATGGCACAGAAGGGGAAGATACACAGGAGAGACCCTGGACTTACAACAAAATGAAGATTAGCACTCCCCAAATTTCAGAAGCTAGAACAAGAAAAACATCTATAGGTATATTTGAAATTCTTAGAAAAAGGATTCAACACAATCATTTAAAAAAAAAAAAGTTTAAAAGAAAAGAACAGGCAGATGTGAAAAAGAACCAAATAACAGCTTCTAGAAATAAAAATACAGTTACTAAAAATAAAAAATGAAATAAACAGCATATTGGATAAAATTAATGAGAGAGAATTAGTGAATGGGAAGATGGGACTGAGGAGTCTCCAGAGTGTGACCTTAGGGTAAGGAACTAGAAAACACCAAGTTAAGAGACATGGGATACAGAAGGTGAGCATCCAGCATGTTCTTAATGGGAGCACCAGAAGGAGAGAATAAGGGGAATGACAGAGATGCTGTTTTCACACAGCCAGTGACACAGAATTTTAAAGATTGGTGAAAGGTAAGAACCCTCAAGCTGGTAAAACACAAAAGCTCTAAACAGTGTAAATGTGTTCATGTGGATTCTGTATTAGGATTATATCCATAGAAACACAACCAATAAGAGAGTAGATGGATAGGTGGGTACGTGGGCAGGCAGATAGATAGATAATAGGTAGGTAGGTAGACAGATAGGTAGGTTGGTAGGTAGATAGGTAGGTAGGTTGGTAGATAGATAAGTAGGTAGATAGCTAAGTAGGTAGGTAGATAGGTAGGTAGATAAGTGGGTAGGTTGGTAAATAGATAAGTAGGTAGATAGGTAAGTAGGTAGGTAGGTAGGTAGGTAGATAGGGAGGTAGACAGGTAGGGAGGTAGACAGGTAGTTTGACTGGGAGGTAGGTAGGTAGATATGTAGAAAGATAGGTCAGTTGGAAGGTAGGTAGGTAGATAGGTAGATAGGTAAGTAGGTAGGTAGATATGTGGGAAGGTAGATAGGTAGGGAGGTAGGTAGGTTGGTATATAGATAAGTAGATAGGTGGTGGGTAGGTAGGTAGATAGGTAGGTAGGTATGTAGGAAGATAGGTAAGTAGATAGATGAGTTCATAGGTAGGTAGATAGGTGGGTTAGTAGATACATAGATAGATAGGTGGTGGGTAGGTAGGTAGAAAGATAGGTAGGTGAAGGTATTTATTATGAGGAATTTGCTCATTGATTATGGAGGGTGGCAAGTCCGAGATCTATAGAAATGATGCCCTGTTTGAATCTGAGGGCTGGAAGCTGCTATAAAACCAGGAAATGCCAATGTCCAAGTTCAAAGGCCATCAGGCGGGGGAACTCTGTCTCACTTGGGGAGGATCAGCTTCTTATTCTGTTTAGGCCTTCGTCTGATTGGATGAGGTCCGCCCACATGGAGGACAATCCACTGTACTCATTCTATTTAAATCTTTTCCAAAATCACCCTCACAGAAACAGGCAGACTCATGTTGGACCGAATATCTGGGCATCTCTTGACCCAGCCCAGTCAATTTGACACATAAAACCAACCATCACAGATTCCTTATTAGTGAAATTATGAATCACCAAAGACAAAGAGAAAATTCAGAAATAACTGGAGAAGAAAGAGATTTGACTTACAAATGAATGGAATCTGGGCCTACAGGGAATCTTCACAGATCAGAATAACACCTTCCAAGTTCTGAGGAAAAATAAGCATTAACATAGTCTTTTTTACTCTAGTATTCAAGAGTAAGACAAAATAATGACTATTAGAGTAAGACAAGGGCTAAGTGAATTTGCAATTCCTAAATCATAATTGCAGGATGTTCTTTGGATACATGGAAGCTACTCTCAGAAAGAAGTAGGTGGCAAAACTCAAGGCTGCAAACATATGAGCAAATCTAAGGAAACTGGCAAAAAGTTACATCATGACATCAGTAACACGGCAGAATAGGAGTCTCCAGTCCCCTCACAGATACGTCCATTTGCACAACCATCCACATACAAAAATGCCTTCAAAATTGCTAAAGAATCCAGTTGAGAAATATAACACTTCCGTGAAGCACAGAAATAAATAGAAATGCATTAAAGGGTATAGGAAGAACACTTCCACCTGACATCTCCCAAGCTCAGTGTCAAGAAAGATACTCCTCCTGGGGGAAGGAGAATGAAGTGAGCACCAACTTCACTGTGGACCCCAGTGCCAGGCCCACATCACTGAACCCTGATTCAAGGCTGGCCTCCTAAGCTCCAGCCCCAGACTCTTTGACCAATGGATCAAAAAAGAAATCAAAAGGAAAAATTTTAAAAATCTTAAGATAAAAATGTTAGCATAACTTACCTAGCTTATGGGATGCTGCAAGAACATTTCTAAGAGGGCAGTTATCATGATAAATGCCTAAGTAAAATAAATACCTCAAATAAACAATCTCCCATCACACTTCAAGGAGCTAAAAAAGAACAAACTAAGCCCAAAGTTAGCAAATGGAAGGAAATAATAAAAATCAGGAAAGAAATAAATGACATTGAGACTAGAAAAGCAATAGAAAACATCAATGGATCTAAGAATTAGCTTTTGAAAGATTAAGCAAAATTGACAAATCTTTAGCTAGACTAAAAAAAGAGAGAATACTCAAATATGTAAAATTATAAATGAAGGAGGAGACACTACATCCAATACCACAGAACTACAAAGGATCATAAGAGACTACTATGAACAATTATATGTCAATAAATGGCATAACCTGAAATAATAGGTAAGTTTCTAGAAGCATACAACCTATCAAAGCTGAATCATGAAGAAATAGAAAATAAATCTGAAAAGAACAGTGAGTAAGAAGATACAATCAGTAATCCAAACTCTCCCAACCAAGAAAAGCCCAGGACTGATTGCTTCATGGGAGACTTCTGTCAAACATTTAAAGAATCAATGCCAAGGCTTCTCAAACTCTTCTGAAGAAACAAAGATAAAGGAACATTTCCAAATTCATTTTATGAAGGCAACATTATTTTGATACCAGAGTTAGACAAGGACACTACAAGAAAAGGAAATTTCAGGCCAATATACCTTATGAACATAGGTGCAAAAATCCTTGACAAGATACTAGGACACCAAAATTAGTAGCACATTAAAAGGATCATTCACCCATGATCAAGTGGGATTCACTCCAGGAAGGCAAAGAATTTCCAAGGAATTCAACATGTGCAAATCCATAAAGGTGACATATTACATTAACAGAATGAAGGATAAAAAACACATAGTCATCTCAATAGATGCAGAAAAAGCATTCGACAAAATCTAACATCAGAAAATTCAACATGAAAACAGTCTTTGTGATAAAAAGTCTCAACAAATTGGTATAGAAGAAATGTACCTCAACAAAATAAACCCACAGCTAATATCACACTTAATGGTGAAATGCAGAAAGATTTCCCTCTAAGATCACGAACAAGACAAGGATGTCCACTCTTGCCACCTATATTCAATACAGTACTGGAAGTCCTAGCCAGAGCAATTAGGCAAGAAAAAGGAATAAAATGCCTTCAGATTGAACAAAAAGAAGTAAAATTGTCTCTTTCTACAGATAACTTGATTGTTTATACAGAAAACCCTAAAGACTACATATATAACACATTTAGAGCTAATAAACAGCTTCAGTAAAGTTGCGGACACAAAATCACCTAAAAAAATAAGTCCCACTTCTATACACTAACAACAAACTATCCAAAAAATAAATTTAAACACTTTCATTTACAATTGCATAAAATATTTAGAAATATATTTAATCAGGAAGGTGAAAGATCCATGCAGTGAAAACTACAGAACATTGATAAAAGAAATGGAAAAGAATACAAATAAATGGAAAGATATCCTGTGTTCAAAGACAGGAAGAACTAATATTGTTAAAATACCCATATTATTCAAGGCTATCTACAGATTCAATACAATCTTATTAAATTCCAATGGCATTTTCTACAGAAATGGAAAAAAAAATCCTAAAATTCATATAGAACCACATGGCAGAGCAATCTAGATCAAGCAGAACAAAGCTGGAGACTCCATGCTACTTAAAGTATCCTACAAAACTATGTAATCAAAAAAGTATGGTACTGGCATAAGAGCAGACATATAAACTGATGGAACAGAGTATACAGCCCACAAATAAATCCACCTTTTTATAATTAGTTGGTCTTCAAAAAAGGGGCCAAGAACATACAATGGGGGCAAGGACAGTGTCTTCAATAAATGGTGTCAGAAAAGCTGTATATCCCAGAAAAGCTGGATATCCACAGGCAGAAGAATAAAACTGCACCCTTATCTCACGCCATATACAAAAATCAACTCAAACTAGAGGAAAGACAAATGTAAGATCTGAAGCTGTGAAACTGCTAGAAGAAAACATAGAGAAAAAGCTTCTGAAATTGGTTTTGGCTATAATTTTTTTCATATATCCCCAAAAGCACAGGCAACAAAACAAAAAATAAACAAATGGATTACATGAAATGAAAAAGCCTCTGTGTAGCAAAGGGAGCAACCTATGGAATGGGAGAAAATAATTGCAAACCATACATCCTATTAGGGGTTACTATCCACAACATGTAGGGAACTAAGCTCAATGGCAAGAAAACACATAATCTCCTTAAAGTGGGCAAGTAACCTGAATAGGCATTTCTGAAAAGATACACACAATGGCCAATGGTATATAAAATAATGCTTAGCATCTCTAATCATCAGGGAAATGAAAAGCAAAACCACAATGAGATATCATCTCACCCATTAATATTTACAAAAGACAAAATTAGCAAGTATTGGCAAGAACGTGGAAAAAGAGAACACTTGTCTACTGGTGGGAATGTATTTTGATACAGCCATCATGAAAAACAATATGGAAGTTCCTTAAAAGGCTAAAAATGGAATTTCCATATGACCTGGCAATCCTACTGTTAGGTATACATATACAAAGGACATTAAATCAGCATCTTGAAGAGATAGCTGCACTCCCATGTCTATTGTAGCATGAGTCACAGTAATATGAAATCAACCTAAGGGTCAACTGACAGATGAATGGATAAAGAAAATATGATATATATTCACATGTATGTATGTACATACACATATACGATGGAATATTATTCAGCCTTAAAAAAGGAAATCCTGTTATTTGTGACAATATAGTGAACCTGGAGGATATTATGTAAGTGAAATAAGCTGGGCACGGAAAGACAAATACTGCATGATCTCACTTTCATGTAGAATCTTCAAAAGGCAATCTCATAGAAGCAGAGAGTACAATCTTGAAAAGTCAGTCTCATAAAAGCAGAGAGTAGAATGTTTTTTTGCTAGGGGCTGGAGAAGGCAAAGATGGGGAGATGTTGGTCAAAGTGCACAAAGTTTCAGTCACGCTGGATGAATTTTTGTTTTAACCAAGCAACAATAATTGTAGTAATAATTACAATAATTATAGTATCAATAATACCAATAATTATTGGTATTACTATTATTAATGGAACTTTCTGGAGGTCTAATGTACAGTATGTTGACTGTAGTTAATAATACTGTCTTGTATACTTGATATTTGCTAAGAGAGTAAGCAGATCTTAAATGTTCTCATCACATGCATACAAAAAGGTAAGTATATGAGGCACTGGATATGTTTGTTAATTAGCTTGACTGCGGTAATCATAAATGTATACCAAAATACTATTTTGAACATCTTAAATGTATACACATTTTATTACTTACGCCTCATAATTGATAAAAACTGGCAAACATATATGTATGTTTGAAAAGATTGCCTGAAGAAAAGAATTATTAATCCAGCCTTATTGGTCTTATTATTATTACAATTATGTTTGACTGGTTAAAACAAAAATATTGTAGCATTGCACATTTATTAGTTGGATTTAAATTTTAAAGTCCAACAAGTCAAATGTTGACAAAGATCTGGATCATCCAAAACTGCGGGCAGAAGTTTAAATTATACAGTTAATCTCAATAGTGATTGGACTATTAGCAGTAAAGTTGAATATGAGCATACCTGTCTGCCCAGCTTTCTACTGTAGGAATGACATTTATTTAAAAAAATGTGCCATTTTACAGCATTTAAAAATATGCACAGCATACTGCAGGGATATTTACATATATAGTAAAATTTTAAAAAATTCATGCTAATGAAAGCTACTAAATTCAGACTAGTGGCTCTTATGGAGAGGGAGGGAAAGAAATGAGACTGATTGTGGGCAAATAGCAAGATTTATTCATCTCTTTAATGATTTACTTTCTAAAAAAAAATCTGCAAAGCCTGACCTAAATTTATAAGATCACAAACAATAGGCAAAGGAATTTTCCCTAAAAATTGTATTTCTTTTTCTGATATTTCATTTGCAAAGATGACATATTGAGACAGTAAAATGCATAATGCAATTAGATGTTGGCAGCCAGGTGTGGAAGAACAGCAGGATTTAAATTAAGCCACATGTGTTTTGGGACAGGTCATGACAATCATCACCGTCACTGCTCTTCATCAAATGTGTAACTACTCTATATGCATCATCATTTAATTATCACACCTACCTTATGGGTGTCATTTATTTCAGTTTTAGAGAAGGTAAAACTGAGGCTCAGAGAATTACGTGACAAAGCCTACATTAAACTAACCTGCATGCCGCCTTCAAAATCTGTGCTGACCTCTGAGTGCCACTGTGCCTCCTCCTGAGTCAGAATTGAAACCGGCTCCTTTGCAGCCCTCGTGCAACAGCCAGTGTCCATCAAGTGCTCTCTCTGTTTCCCATCCTTTGCATATGTAATGTTTCTTAATGATTACATCAACAGTCGTACAAATGGGGCACTGCTATGTACTCCATTTCACGGCTGAAGAATGAATCACAAAGCTGAGCAAAGTATGTATGAGTGGAGTCATCGCAAGTCCCACCCAGGACACCTGAAGCCAAACCCCCACTTCCCCGTTAGCGAAGGCTCTAGCTCAGTGAGAAGGGACCTCACAAAGAGACAGGAGCCCGGCGGGTGGGCTGTGGTCCCCGACTATATTTTTAAACAACCTCATGAGAAATCGAAGCGAGTGTGCATCTAGTGATGATGACTCCAGCAGGTGTGACTTAAATCTCTGGTCACTGGCTTGTAATCAGGTGAGCACGACAGTTCTCAGGGAAGGTCCTGTCCTGTAGATAAGGGGTCCCAGTTACCCTGCTTCCATCACTGCCTGAGCCTCTTGTCTGTACTTTTCCACCCGCTGAAACATACTGCATCCCACTGCTGAGGAAGGGATTCTTTTTCCCAGATCCACACGGAAAACAGAGACTAAATGCAAGACTGCCCGCTTGCATTGCCCAAGGGTAAATTAGGTGATTTGCTCTGAGCACCCAGCACTTGCAGCACTTGTTCAACTGATGCTCCTCCTGACGGCCCCTGGTCTTCTCACAGGGAAAAAGAAAAGGCATTGGTGTCAGCAGATTGTCTCCCAGCCTGGTAGCTGGCTCTTCCCAGGCAAGAGTGGCCCATAGCACCCCCACCCTGCCCTGTGTCTTAGCTGGCATTCATTGCTAGTGGAATCACTCATTCATTTTATAAGCATTGATCGTGTACCTACAATGTGCTAATTACTATCCTAGGCTTTAGGGAGGAAGCCCCCCTTGTATTCCAGTGGAATTATTACATAAATGTTCCCAGATATGTCACTTTTAAAAACCTTTCTATTGGGGGATAATTTTAGATGTACAGAAGAGTTGCAAAAATAGTGCTTAGTGTTCCCATATGCCCATCACCTTCTCTCCTCTTCTGTTAATGTCTTACATAACCATGGTACATTTATCAAAATTGAGGAATTAACATTTGTAGAATACTAATAACTGAACTAGTCTTTATTTGGATGTCACTGGTTTCTAATGTCGCACTGTTGAAAGTATTTCTTAGGTATGCCTTTATCATTCAAAGGCTACCTTCATTTTCATCTCCGTCCATAGAATCGCTGAATAATAGCACCCAGAAGAGATGAGTCATCATCTTACTTGGTGTTTGAGCCTCAGTTTCTCAATCCATAAAATGGACCACTGTAATTATGTATGTAGCACAAAGGTGTACACACAGCAGACCCTAGATTGTCTGTCTGTTTCCCCTTCTTCCTCTGACAGATAGCACAGTGAGCAATTCACATCCTGACACAGATTCCTGTAGTCAGGAGTCAAAGCAACATGTTCTGGCTTCCTAATTATTCTATAATGAGAATGTTAATAAGTGGTACTATCCTCATTTTATAGATAAAAGTCAGAGGCTCCATGTGATCACGCCACCTTTATTTTTACTTAAAAGAATATTCCGTATGGGACATGGACAAGTGGAACACGCTGGACCCCCTGTGTTTATCCGCACACAAGCAAATGGATCCATGAGGGGGACTTAACCCGAGAGTGACTGTGACTTCGGGGAGTGATTGATCACTTCCCTATGATGCCTCTTCTGTAAAATTGGGAATTACCGGTAATCTATTTAAAAGGAATATTTTTTACAACAATCTTAAAATTTCTCTGGGAAAATGGCAGAAATAATTTAAGGTGCTAGATTAATGACATATTTCTGAAACAATTTCTTCATTTTTATAAGTACTATTGTCTACAGAAAAAATAAATTCTACATTTGTCTAATTCTTATGGAGCAAACACCTCATTTTTAACTCCACAATAAATAGGAACACGTAGTAAAGACTGTGCCAGATTTACACGTTTTTGTATATTTGTGCATAATTTCCTTTTTTAATATGAGTCTTGCTAGTATTACACTGAGTTGACCCATCATTATTTGCATAAGACTTTTCATATTTAATTCTCAATTGTTCTATAGTTTGTTTATATTATTGGTGATATAAATAATGCTGATATTAATATATCTTTGAGACAAGTGACTTATACACACTTATAAAATAAAAAGCCCAGAGAACTAACATTTTTTCATAAACTTGAAGGAAGTTGTATTTTTCTTACATTTGAGCTGAAAATCCGTTGGGGAGTCATTATCTTGTTTATGGTACACGCTCATGTATTTCACAGAAGTACTGTTTTGATGTGTTTGATTGCAAAATGCTGACTCCGAACCCTGAGGTGTTATGTGACACAGAGTAGACATACCATATCTCCTTTAAAACATTCTTTAAAAATCCTGAACTCTAAAACATATCCGACCCAGGGTTTTGAATATGGGATTGTGAACCAATACTGCTTTTCAACAAACAAACAAACAAATTTTGAGCTACTTATGTTTGGTAAGTTTCTAGTAGTGAGATTCCTGGCCTAAAGGGCACAAATGTTTTTTGTGCAATACCATTAGTAATTTTTCAGGATGTGTCTTTCCTTGCAACCTCTCCAGCACTCAATTTTATTTTCAAAATAACGTTTGTTAGTCTTAACAGGACTAAAATAATAGCAGTTGGTATTTTAATTTGCTTTTACTTAGATACTAGAGAATTTAAGCATTTTTATAAATTATGACTTCAAGAAAATAATTTTGTGACGTGGGGCTCAGAGTTGTGGAAAGCTCGCATTACAGCGCCTTCGTGTGATGTGTCTGGAATTTCTTCACACATTGACCCACCATCTTTAGTTATTGTTAGCTACTCATATTATCTGCCATATATATTGATCCTTGCCCCCACACTTATCACAAATATTTATCCAGGATGTTTTTTAACCTTTAGTTGTATTGGTTTTCATGGTACAAAAGTCAGGTCTTTTAGCTTTTACTTAATAAGCCCTTCAACAGCTCTGATTATTAGAAAACTATCAGTTCTGATAGTTAACTAATGCCCTTTCAAAATGAATTTAAAACAATATCTTTACCATATTCTTGGCTGAAAAAAATAAATTCATGATCCAGTTTGATTAGAAAACTCATTTCATTTTCAGTAAACCACTAGTTTATCATTAATGTTTATAATATAAGATTTAGTCAGATAATGTCAAAACTCAAACTTGGTTTATTAACTACAACTGATCTTGATCGCATCTTTCTCTGTTCCTTTTATAAAGATTTTCACAACTCTAAGGTTTTGTCTTATGACATACAAACCTCACAAGGACATATACTTCTAAATTTGCAAAAAAAATTACCAAGTATTGTTTAGATATACGTTCATATGTTGTAAAAATGTTAAAACATGCAAGAGAAGGATAAACATCAAATCGGGCAGGATTACTCATGGTGCAGAAGGATAGTGGTGAGATTAGGCAGGAATACAGGATGGGGCTGTGTGTAACTCTCGAATGTCTTGCTCGTTTTTTATATCTTAAGCTGGATGGGAGGTACATGGACATTTATTATACTATTCTTTGCATCTTTCTGTATGTCTGAAATGATAAGCCGTACATTTACGATGCTGACATATGTGAATGGACACACGTATGCATGTATTTTGTTGGGCCCTGCCGCAGTGCAGTCTGGGTAGAATCCAGGAATCTGCAACTTAGATAAGCATCCCAGGAGCCAGAGAAAGGAATGACCTGAAAGGTACAAACACAGCTGTGTCCCTGAAGTTTTTCTAGCTTAGTAAATGAAAAACATTCATGATGACCAAAAAGATATAAGTAGCACCGAAAAAATACCAAAAAACAATGTGTTCATTTTTATAAGTACTATTACACTTGACCCACTGGATGTGGGTCAAGGTGGAGCCGGTGTCGAGACTGATGTGGGGTATATTTATTGATTCATTCAAGATTCTATCAAAGATTATTTCGCGCCAGGTATTACACAGAATCCTGGGAATAGCATTGAACAGGCGGTCAAGGTCTCTGCCACCATGGTTTACATTTTTACATCAACAACGATTCACATGGGCCAGGCATGAGGGAGCTTTCTCTCTCAGACAACATGGCTGGAGGAGGGCTTTTCCCAGAGAAGCAAATATCCATTCAGTAGCAAGAGTGTGTCTTGAGTGCTAGACTCAGAGCCACAGTGGTGAACAGAGGTATCAGTTCATGGTCCCCAGCTGCTCTGTGCACGTGCAGGGAAGAGCGGGCCAGGTGTAAAGCAGCAGAGGGCCTCAAAGTAGCCATGGGTGCCAAGGGTGGTCAGGTCACCAGGCTGAATCCTGGGTCAGTGGAGCACTTCCATTTTGCTTCTGGCTGATGTAAGAAGATTTGGGAGCTTGGCAAATTATCCATATATTTGATTGCCATCTTTCCAAATAAGGAGATACATATAGGACTAATAAGTTATAGAAAATTACAAGTTTTTGACATATCTGCAACACTATGAACTCTTGGAAAACCTACATGATTTGGGGATATTAATATATCGCTTGTGATAATTTTCCTTTCAAAAGTGCTTTTTAAAAAATATAGTGGTTTTAAATAAACAAATGCAAAAAGTTTTTTTATGACCTGATTATACATCTTGCTTTAGATATTTTATATTCTTTTTTCTCTGATGAGACTATGCTCTATCTTCATTAAATAAAACTTAGAACATTTATAATAAAAGTTTAAAGAAAAAAAAGAAAAGTCTAAAAATACGAGCAGAGAAAGTGGTTGATACTTTTATATATTTCCTTATCCTTTATTTTAAAATAAAAATAAAAGTTTAACTTGAATTTGTATATAATTAATTAAATTAATCTCAAAAAATTAAAACTTTTTAAATTAATGTGATTTTTAAGTTATAGAGGAAGCACAGGCTTCCAAGTGAAGATGTCAGGCTACACACATAGGTTAGTCTCCACCAGCTCATAAGATTCGTAAACACTGGTATGGGACACACTCTGTGTTAAGTCATGTTCAAAATGCCTTGTTTACATTGAGTTAATCCTCACAATGACACTGTGAATCAGACACTGTTATTATCCCCATTTTATAGATGAAGAAACTGAGATAACATCACAATGCTAGTTAGTGGAGGAGCCGACACTTGAACTCAGGACTTGGACAACTTGGCCAAAGTCTGTGCTGAAAATGATAGTGTGTGTGTGTGTCTGTGTGTCTGTGTGTAATGGAATGTGTGAATAAATTCACAGCATCAAAGAGAAAAAAAAGGGAGCCGTCAGCGCCTGAAGGCAGAAAGCAAATGAGCTAGTAGGTGGGTAGAACCCCAGAGGATGTGGCTGCCTGGTGTGGGAGGGAAGTCTGCAGGCCCGGCAGCCAAGCAGAAGCCCACAGGCAGATGGAGGGAAGGAGGAGGGGGCTTGATTGAAAGTTTAGCAACTGCTGCCTAGGTTGGTTGCTTTCTTGTTTCTCTTCTGATCTCTCCATCCTGATGAGAACAGAGCTCATGGGCCTCAGCATTTTCCATGGCAGAAGAGTGGAGGACATATCTCTAAAGAAGTTAAACTGTGGCAGGGAAATTCCAGACTCCTGGTCCCGTGGCCACTCATCCTGCTTGTTGCTCACTGACCTTCCAGGTAAGAGTTTCGTGGGGAAGCCCTACATGATCCACCACCTTCTAGGGAACATTCCTGCTCACAGTAGAACCTGGCAGAGAAACAGACTGACAAACCAGGGTAGAGAACGCATGTCAGACAGCCCAGGAAAAAAAATCCTGAGTCTTCTTTCTTAAGTACGAATGTTTTGGTTCTAAAAATCCATTAGCATTTCATTGTCCATTTCTTTTTGATTATTTGTGTTGGTGAGGTACTTGGAGCACAGAAGAAGTGTTAAGAGATGACTCTTTCCCTGAATATAAATGCAAACAACCTTTAGAAAATATGAAGTGCTAATTTACCTAAGGCTTTAGGAAGGAGGAAGCGTTTCAATCTGGGTGCTGCGCTTTCAGTTTGTTGTGTGGTTTCCAGCAACATAACATAAATGCACAAGTGCACTCTCCTTAGCTTGGAATCGTAAGGTTGCATTTTCCCCCTTTCAAGTATTTTCCTGCCAATGTACTTCAGAGTCCCTGTTTCTGCTAACACCACTGTTATTTTAATGTCAAGGACATGATAGAAATATTTATGTTTTATTCTCTGTGCCAAAGGAAGTAGTTAAATATGTGGGCTGCAAAAGCAAACTGTTCCCAGCAACACAGCTCCCAGCAGTTCCACAAAGGCAAGGATGAGGGGCAGTCATCTGGAAAGGTGAGCATACCCCTCACAGCAGAAATTCAGGCGAAGACAAAGGCACACAGTGCGTGAAGTTTCAAGGTGCTTAGTATTCAAATCAGTGCCAAATTTTAGAAAGAAGGTTGTGTGTGTGTGTGTGTGTGTGTGTGTGATTTCACCCTCCAGTGAAGAGGCACCATAAACATGAACTAGAATTACATGACCCTGTGGGACCATCTGGAGACTATGGGGTTGAATTTCTAATGTTTGCCACTTGTTTCAGTTTCCTTATATGTAAAATGAGAATAATAATGATACTAACCTTCTCAAATTGCTACTAATTTAATTTTCTAATCTCTCATCTCTTTTAGAGTAGAGGATTAAATGAATTCATGCATATTAGAGTTAATACACATGAGGAGAGATTTTGGTACATGCGAAGTACTTAAATAAAGACATAGGTATTACCATCATAACCACCACCATTAACTATCACCATTACCACTGTCACCCCCACCATGATCACCATCACCAATACCACCATCACTACCATCACCACTATCACCATCACCATCTTCATCTTCAGCATCACCATCACCACCATCACATCACCATCATCAGCAACACCACCATCAACACCATCAACACCATTATCACCATCACCATCACCATCATCACCACCATCGTCTATGAGCTGTTTCTACAATAAAGTGAGTAATGAACAATAAATCCAAAGTAGGTAACTGTAAATGCTCCTAAAATATTGGCGAGGCCTCAGATATTTTTCTGTTGGATGTACCTCTTAATGCACCTCCATATTGATACACTTACAGATTAATTTTGGCCACCCCCAAATCTAATGTTTTAAACTTTTATTAGTATATGAAAAACTACTTCATCTTCTAAATTCCTGCTTTTTAGTATTTATCATTTCTGAAACAAAATAGGCAAACCAAAATATCAGCTATTGATCCTGAAATGCCTCATGTTTCCAAATCAAAATCTGTCTCATTCTTTCCTTAGCATATTAGCCACTCACGGTTCTTGAGGTTACATGGAGTAACTTTTCTCTCACATAACTTTTGTGACAAAGAGTAGACAACACGCCTCATGGATTGTGTTAGGTGGAGAGTCTCAGATGTGGAGTTACTGGCTTGACACTTCCTGGTCCTCACTCTCCTATTTAAGCTTCTCTAGGGGTGGCTGAATAGGGGTTATGTGATGCCTGCAGATATGAGCTGGGTGTTGAAGACTCAGGAAGGTGTGGAGGATGGCATGGAGATGGGAACAGGGCAGAGGTGAAGAAGCAAGCAAGACTTTGTTTGACTGGAGTGCAAAATGCAGACAGGGACGCCAGTGCAGGAGGGGAGTCCTAGTTTTCCCAGAGACCAATGAATGGACTTGAAGGATTTAGGAAGAATTAGCTGTTTCATATGAAAAATCAAAGGGATTCCAAGCAAAGTGGTCAGACATTGGCAAGTGAAAAGTGAAAAAGATTTCCAGTCCTGGGAATTTCCATGGACTCTCTCAAAAGTGTCAGCTAAGGGAGAAGGAGGCTGGGCTTCAGTTGCTGGGTGTCTGGCCCCCCGGGCTGCTGGTGAGGTCAGGTCAGCTGGGCTGCCCAACACCCCCGGGATCTCCCGCCTGAGACAACCACTCTGACACTAAGCCTGGACCTCAGACTTCTCAAGGGCAAATTCATTTCCATACCTGGAGAGCAGGGTGGTTTCAATCGACTCATGAGTTCCACTGAGACTGCATGAGCTTTTAATGGGACACACAGGAAGTACAAAGCACAACCAGCACATTTTTGTCAACTTCCGAGTGGAGCTCTTTGACTGTCACAGGGATTTTTCCTTTTCTGATGCACGTACTTTTGTCTCTGCTTTTGTCAGTCAGTTCAACTTCAGCCTCATTCTTTTGACTCATCTCTGAGATTCAAATTTTCCCACAATTTCCCCTAAGTCTGACCCTGCCCAGAACGTGGTGTGAGGAGAAGGGAGACACAGAGGCACTGGCATGCAGGGCTCCCATTCCCACCTGCAGGGCCCACTGCAGTGCATGTGCTCAGGACACAGCACAAGTCTGTTACTGACCTCAGATGCTGTCAGCAGGAGCTGGGTGCTGAGATGACCCACCTTTAGGTGCTACAGCAGGAGAATATGGCTCATGTGTGCCTTCACTGAGCCTCTCAGAGGCTCAGAGAAGAACACAGCAGGAGCTCAGGGGCAGGACATTAACTGTGCTCTCTCCTGGGGGAGAGAAGAGCAGAGCCATGGCCCCAGTGGATGCTGTCTTCACCTGCCAGCACATCAGATGTTCACTGATGTCACATTTCACAGACCCAGAGTCACAACATACCAAGCACCTTTCCCACTGGCCTTCAGTGTTTTCTGCAGGACCAGTCACACTTCGCCTTTGGATTCCATGAGGCACTCCTAAATCTTCATAAAGCCTTCATCTTCTCTGCTTTTGCACCTCCAGAGTCAGTGTGGCAGGCAGTGTCTCCAGCAGCTCCTCTGATCCCTGCCTCTGGGAATGCACACCTGTGTGATCTCTCCCTGTAGGTGTGAGCTGGCACTGAGGGCAGCAAAAGTGAAGGCATGCCCCTTCAAGATGAGGCCATGAAGATTGTGGGCCTGTGCTGCTCACACACTTCCCTTCCCCTCAGGGTGCCCTTAATGAAGCAGTGATCTGATTGGGAGCTGCCCAGTAGAGAGGCCAAGGCAACCAGGTGGAGGTAGGAGACTGGCAGGACTTCTTTTCTGGTCACAACGCTGCTGACCAAAGCAGGATTTGATCCAGACAGGACAAAGTGAAGAAACTGTCCAACACCCGCAGATGGTGATGAAAGTGATCCTTAGCCGCCCTCATCGCTCATCAGCATAGACAGTCCCACCAGCGCTATGATGATGAACAAATGCTATGGCAGTGACTTGGAAGTTACCATCCCTTTCCTAGAAAGTTATAAATAACTCACCCCTCAATTTGCATGTTTCTGCCCCTTAATTTACATGTAATTGAAAGTGGGTAAAACTACATATAAATACAGTTGCCTGCAGCCCATACACTGCTGAATGTGGGTGCACTGCCTATGAGTTAGCCCTGCTCTGCAAGGAGCAGTATCATCCAACAAAATATTGCTGTCTAACACCACTGGCTCACCCTTGAGTTCCTTCCTTGATGAAGCCAAGGACCCTCTCAGGCTAAGCCCCAAATTTAGGGCTTGCCTGTTCTGCATTAAGGTGACTGAAGCAGTCTCCTGAGGATCCCAGGACCACAGGCCCAGCTGCGTTGCCCCTGGGCTCCTGGTCTAGACAATGCAAGGTACGAATTGGGCCCCACTTTACGCATCTAGATTTTGGGATAATTTGCTATGTTTGAGATAATTTGTTATATGTCATAACATATGTTATGTTATGAATTATACAATAATTCTTCTACAATCATTTACTTCATTTTCTTAAATTAGTAAAACCCAAACATGTCAAACTGGTAAGAGACACAGTTTTAATTGGCAGTCCCTTTGCCAAACATTCCACATGAGGTATTCATCATTACGCCTCTCTCTGTTCATGAAACACCACAAAAAACCCAGTATATCAGATTGCAGAAGTTTACAAAATTCTCATGTATTCGTTTCTTAGATTAGAACCCCTAAGGGAGCCTGTGAAGAAGGAAATGCTGTGCAGAGCTGGATACATTAGCATTATTCAATGTCAACATGGAAATAAGAGAGTCACCTGTTAAGAGATGCTGCTCAGTATAGGAACTACATTACCTGGAGAGACTTGTCCTTTGGTGCTTTTCTTTCATTCTTGTGGGAAACTCATTACTAAAATTCTGTCACATTAGAGAATTGCATGCCCATTTATGCTGTATCTACACATACACATTTTACAATGTGTGCCTGTAACTATGTGTAGCTGTCAACTGTCTTTAAGATGAAATTCATACTTTACTGAGTCTTGTTGTTAACATTTAAGAGAAATTTTGATAGCATTTCAATTTATCAATCAAATATTTTTAATGACACCTGAAACTACCCAGATTGTGGGTAACCAAAACAGTTTAGCCATTAGAAATGCAACTTATAAGTCAATGTCATCTAGCGTGGACTCTTTAGCAAATTAAATAATGTGTTCTCAATAGCAGTGCCTGGGAAGCCCATGGCAGACCGAGCACTCATCACAGTGGTTCCTGTATGTATGTGGTGGGGAGTCCACTTTTAGATTCCATTCAGCCATCTGAGCCACTGCAGAACCCAGGACCAGGCTCCGAGGAGAGGGCCAGATGAGAGGGCAGTGTTATCACAGGGACTCTAAGGGGAAGACTTTCATTTCATGTTACGGAAGCTTTATGTGACTAGCCTTCCCTTTTTTCCCTAAGTCAGAATTTTTATTTTATTTTAAATAGAAATGTAAGAATGCTCAGGTTTTACTTTAAAAATAGACATAATTTTAATTTTAGTTTTTAGAGTTTTTTTCCCACCACAGATGCTAACTTGCTTAAATTTAAACTAAATGACTTTCAATAATTTATTATAGGCTGGAAATTTTGGATAACATCCTTTAAGTGACACAACCTCATTTAATTCACAGAAGTAAAGAATTTCTTGGCGTCTACAATGTTGTTATACTTAGAAATGCTCATGGTTACACACATTTTTTTCCATATTGGAATGAGCATAGTAACAACTAACTAGAAATAAGGAAACAGACAATAATTCTTCTACAATCATTTACTTCATTTTCTTAAATTAGTAAAACTCAAACATGTCAAACCAGTGAGAAACATAGTTTTAATTGGCAGTCCCTTTGCCAAACATTGACACGCGGTATTCGTTAGGGCTCTCTGCTCATGAAACACCATGAAAAGCCCAGGACTGTTCAGAGGGCATGTGACTGATGTGCTAGTGCAGTACTGCTCAGAGAGAAAACAAGCCACATTTGCTGTGTAGGTACCTGATGCGCATGATCACCTGCAGCAGGTGTTTTCATTCAATACCTGAAGAATTGTGGTTCTTTGAGTGTTTACGTACTTCTTTCCTTCTACTGTACACTGAGCTCCTGAAGACATCAGGGCTTGCTCCATTTATACCCTGGAGCACACAGTAGGTGCTTACTAAGTGATTGTAGAACAGAACCTCTAATGCTTTTGAAATACAGATTTGGAAACATCTTCCCAAAAAACCAAGCTACAACGGATCATTTCCCTGGTATGAAAGAATGAAGACCAGTATTACTAAACTAATACTATTCATACTAACTACAATTACTAACACTAACACTACACTCATTACAGCATTTCAGCAAAGTGCTATGGAGACAAATATTGCTTTAGAAGTAGTTTTTGAAAAACATAGATTTACATTTTAGTATTATGGTATAATCATTCCAGGGGTATAGGCAACCAAAAGCTTCTCTCTCTCTCTCTCTCTCTGTCTATATATATATATATATATATATATATATATATAATATATTCTATATATATATATAGAATAAAGGTATATATATTTATAAATATAAAACACTTACATGACTTAATTGGTTAAGAACATGGATTTTTGGATTCAGAGAGCTACAACTCTACTCCATTTACCATGTGAATCTGGGAAAGTCACTTAACCTCCTGAAGCCTCAGTTCTCTCATCTGTAAAATGATGATACTAATAGTCCCTTATTGATTATGCTGTCTTAAGAATTAATTAGATAAGGCATCTAACGCACTTAGCTGATGATCCTTTTGGGATCAAAAACAGAGATATTTCACTTCCATCTGAACACACATCTTATGTCAAATCATTTAATCAATCCAGAATTAGGACTTCTGGGACTCAATAAATAAGCTTCTCTCAGTAGCCTATATCTTTAATTTTATTATGAGATATTATAAAAATAGGTTTTTGTTTTAATAATGAAAGTTTACATTTAAAACTGAAAAACGCCTCAAGCATTAAAATGGTTTTATGGAGAGAGGCACACCGTTAAGCTTCTCTGACACATATTCTCTGAAGATGGACTTGTGTTATCCACTCACAGGAAACAGGGTGGGATTGGCACCCTGCAGCCCCAGGATGGCCTGTGACCTGAGGAGAATCAAAGACTTGACTCTGTCTGTGCTTCGCTGAAAGTGGTCTGAATTCTCATGAAAAACAGAACTTTTAATGAAATCACCTAGTGGCAATTATTATTTCATGTTAATAGGTTCCCAACTCTCACCATATTGTAAAATAACCCTTGCACATTATCAGTGTTAAAGAGCTAAAGGGAAGTTGCTTGTAAGGTTTGTAAAATACACAGTTGCCCTGGGGTAAGAAGGTATTTGAAATGACCCCGCAGTGGGAGCACCTGCAGAGAACGTTTCTCCCCATCGCTGTCATTCTGTCTTCATTTAAACATGTTACTATTAGAATCACTCTTTTCCTGAAAATACAGCACAAAATTCTAGTCTTTATTATCAAATAAGCTTCAAAGCTGTTCTGTACCTAGTAATTTGGAGGAACGGCTGATCAACAGTGATTTAAACCAAGGAACGGGAGGGTTGGAATTGTTGCAAGACTGCAAAGGGAGAGAATTAGGCTGAGAGCTGTTTGTAGGAAATAGACAGGGAAAGCGCCGGCAGCTGGTTTGGAAAAGAGGCAGGCGGCTGAGGCTGCTGTGTGGCTGGGGGCAGCCCCCGCAGGTCAGCAGAGAATCCAGTCCCCTGTTCCAGAGTCGCACAACTCCTGACAGGACTTGGGGGGCAGTTCTGAAGAAAGCAGGGGACAAGGAGGAAAATGTGTATGAGGTGTCCGGCACCTATTTCCCTGCAATTCTCCCTCTACCTTTTCCTCCCTCCTGGAAGGCCTATTTTCCAACGTGTGAGCTCCTGTCTGGTGGCAGGTCCCCAGGGAGACACATGGTCTCCTTCAGGACTCTTAGAGCCTGGCTCCACATCCTCAAGAAAACCCGTACTGAATGCAATCCGAACGGCTCAGACAATACCAGCAAACGAGGCCCTGGGAAACACCAAAGATTTCACATTTTCAAAATTACTTGACAAAAATCATTTGATAAAAGTTATTTGACAAAAAGATAATGCTAGAAATAGTAGACACATTATTTTCAAACTGTGTTAAGAAAACGACTGGCAAAGTCCTTTTGGGAAGATGGAGGTTTCTAGAAAGACTTCTCTCCTATTAATTTCCTATTTCAAAAAATAGTTTTTGAGAAGAGTATGCCTTCACATTGTTCACAAATTTTTAAAAAGTTATAAAAAGTCATATATGAACAGTCTTCCCCCATCTATGTTTACCATTCACCGTTATTACCCACTACCCTAAAATACCTAATCACAGCAGGGCGTGGTGGCTCACACCTGTAATCCCAGCACTTTGGGAGGCTAAGGTGAGCAGATCACAAGGTCAGGAGTTCCAGACCAGCCTGGCCAATATGATGAAACACCATCTCTACTAAAAATACAAAAATGAGCCAAGACTGGTGGCGGGCGCCAGTAGTCCCAGCTACTTGGGAGGTTGAGGCAGAAGAATCGCTTGAACCCAGGAGGCGGAGGTTGCATTGAGCCAAGATNAAAAAAAAAAAAAAAAAAAAAAAAAAAAGCTAACCACGGTTACTATTTTCTTTCTAGATTCTTCTAGATTTTCATTAATGTACAAAGACATATGAATATATATCTTGAACTATTATAACACTGTTGCAAATCTTTGTATTTTTCTTTTAATATTCTGTCTTTGAGAGCTTTTGAATTCTATTTGTAGACTTCATTCTTTTTGTAAGTGCCTGGGCAGCCAGTTTCACATAACTTGTTCCATGCTGATGGACCATCAGTCTTTGCTATTGCAGACAATACCACACTGAATGGGCACGTGCGGCAAGTTGTTTTAAGATATTCAAATCTTTCCAGTTTTCATGGGTATTGTCAAACTGTTCTCCATCGGCAATGTATAAAATGGGACTGGTTTCTTAATATCCCACAAGCAGAATGTGTCATCAAATATTTGAATTTTTTCCAGTCTTATGTGAAAAATGGCATCTCTGTGAGGGAGAACAAGTATATTCTATACGTTTCTTTTTATTTCTTTTTTTGTGAACTGAATATTCATGTCCTTTGTTTTCCCTGACCCTGCTTTTTTCATTAGGTTGCTAATTTGGAGTGCAGTAGCAAGATCTAAGCTCACAACAACCTCTGCCTCCTGGGTTCAAGTGATTCTCCTGCCTCAGCCTCCTCAGTGGCTGGGATTACAGGCGCCTGCCACCATACCCAGCTAATTTTTGTATTTTTAGTAGAGACGGGGTTTCACCATATTGGCCAGGCTGGCCTTGAACTCCTGACCTCGTGATCTGCCCACTTCGGCCTCCCAAAGTGCTGGGATTACAGGTAAGCCACCATTCCCAGCCTAGAATGCTAATCTTTTTCTTGTTGGTTTCCAGGAGGTATGGTACAAGTTGCATTTTTTTTTTTTCATTTCAGACATTGCCTTTTAATTTTGTTTATCATGTGTTGGCTATGAAGAATATTGTTTTTAGTCAAATATATCTTAAACATACATTTTATGTCTTCTGAATTTTGAAATATACTTAGAAAGGCCATTTCTATGTTGAGTTTATAAAAGAATTCTCACTTTTTTTTCTAGTGTCTTTATGGTTTCCTTATTTCCATTTAAATGTTTTATTCATTTGAAATACGTCCTGGGGTACAGCATAAGGTACTGATCCACTTTTCTATATGACACCAAAATGCATTTATTGATAGTCCATTCAAATATATAAACTTCTGGCTCACGCCTGTAATCCCAGCACTTTGGGAGGCTGAGGCAGGCGGATTATGAAGTCAGGAGATTGAGACCATCCTGGCTAACATGGTGAAAACAGTCTCTACTAAAAGTACAAAAAATTAGCCTGGAGTGGTGGCAGGTGCCTGCAATCTCAGCTACTAGGCAGGAGAATTGCTTGAATCCAGGAGGTGGAGGTTGCAGTGAGCCAATATTGTGCCACTGCACTCCAGCCTGGTGACAGGGGGAGAGTGTCTCAAAAAAAAAATCAAATATACAGACTTCTTTTGTGCATTTGGATCTATTTAATGTGTTTCTGGACTTTCTAATTTGTTGATTTATATGTCTATCATCTGTCTTTGTGATTCTGTTTCAATTACTGAGGTTTTATAAGATGTTTTATAATGTCTAGTAGGGCAATTTTCAACTTATTTATTTTGCCATATAACCTTTGGAGTCACCCTGTCCAATTAAAAATAATTTTTATGTTTATTAGAATGATGAAATAATTTAGAATTGACAGCTTTACAATGTTGTTTTTTTTTTCCTGAAAACATAATATTGTGTTTGATTTCTAATTTTTTAAAGTATGCACTAACAAAATTTCAAGCTGATTTGAGGTCTCCAGAGACAAAAATCTTTAAGTGACAGGAAATTGAAGTATCCCTATGTATCATTTATTTGATGAACATATATTCTTCACCAGAACAGTCATTAATAACACTAAGTAGAAGGTTATGATTGATGCTAAATTATCTTGACTTTTTCTTGAAATTAAAACTGAAAATTAGGCTTTAGGTTTTCCTGACTCGATTTTTCAATTAAAAAATACCAGGTCAGGTGCAGTGGCCCACACCTGTAATCCCAGCACTTTGGGAGACAGAGGCAGGTGGATCACGAGGTCAGGAGTTTGAGACCAGCCTGGTTAACATGGTGAAACCCTGACCCTACTAAAAATACAAAAATTTGCCAGTATGGTGGTGCATGCCTGTAATCCCAGCTACTCAGGAGGCTGAGGCAGAAGAATTGCTTCAACCCCGGAGGCGGAGGTTACAGTGAGCCAAGATTGCACCACTGCACTCCAGCCTGGGTGACAGAGCAAGACTCCGCCTTGAAAAAAACAAACAAACAAAAAAACCCCAGGATTTAATGAGGCTCTCTCTAAAAAGTTCTTCCATTCCCAACATTGTTGCAAAATCTGGTGTGCACAGTCTCCACTGAAATGGCTTATAGCCACAGATGTTCATTTTTGCTTTGAAAGTCCGATTCTTCTCCTCACCATGTTGTAAAGTGTTAAAAAGCATGCATTTGCTTATAGGAAAATGAAAACATATCACATATGTTGAATTATTGGTAAATGTAGGCATTTGAGGAGACAAGGCGATATGAGGCCACACTGTCAGCCCAATGCTGATGATGTCAGGGGATCCAGTGTCCACATCCCATGGCCGGGAAGTGGTCCTGCTCTGTGCCCATAGCAGGTGTCCCAGGAGCTATGAGATCCACTACTTTGAAGAGTTCTTTTGAGATAATATGGAGGATTCTTTTCTAGAAGACGTCCAAAAATACATTTTAAAAAGATGGGATGAAGTGTTTTATATATCCTTGGGAAGGTATTTTTAATAGCCTCAGATCGGTTTTATAAGTTTCTTGAGCCACAACCTAACAGAGATAAGCTCAGTGACACAGGGCAAGTACAAGTCCAGGGACAGCATAGGGAGAAAATTCTGAATCTCTAGTGGAGCTCCCATCGCCTTGAGTTGGAGGCAGTCCAGGTGAGGAGCTGCCTTTCACAGGGCCAGGTCAGCAGACTGGCATCCATCAAGGTGGGCCGCCTGATTTGCTTTGCTCTTCTCTGATGGAGAGAAGGAACAGGCTCTCTGAGACCCCACAGAGCCCACGGTTTGTCTCTTTCAACTCTGCACCATGGCTCCAAGGTGCAAGCCCACTTTCCACGTGAAGAAAGAAATATTAAGGCTTAACACACTGCAGTGAATAACCTCAATGGCAGATTTCTGAGGACAACTTCCAACCAATGATATTTTTTCACCCATAGGATAGATTATGACATAGCAGCATCTGAAAGGAGTTTCAGTAAAGGTGAGCTCATCCAACCTCGTCAGTGAAAATGTGGAAAACCCCACCCAAAGTGGTTTACAGGGAGGCCCAGGCATCTGGGCTCCGGGCTACATGGTGGACCTACTTCTTTTTCTACTGTCATACTTTTCTCATTACTTTTAACAAATCATGTTTGAAGTGGGCTGAAGAGTGAGCTCTAAAACTTGTCTAGCAAGTGGTATTATTTTTTGTTTCTTTTCCACTTAATTCCACATACAATTATTTTGAACTCAGTTGCATGTATTGGTTAAAATCAATGTAGTGAACCAGTGTCAGTATCAGTTTTAAAACTTTGCACATAAAGCCAAATCTGGTTCTACAATAAAATGGATAGAATCTAATGCCATGACTCTTCTCCAGAAATAATTATTTTCTTTGCAAATGAGAGCAAATTATTTCATGTTTTCCTCTTACCCTGTAGAGTTGTTACAGCAAAAGTACACTGCCACAAAGGTTTTTCATCTTGATTACAGTGAAGCTGAGATTTAAATCATTATTCCTACACTATCTGACAGCCTAGAATTGAAAGTGATTTGAAGGCTGGCCAACCTCTCCCGCCTGCTCCCTGGGTCATTTCCAGCAGCCACTGAAAAACCAAACGTGTGACTCCTCACACAGTAGAGGCCACTTAAAACTCCTCTCCAAGCCAATTTTTCCCAAAGATGGAATTGGCAGCTCAACCAGTGCCAGCATTGATGAGTAAACATATGTGGTTGTTGCATTTCTACCCCTCAGATGTTTATCAGCATCGTTCAGCTTCTGGTTCTTCTGCTAGATCTGCTACTGGCCACACAGGATTTTAATTTATTTCTTTGCTTTTTAAATTGTTTAATTTTACTTTATTTTTAGAGACAGAGCCTCAGTCTATTGGCCAGGCTGGAGGTCGGTGGTGCAATCATAGCTAATTCTAACCTCAAATTCCTGGGCTGAAGCAATCCTCCCATCTCAGCCTCCTGAGTAGCTGGGACTATAGGTGTGCACCACCATGACCAGCTGATTTTAAAATTTTCCTTTTGTACAGACAGAGTCTCACTACATTGCCTAGGCCGGTCTCCAATTCCTGGCCTCAAGGAATCTTCCTGCCTTGGCCTCCCAAAGCGCTGGGATTGCAGGCGCAAACAGCCACACCCAGCTTCCTTGCTTTTGTGGTAGTCATTTTTCATTCACTTTTCACTGTCAAGTTCCAAGCTTCTTACGAATATGTTTTTTATAAGTCAAGCTTTATTCCCGGGAAGAGGCTTATTACATACCAACAGGCCATTTACAATGTTAGTGTCTTTTCCATATATTTTTGTATATTAAACAGCAAAATGACAGCATGTATATCCCAGCCAGTGCAGTGATGCTCATGATACTAAAGTAACTCCTTTTAATGATGATGATGACCATAGATGACACTCTGTGTGCCTTGCCACATGCCAGGCACCTCTCTTAGCACAGGCCCGCCGTGATTAGGGACCCATCGCAGATATCACTTTGTTCTCATCCAGGATCCTGCCCTGAATTTCCAAGGAATTTATTTATACCCTGGTAGCTACTCTCTTCAGGAAAATGAATTTTAATTTTTCCCTTAATTTTGAATTGTGAAACACTTGAAAATGTGCAGTCTTGTACACATTAACTTTTTTTTTTTTTTTTACCCCTCAGTCACATCCCAGATTAGAAGTGGTTGTGTCATTTTAGGAGTCATGCTAACAGAAGGCATCCGCTCTGACCTTGGCCTAAAGCATCTGCTCTGACCTTGACCTTGGCACCAAGCATCCGCTCTGACCTTGGCATTGTTTGCTTTCCTCCTCCCTCTACCTCTATCCCCTCTTTCTTCTCTTCCTGCCTCACTCCCTTCTTTCTACAGGCAGTTATTACTCAGTTCAGCTGCCATACTTCAAGAAGAGAAAATCAAGGTTGGCTAAGCTAACACACTTTCCTAGTTTATAAAGATGTTTAGCGGATTGAGCCAGATTTTCTTATTTCCTTCTGTGTGCTTTTATCATAACACCAGGTAAGAGGTTTTCAGTAAATATTTGTTGAATGGGTGAATGAATGACTTGCGTGTGTTCAGCATTTTGCTGATGCTTTCAAAAGAATGAAATATAGAGATCCTGCTTGCTAGAGCGGAGGAAGATTAAGGGCTGACACCGGTTGCACGCCTACCTTGTAGCTGGTGTTTTACTGAGGTCATCTCATTTGATCCTTTGATGTAGGCACTATTATTTTCATTTTAAAGATGAGAAAATCGAGTTCATAGAAATTCAGTGACTTGTCCCAGGCCCCACAGCTGGTGGTGGCAGGGAAGGGATTGAATTGTGGGCTTGAAATTTATATCAGCTCCAACTACTTCAAAGCCTCTTCTGGTCTTCTCTTAAAAAGGGCTACATTCAAGCTAGAAGACAGGACTAAAAATGCAAGAAGGCAATATGAAACATGAAACTGAACTAGCCAAGTATAAAGAGGCCCCGGAGAATCTCTATCGGCTTACACACTGGGAGAATGGGGTGGAGCCTTGGGAAGCTCCCACCTTTTGCAGCGGGGAGGAGCCTCTCCTGCTCCTGGGTGGAAGCCTGGGATTCAATCCGAGGCGGGAAACCCGCTGGCAGGACTCTCGCTTTGTTGAGAGTCACTGTTCCCCTTTTCTTTCCTTTTTGCCCAGTAAATTCCATTTCTCTAACCCTTCAAAGTGTCTGCAAGCCTAATCTTTCCTGGCCGTGTGGCAAGAACGCTAAGGAGAAAGTCCTACAACAAAATGAGGCTAAATATCCTACAATCCTACTTCTGATAGAGAATTAAAATGTTATAGAAATTCAGGCACACAAAATAA
Organism: Cebus imitator; assembly: GCF_001604975.1. Taxonomy (NCBI): domain Eukaryota; kingdom Metazoa; phylum Chordata; class Mammalia; order Primates; family Cebidae; genus Cebus; species Cebus imitator. The sequence goes on along the minus strand of NW_016107704.1, from coordinate 1,415,792 downwards.
ATTGGTGTGCACCTTGGGAATATTGAAAGTGACTCAGTCCATGCTCAGTTGACACAGGGTTTTCTTTCCTTCCTGAACCTCAGCCCAGAAGCTCTTCCACACTGGTCACCCACAAGATGTCTGCTGGGCCCATCACATCTTTGCAAGAATGTTTTTCAATTTTCCTTCATTTTTGCTTGATACAGAAGCCTGGCTTTTTCTTTAAATTTAGAATGGTCAACGTGAAGTTAAGACATCACATCACAAATAAATATTGTAAAAATAAATGGAAAAAGTAGGCTCGATTATTATAATTACAGTTCTAGTAAAACTCATAAAATACAAAACGCGTAGTGTTTTGATGCAAATAATTAATTTAAATGAGTATTATATATGCTTTCATTAATATAGTGGTGAAAGAAATATCACTTTTCAAAGAACAATGAGGTGTAAAATAATATTAATGTTTAGAAAATACATCCCTGTGTACAGCTGGAACTACATTCTATCAGAAGTAACTATGTAACTAGTAAGGGATATTCTCTGTAATTATTCTTAATGGAAATGCCTGTGAAACTGGCCCTATTGTCCCATAGAACTGATATTTATGGTTTCTTTTGAATAAACATCAGAAATTTACCTCTCGGTCTTACTTAAAACTCCACAAAGTTACCATTGTCTTATATGAGTTCCTTTCCCAGAAAACCAACCATCAGTCCTCCCAGAGAGTATCAATGACCTGAAACTCAACAGACTGCCACATCTGTACAATGAGATGCCAGACCCCGTATCAGTCACAATTGCCTATCCAACCACCTGCTTACTGTATGTCAGTGGTCACCAGATCTTGAGATTTCAGGAACATTAAAAAATAAAAAACCAAGATGGTAGTGGGCAGGGGAGGAGACAAGGTTGCCAATGTTTAATGTGGTACACCTATTCTGTAATTATATTTTACAATCACATTATACAATTATATATAAAATAGATCACTACAAATGAAGTGAATTATAACACAAATATGCAATGAGGCCAATCAAATAAATATAGCTCTATAAAAATTTTGTCTTTTTTTTCTTATGTTACTACGGACTGAAAACCTTTATTGCTAACAAATAATTGTTCACTTTTCTCTGTGACATATATTTGGCTTTCTCTAACCCATCTCTGGGATGGTGTTCCATGTGGTTCTACTCAAACAGCAGGTGCCTGTCCCTTCTGCTTCACATGTTCAAGGACTTAAATTCTCCAAACACACATGCACACACACACATGGAGACAGAGAATAAGGAGGAAGAAAAAAAGACAAAAACCCTCTCACTCAACAACTTTCAAAAGCTCTGGAACAAGAAGAAAGGAAATTATTTATGCCAGAATTGGCCACAGACTAATACATACACTAGGGCAGAATTGTGTGATTCACTGAGACACGTGAGTCGGTCTGCATATAAGACTGCAGCTGGAGCATTTCCACCATTTCCGGTGGGGGAAGGTGGAATGCACATCCCGCGTCCGGTGTCTGTGTCTGTGTGGCTATGGTTGCCCTCATTTGTATCACATAACTGTTTCATCAGCCCTCTGTGGTGCCCCTGCTCATCTCGTTTTCTCCCTGAGGATGTCACCATGGTGTTTTTCCTGACATCTCCCCACTCCATGATGTTCCTTTTATGTTTGAGATTCTGTTTTTTTGTTTGTTTTCCAGAAGAAGTCTTACTCTGTCACCCAGGCTGGAGAGGAGTGGCACAATTTCGGCTCTTAACCCTCCCAGGTTCAAGCGATTCTTGTGCCTCAGCCTACCGAGTAGCTGAGATTAAAGGCGCCCACCACAATGCCCAGCTAATTTTTATATTTTTAGTAGAGATGCAGCTTTGCCGTGTTGGCCAGTCTGGTCTCGAACTTTTGACTTCAGGTGATCCACCTGCCTCGGCCTCTCTAAGTGCTAGGGTTACAGGCGTGAGCCACCAGGCACAGCCTTGAGATTCTGTTTATATATTTTATGTCACTTGTCCTTTCATATGTTTCCATCACGTCTGTCCAATCCAGTCTAAAGTTTTAGACAGCAGCATCTGGCCATGCTGATGCAGCTTTGTGTTAGACACAATATATTGAAAAGCACAAGTATTTAAATTTGGGGGCATTCTTATTTAGCCTGTGAACAACCAGCATAGAAAGCTTTTCATACATAGAATTGCTACCCCGTATTGAATGCTTACTGTGTTCCAGGTGTGTTCTAAGCAATGCACTTGGAGTAATTCATTTAATCTTGACAACAATCATAAGGTTTAAGTTATTATCTCCATTTTATTATTTCTCACTTTACACATGAAGAAACAGGTTTAAGATCTCTGAGCTGGGAAGTGGTGGAATGAGTAGCAGGTTCAACATAAAACACTGCCTTTACATCACAAAATTCAGTTCGGTATAGGTGGTAGGGAGAGCACCAGGAAAATCCCAAGGTCCACTCCTGATAACAGCCGTGCAGCAGAGGGATGAGGCTGTTGGTTCTGCCTGGGCAGACCTGAGGCCTGAGTCCACGCTCTGATACCTAGCTATTGTTCTTGGGTGTGTTACTCATCATCTTGAGTCTCAGTTTTACATCAGGACAATAAGGATAATATTAGTGCTTTCCTCATATGCACTCCAGAAATGAGAGATATTATTATAAACCCATTTAGAAAATCATACTGGCTTTTAATATATCCTACTGTTAAAAATCTGTTTGCAAAAAAATCAAACAGCATAGATGGGGCAATATTCAATTATTATTCTCCCTATTTGGAAAATCTATAAAAGTTTAGATACAGACTTTGTCATATTCCATTGCAATTACTTAACAGTAGAGCGACTGGTGGAAAACTTTTCATTTCTAGCTTCTAAAACATCTAGTGCTTTTCTTTTTCTAAAACATGTCTTCTAAAACCCTGAGAAAATATTTTTAAGGACAGAGTCAGTGAAATACAAACAGGTAGAAAACAGCACAGCAACGGTCTCTCAGTTCCTAACTATTCTCAGCTTATCAGTCCCACCGTCCCCTCAGCTCCTGCTCCATAAGAGCATGCTGGGCAAATGTCAAGTGACTGTTGATGTAGGGAAGCAGTAACCCGCACGTGATGATCAGAACCATGAAAATAGGTTTATTTCTAGCTGCTTCTACACATTCTGTGAACCGTAGGGCATTTGCTCACATTTACTTCAAATGAAGTTTTTACGCTAGAACGAGGAAGTTTTCAATCAAGAAAGATTTAAACTTTTATATGATTATCTCATCTAGTTACAAATTGCTTGTAAAGCCCTAGCAATAATTCTATTTATTTATTTATTTATTTGTTATTATTGTTTTTGAGATGGATTCTACCTCTGTCACCAGGCTGGAGTGCAGTAGCACGATCTCGGCTCACTGCAACATCCACCTCCCAGTTTCAAGCGATTCTCCTGCCTCAGCCTCCTGAGTAGCTGGGATTATAGGCATGCACTGCCATGCCCAGCTAATTTTTGTGTTTTTAATAGAGACGGGGTTTCACCATGTTGACTAGAATGGTCTTAATCTGACCTTGTGATCCTCTCACCTCAGCCTCCCAAAATCCTGGGATTACAGGCGTGAGCCACCATGCCCAACCAATTCTATGTATTTTAAAGTTTGAAATGTCTTCTCCTCACTGTTAATTTGGCACAGAAGCCAAGGTTTCATGCCTAATTGAAAACCTCCACACAAAATTTAGACAATGAACTGAAACCCTATCAGATAATCTGAAGTCTTCTGCAAATTAAGGTCAATCCTCCATGGGATGGCTTTGCTTTTGCAAACTGGTCAGGTTCTTTTGTTTTTAATGCCCCTGCTTTTATTGTTCATTAGTTATGTGGAAAACACACGTTCAGGCTGTGTCTGGAGGCTTGGATTTTTTATGAGCCAGGAAAGAAAGTCAGCAGACCTTCAGGCTCAGCAGCGATTCAACCTCTCCTTCCTGAGAGAAGCAGGCACTTCAGAGGGATTTAAATAAAAATGCAAAGACAGTGACAAACAAATTGTAATACATGTGTTTAGTAGTTTACCATTTATTAAAACTTTGCCATGAAAATCCTATGTGGTACCCAGCTTTTTTTATAGAGCCATTTGAAGATTATATCACATAAGATTTTGACTAAAAGAGATGCTAACTACTTGAGTCTTTCAAACTTTCTGATTTTGTGGCTCACAAATAACATGCTCCACTTCTCATTTACACCTTTAGCTACAATGCACAGAGATGCTTCCTTGTCCTTCTACGTTAAAATTGGGCTTTAAGATTTTGCTACTATCCTTTTAATCGGACACTTGTTCTAATTAGGTTTTTGTTTTTTGCTTTGCCTTAAATTCCCTAAAAGACTAGGTCAGGTGGCACTGAAAAACATTACTTATTATTAGACTAGGGGATTTAAGAGAGCAACCAAGAGTTATGTTTATGTAAATATATACTTATTTTAAAAATATTTTATTGAGAATTAATACATAGAACACAAAATTCATCCTTTAAAAGTACACAATTCAGGGGTTTTAGAATCTTCACAAGGTTGTGCAATCATCACCACCGTCTAATTCAAGAACATTTTCATAAACCCCAAGGGAAACTCCAGATCCATCAGCAGACAGTCTCCCTCCCTCCTGCACCCTGTCCCTGGCAACCACTAGCCTCCTTTCTGTCTCTATGTTGCCTGTTCCAGACACTTCGTATAAATAGAATCAGACACTATGTGGGCCTCTTTGACTGGCTTCCGTCTCTTAGCGTAGTGTTTTCAAGAGTCGCCCATGCTGTGGCATGTGTCAGAATTTCATTCCTTTTTATGGTGGAATAGTATTCCATTGTATGGATATATTTTGTTTATCCACTCATTATTTGATAGACGTGGACTGTTTTCCACTTTGGGCTATTATTAGTAACGCTGCTGTGAACATTGAAATACTCATGTCTCTGTGGATATATCTAGCAGCAGAATTGCTGGGTCATATACTCTCTCCATGTTTAATTTTTTGAGGAATTGCAAAACTGTTTTCCAAAGTGGCTGCACCATTTTTACATTCTCACTGCAATGCGTGAGGGTTCTAATTTCTCCATGTCTTTGCCAGCACGTCTTGTCGTCGTGTGTGTGTGTGTGTGTGTGTGTGTGTGTGTGTGTGTGTGTGTGCGCGCGCGCATGTGTATGTGTTTAACCATCCCAGTGGTGGTAGAGTGGCATCTAATTGTGGTTTTGATTTGTATTTTCCTAAAGACTGATGATGTTGAGCATTTTTTCACGTGCCTATTGGCCATTTGTATATCGTCTTTAGAGAAATGTATATTCAGATCTTTCGCACATTTTAAAATTGGGTTATTTGCCTTTTCATTGTTGACTTGTAAAAGCCTTTTACATATTTTGTACACTAGACCCATATCAGATATATGATTTGCAAGTATTTTCTCCCATCCTGTGGGTTGCTTTTTCACTTTCTTGTTAGCATCCTTGGTTTCTAATTTCGATGAAATCCAGTTTATCTATTCTTTTTTCTCTTGTTGCTTGTGCTTTAAGTGTCATATCTAAGAAACCATTGTGTAATATGAGATCCTGAAGATATTCACATAGGTTTTGAGGTCCTGAAGATATTCACATAGGTTTTGAGGTCCTGAAGATATTCACATAGGTTTTGAGGTCCTGAAGATATTCACATAGGTTTTGTTCTAAGAGATTTACAGTTTTAGATTTTACATTTAGGCCTTTGTTTTATTTTGAGTACTTTTTGTATAAGATGTAAAGTAGTAATTTATTTTAAGTGTCCTTCACTTAAAATAAATAGTCCTTAGAATTTTTCTCATTTATAGGGAAATCAAAGATTATCTAATATTTTTATTAGCATTTGAACACCTGCAGGAAGAATCCTATCACACAGTATTTCTAAGCACCTTTGAAGCTTAATGTATCATATATTTTTAAAAAACTGATGATAATCTAAGGTTGGAAATTCAAAGAATACTAGGAAAAAAGGCAGGAAATCAAGACTGGTCTCTTAAATCACTTTTCCGTGGATGTCAGTTGAGGGCAATTAACTTTGTAACTCCACCCAAAGCAGCACTGCCCCTCATTTTGAGTCAAATCTCACAGTATTAAATCAGAGGAACTCGGTGATCCTAACCATCTTTGTTATTCTCTAACTTTCCTCTCTTTGTCTAAAAGAAAGTCAAGCAAAACGGTCCAGAGGATCAAGCTCCACAAAGTCAGTTGTTTACACTTTAAAGTGCACATGGTAAAACGTGTGTACTTTCTAAATGGGACTTTTTATGACTATACTATATTTTATTCCACAGAGAACATACATGAAACTACATGTATGTAGTTTCTCTTATTACACTTTGCACAGTGTTTCCGAAGCTTTTCCATTTCAACTCCGTTTATGAAATATGCATATTCTAGACCAACGCTGACCAACAGAACTTCCTGCAGGGGTGGAATGTTCTAGTATGGTGCTGTCCAGAACAGTGGTCATTAGCCACACAGAGCCATTGAGTACTTGCTGCCTGGCTGGAACAGCTGAGGAACTAAATCTCTCATTTCATCTAGTTTTAATTACGTTAAACTTAAATAACCACATACAGCTGGTGGCCGCTGTGTTGGACAGTACAGCTTTATGGTGACACTGTGGTATCTGGTAGCCAGCAATTTGCTTAAAACAATGACAATAACAACACAAACTTTAGAGTAGATAGTCTATTGAAATTATAACCTATTTCAAAAAACAGTGAAAAGTTGGGGTATAGCTCTTGGGGCAATTTGTGTTGGTTAATTTAAACAGTGATGCATATTGCTAGAATCACTTCCTCTTTGTCTGTCAAAGAAAAGAATGTATGCAGACTTCTGGCTGCACACAGCCTATATTCTGCCAAGCATGGAACTAAAATTAAAAGTTTAATTGCTAATAGTTTTTCCTACCCTATGAAAACCTTGGAAAGCACAAAATCATGGAAATGACATGCAGATAGAAGTGAAAAACATTAGCAAAATTGCCTGTGAACAGAGGCACAGCGTCTGGCATCTAAACCAAAATTATTAAGCATTTTACATCACGGAATACAGCAGAGAGAGGGCATTGGGAACTAAGCTACCCACTTACCTGGCAAGTTAGCTTTGGTGTGTTTCTGTGTACAATACAAATACAATAAATTATACAATATAATATCTAAAGAATTGGAAGATACTCTTAGACATAAGTTCTTATAGCTACAAATACAACCCTTAATCTATTAGGTAATTCTGATTTTCTCTTATAATGTAATTCCTGAAAAGGAAAGTGTTAACATCTCAAGTCACATGTACAAACACCTCAAGAAAACCGATGCTCTGCTCTAAGTAGAGTCCTGGCAGGACCTAGCTTCCATCCCTAGTCCTAAGTACAGAAAAGCAAATATCACTAAAAAAAAAAAAAAAAAAAAAAAAAAAAAAAAAAAAAAAAAAAAAAAAAAAAAAAAAAAAAAAAAAAAAAAAAAAAAAAGGACTTAGGTCTTCTCTTCTCAGGAATGCCTAAGGGGTCCATGAAGTTTCTCTTACAGTGAATCAAAAAGCATCCAATCAAATGATGTCATATTTCCCAGTACTCTGAAGCTTAGGAATTGTAGAATAGCATCTTTTTATTTAAAAAAGAAATCAAACAAGCAGAAAGGTGTTAAATGGAAACTACAAACCTCCCTACTGACTTCCAACCTCCATATCTACTTCATAAAGAAAACATGTTTCTTTGTATCCTTCCAGAATATTCTCTGCATATATACTCCTTTATATATAACAGGTCATCTGTTATTTCAAGAAGTTACATAAGCTGTAAGAGCTTGGAGACATGCTCTGGAATTCCACCCTAGAAACACAAGGCCACCCGGACTGTCACTGGCCTTCCTTTGCACCATCCCGCAGCTCTCCATTCTGCCTGGGGTGTGACTCAAGAACATCTCCCTCCTCCTGGGAGAGTCATCTGCAAGGCTCAGGCCTCATCATCTCTGCTCTAAAAATGGGTATTAACCTTCAAGCTGGTCTCTAAACCCAGGGAGGTCTCTAGAACATAGGTGTGTCATTTCATTCTTGAAACATTTGATGTCAAGGCTTCACCTGCAGGAGAAGAGGCCTCACTGGCCTGTCCCCAGCTACTCCTGGGGCCACCTTGCATGTGAGCACACCACGCCTCCACCCAGCCATGGCCCCCCATTCATTCTGCAAACAGTGTCTTGTCTGGGACCCCTCCTGTCCCTCTGGCTCCCAGCCACCACTCCCTGGGATGGAGCTCCATTTCTCTTTGCCCACAGTGAATTACTGCCATTGCAGGACTGGATTATAGAATGAGGCTAGGCAGGCAGGGCCCAGGTTTTGTTGGTATTTTTATGTGTTGTGCCTTGAGCAACCAATGGCTGAAAGACAGGACACCAAATAATCTCTGCCTCTGTTTATTAAATCACAAAGGAATGCAGAGAACCTATCATGGGCTCTGTGGAATTACAGAGGTTTTTAGAAAGTGAAAGCTGAACCGACTTCATTTTGTTTCGTTTTGCAGAACCCTGGGATCACAGAAACGAGTTCTGGTTGGACTCTACCTAATGACACAGGGTATCAACCTCTCGAGCACACAGAGACATTGTCCTGCGAAACCCCCTTCCAGCTCAGGTCTCCTGCTCACATGAGCCCGAGAGACATCCACATTGCTCCAGTGCGGCCAGTCACCCAGAGCTCACATGCCCAACGCTCAGGTTCTCATCTGGAGGCAAGACCCAAAGAGAAAACACCCAGGAACGACACAGAAAATCACACTCCCTTCCTCAAAGGGTACACCTCAACAATCCTCCAGGCAAATGACACATTTGCAAAAATGGCCAGAGAAATCCACTCCAAAATCCTTATTTCACCTCTGTCAAATCTCCAGTTTAAAAAGAAAGAAAAAAAAGCAAGCAAAACAAAAAGAAAAAATTAAAAGCCCTGTGTTGCCTTCCAGTCACTCAGGCTTTAGGTTGGAAGCTGGATGACAGGATTGGGAAGTTCAGGGGCCATCTCACCTCTGCCTACCCAGGAACTGACCACGGCGACATTTTGGATGAACGCCAGCTTGCCTGTGGGGCAGACAAGCCACCTTGGCCCACGTGGTGTGATGCACAGCCAGCTGTGTGCTGGGAAGACAGGACAGAGAGGCCGCGGGCACCGGGGGCTGTGGCTGGGGTGGGGGCCTGTCTTCCCTTGGCAGCCTCATCAGCGTGTACCCTCCTTGCATTTTTACTACCCTACGTCTTTTACTGTGTTTACAACGCTTCTTTAAAAGATCCACCTTAGAAATTCATACTTCCGTGAAACTAAAATAGAGTTTAACTCTGTTAATACCTTTTTAAACAATACAAAGTGTTTTTAGGCCCACTGGCAAGTACAGGGAATAAAGCATTGTGTTTTTGAAGAAAGCCTGACGAGGAAACTTCCGTATTGACAAAAACCAAACATTCTGGGGATTATTTTCAGTGTTGAAATGCGATGCATGTCAGTTTTTAAATTCAGCAGTTAGGCTAAATGCTATATTTTTATTATGTGAGCAAGTAAGGCCCTAAAATCTTAGAGCTTGTATGGTAAAGTCCTAAAAAATTGAAGGAGAAATCCTGACACTTTCCCTCCTCCTTCCAAGCCCCGTGGTTTCCTAGTGCCTGTTTTAGACATCACCTCCAGTGTTCTCCCTGTGGCACCCCACGGCCTCCGCACCATAGCCTTCTCTCCTCTCCTGGGGCCAGGGCCCCTGTTGCCATAGGGACAACATCAGCTCCCCGGGCCACTTGCCCACTCTGGGCTATCTCCTTATCTGTAAATATGAGGCCTGCATGACCTCTGGGGACTCTTGTCATTGTATATTTTAATTATTACTTTATTTCCAATTGAATCTAGCTAAGAAAACAAATTTAGAGACAGGAAGTGAGGAAAGTTGATGCTTGTTGATTTTGGGGCTGGGGTGGGGGAACAAGGAAGAGATAGAGTGAAATATCTGAAAGACAGAATATTGTAGAAGCAGCAACAATTTAACATTTGGAAGTATGCACTAGGAGACAGACTAACAACCTCCACTCCCTGCAAAATGCAGACACTCCTGGCTTGGCATCCTTTTCGCAGAAATCAGTTACCAGTGAGTGTTTAAAATACGATCCTTGGATAATTGATTCTTTCAACAAACACGTTTTTACCATTACCTTACACTGAATTATTTTAAAAAACAGATTGGCAAAGTGATCTGTGACAGCAAGGATCCCTCTGAATTTTCATTTTCTATTCAGATTCAAATTAAAGAGCTTTTACTTCTTCCTACTCTAACAGCACAAACGATGATCTTAAAATACACACAGCCGTATCTGGTTGCTTCCATCTTTGGCAGAAGAAATAATGATTTCTTGTTCTTGACAGTGTAATTTCTCTTGTTTATTTATTGGGGAAATGCATGTTGACATTATGAGTCCTCTTAGATCTTTCCACATCTGAAATAATGTTCAACAGAAAATTTTCCTGAAAATATGGCCAATAACTATTTTACTTCCAGAAAGGGCTTATTTTTTATTTTACAGAACTCACTTGAACAATGAATTTGCTATGCAGGTTATATTTGAAATGTTGCTCTGTATCTCATGTCAGCTTGAACCTTATTGCTTCATTATTTTTCCATATATGCCAATAAAATATAAGCTTAAAATATATAATTTACAAATACTTAATTTTTCTTTCCACAAAACAAATTTCAGAAAAGTCCAGATCTTCAAGTTCAGTTATTTTGACCAAGATATAGCCAAGAACAAAAAACTAAAGACAAAAAAGTCCCCGACTCAAGTGTATGTGCTAAACAAATTCACTATTGATAAAAGTAGTTTGGGCTAATTAGTTTATTGTCAACATTTCCAGGGAATTTTTTCTATTAAAAATTAAAATGAAAAACAATAAAATGTAATAGGAAATTTCCTATTAAGAAGTAGGAAAAAGGGAGTTTCCTGAATCTCTACCACTGATTAAAGGAAAAAAAAATTGGCTATCAGTGTAATAATAAGTAAATGGACAGAAACACTAAAATCTAGACATAAGAACTCAAAACCATATAGTCTCATTTACAATAAGGAAAAATAGCCCTGAACCCTGAAAAATCTTAAAAGTAACTTTGTCTTACAACTATCATATAATTCAAACAAGTATTTCAACTTTCTTGTTCTAAAGCTGAGATGCTTTTAAGACATTATTTCAGAAAGACTTCCATCAAAACTTTTCAATTTAAAAAAGATCTGGCATTTCAATTGTCTGAAAAATTCACTTATGTGTGGCACCAGCCTCTTTAAGAAGCCCCAGTAATTAGAAGCCTTTCACATTAAAGCACTAGCTCCCTCTGAAAGCCAAATAGGAGAAAAAAAAAGTAAAATAAAAAGTCAATGTAAAGTGAAAGAACTTCTAAAAATGGAAAGATAAAATGAATGTGACTTGAAAGCGATTATCTTAACACTTGTGCCTTTTCATTTTAATTCCATTCTGAAAATGACTATTAAATAACAAGACTTCTAAGAATAGATTTGCAATAATAGAAATTACTTTTCAAGATCATGTTGACAGGAGAAAACCAATTGCAGGGACATGTAGGAATAAATATGTATTCTTATGTGTATTTTAAAAACACCTAAAAGGACTAAATAGTGTTCTTGAATATACGTCTATGTAATAAATAGGTATAGATAATATATAAAATATGTATATATATTTATTACCCATATATGTATATATTATGTGTATATATTATATTTATACAAAAATATAAAAATTGTACATGTATATTATATATCTATATAGTAGATAAAATAGATTTATATATTATATATATATTTCTATATTATATAATTTATACACAAATATAAAAATATATGTATATAGTATATAAGAATATGTTATATAATACATATACTATAAATGACCTGGAAAAGAACCACCAAATTTGCTACCTGGTAGTTATAGCGTCTGGAGAGGGAGGAAGTGCTGGGATGCTGAATCAGATCTCTGATGTTACCAAGATTATTTTCTTTACTTGAACAGAGTGACAGCCAATGTGACAAAATTACAGCTCCTCATTCTGGGCGGCTGAAATATACCTCTTTTTTACTACTTTTTTTTTTAGTTTTTTGTTTCTTTCATAGTCCTGTAAAAGAATCCCAAAGAGCTCACCAGCATGAAAGCACTAACTCTGACCACGATACAGAGGAACAATGATTTTAAGAACTTTGAAAGGCAAGTAACTTGACACGGAGCATGTTTCTAGATCATGGTTTGGAAGAGAACCATCAGGACGAACCCAGGGGTCCTGTGAAAGGCTGCTGGCCTGGGCGAGGAGGGAGCTGGTGCTCACCACTGGCCCTCTCCACAAATAGTCCTCTCTGTCCAACTGCAATGTAAGTACTTCCAGCTGACCATGGGGAAGCATGTTTTCTAGTTTATCCCAATAACACTATCAAGAAAATAGTCAATGGAGTAAACAAATGCAAACCTCCAGAAAACATTTCAGGGACTGGCTTGCTGCTACAACAGGAACGGTGATATCATAATCACCATTGTGGAGCGGATGCCAGGCAGCATTGCCAACCTCTTAAGAATAATTGACATTTTTCTAGCATGCAGAGTGGCCATAACAACCACTGCAGCTGCACAATAGGCTCCGCCGTAACACTTCCTTAGCAACCTGCTTAACTCTGTGACTTTGAAGTCATCCCTTATTTTGGCAGCAGGAGGAATATTTGCTGGTCATGAACTTTTCAAAGGTCATCAGCTGGAAACCAGCCGACCTGCTTCCTTTCCCCACCCGCCACGCCCCTCCCGCCCTGCCTGCCTGCCACACCTCTACATCACAGGACATCATGCTTAAGCGCTTCAGGAAAAAATAATGCACCGTTTACATTTTCCTATGGAACAATACATTTTATTTGGGGGATGTTGGGGAAAAAAGTCCTAGTGTTGCTGGCCCGTGTTTTATTAACCTGTCCCCAATTAACAGAAAGGATGACACTAATGGAAAGCAAACCATTTTGCTTAATTCATCTTTTTTGGTTTATCTTTTATACTTGGTGATTAAAGTATACCTATAAAGCTTGTAGTTAGCAAAATACACAATTAGTTGATATTCGACTTGTAACTTGTATTAGAGCTCAAAACTTATACTTAATTTTCATTAAGAAAAAAATGGCCAGTAACTGTATTACTTCCAGAAAGGGATTGTTTCATATTCTTAAGAAACTCAACTTGAATAATAAATTTAATCAGCTTTAACATTGCCAAAGTCTTCAAGTGATTTTATTCAATTGGTATGTTCAAGAAGAAATAGGAGACAGTAACCAACAGTATTGAGCTGCTTTTATTTATTAACTATTTTAAAACATCTCATTTGATGAGAGAAAAATAGCCAAACTGTTTCTTCACAAATATTTTTAGTTATGAAAGTCACACTAATTTAAATAAACTTACTTTTAGGTTGACCATTGTTAATTATATAGATCAGGTAGCTTTTCCTTATTAATTATGCATATATATAACACACATTTAAACTTTTCTAAAATAGAAAAGGGTTGCAAGTATAAGAAAGTCTAAGAACATTAATAGGTAGTGTTTCTGCTTCCCTTTTCTCCTAGGGAGTTACGGTAATGTCCAAGTAGATTCAACATGTTCAGAAGTTGATACAATCATTGGCCATTTTTGCTTATATCTATTAAATCAAAGCACTGCAATAAAAGACGGAAGGCAAATAAATGATTCATTAAAAAGTTGCTTGCTTTCACTGCAATGCCTTACAGAGCTGGGAGCTGTTTTGATATGCATATGTCAATCATTAACAGTAACTGGCCTCAGTAATGCCATTCATCACTTCAGGTTTGTAGAACACTCAAGTTCACAAAAGTTTCTCAAGTATTATGCTGTTGAACACAGTGCTGTGACTGAACCTCCTCCCACCCTCTCCTCTCTGCTTCTCTTCCTCCCTTCTTTCTCTTTCCATCCCTCCTGGAAACTGCATTCAGCCCTGACAGAAACCAAGGAGGTCTGGTCCTTGATCCTTGAGAAGCGCAGTGAGGGGCCACAGAGCAGAGAGGAGGGTGGAAGGGCAAATTCCATTCTGTTTTAGAGATGGTGAAACCGAGGCCCAGGGAGGGTGAAACAGTTGCCTAAGTGAGACCACATAAGCCTCAGGACTGAAATGTCCTGCCTGCTTTCCAGTAAGCTTTTCTCTCCATACACAGACACGTGCAACAAAATTACGAACGCATATTTGTTGTGTGATGTCCCTCTTTCTCTTCACTGTAAAAAGAAGGAGCAGGGAATTGTGAAGTGAGGGCGAGGAGAATCTGGCCTTGCTCCCCTGTAATCTTCAGAAACAGTCCAGTCTGTTCAACTGGATTAATTAAAGCCAGGACTAATACCTGGCACTTCATGCTTGTCTACTGAGAAGAGCATCCTGCTGAATCTCAGCTTTGCTCCATGGGGCTGGCATTGGTAGGCGCGGGGCAGGGTAGCCGGGCAGAGGAGATGGGCAGTCACCTGGATGGAAAACAGATTTGAAGTTGCATTTGGGTGGCAAAACACTTCGTTTCTAAAATGTTTATTTGAGGTGCTTTGAGGGAGAACAGACAAAGATAATGAGAGCATCAGGGGGCAGTGGGCTGAAGGCTCTGAGGGCGAGTTGAATGATTCTTCTCTGCTTTTTGCCAAGGACACTCGGCAAAAACACTGATGACCCCACATGTGTGAATACAGAAGGAAGCTCATCTTTGCAGTCAGAGGTGGCCCGTCTCTAGGAAGGACAGATTGATTCTGAGTTATCCTAAGCAAGATGGTCGAACAGTGAACTCTGTTAAATCTATGAATGTCAAACCCTCTTCTGGGGAAAATGCCGGCTGAGCAAAACCCCTCTGGAGCCAAAGAGACAGACAAGATTGGCGGCTTACCTCCTGCAGGGCATTGACATTTAATTATGAATCATGGGCTATTTTAAACATACAAGAGAATCTATGTCTAACCCACAGAGGTATATCATGAAAATCATAAACAACCACTGATGAGCGAGTCATCAAGTCTGGAACTGAAGAGTTACCTGCACCATCGTGTCTGCTGGGCTGCTCCTTTCAGCACCACCTCCTGCCTCGTCCCCCTAGAGGGCCTCCATCTCTGAAACTCTGGCTTAATCCTTACCTACTTTAAAAAAACAGTTTTAGCACAAATATATGTGTCTATCTCAGAAATGATACATTGCTTAGCTTTGCCTGGTTTGGGGGTTAAATTAAAAAGTCTACCATGCCAAATCTTTTGCTACATGCTTATTTTCATTCAGTATTTTGTTTCTAAGATTCATCCATGTTCTATAGTACATAGGTACAGCCATCTTCGCTTCTGTATAATATTCTGTTTTTCTGTATAATGGCTTCTGGGCTGTCTCAAAGCTACTCTGGACTTCCCTGAGTACAGTTCCTGGTGCCCAGGTGCGTGTGAGTTTCTCTAATGGGCAGTGGAGTGCTACCCCTAGACTACGCAGGTGTTTGCTTTCCTGAATACACAATGCCTGATTGTTCTCCAAAGCTGCTGAGCCAATTTACTTTGCCAACAATGATGTGTAAGGATTTCCATTATCTGTATCCTCACCAACTGTTAAATTGATCACTGTAAAGTTATGTTTGTAAGGAGGTTGAACATCTGTTCATATTTCCATTGACCACTGGAGTTCTTTACTCTATGACATTCTTGCTTGTATTTTTGCCCATTTTTTTTTGAGATTGTCATTTTTAGAAATTGATTTTCAGAGTCCTTTATTCCAGGTGTAAATCCCTTGTTGGTTATTGGTGTTGCAAGTGTCTTTTCCCAATATATGTCTTATAATTTCACCCTTTTAATGCTATTATTTAAGAGCAGAAGTTCTTAACTGTAATATAGTCAAGTTTAACTATAATTTCTTTTGTGGGTAATGCTTTTAGTTCTTAAGATATTATTTCATTCCCAGAATCATAAAAGCATTCTCTTATCTTTTTGGAGTTTTAAAATCGTGCCTTCCACATTTAATCTATTAGAAATTGATGTTATGAGGTAGTGATACAAATTTTTATTTTTTTCCCTTCTAACCATTCCTTGAATGGCCTCCTTCTTTTCCAGGTGACATGCAAAGTGCCTTTTTACTTCAACAGGAAAAGAAGTCATTGTTTAGTTTAAAATAATGGAAGATCATTGTATGAATGATTGTGCCTTCACACTTGCACATGTGTGTATAAATAAAGGTCATTTTCTTCTGAGTAAAGGGGATTTCCTTGATCCCCAAAGTCACATCACTTCAGCAGCTTCCTGTTAGATCTACTCTGTGTCAAGCCCTACTGGGGTTTTCATTTATCATTGCAAAGTGGCCATAGTCTGCTGCAATTAATCCCCTTGCCAACAAGTGCATTTTAATAATGCCTTTTAAAAGTCATAAAATGTTACTTTTAACATTGGGGTGGTGGCTACAAAGTTGATTCTGTTTATTTTTTGCTTGCATTTTCTGCATACATTCTTGATCTCAGGCAAACCAGCAGACGGGTTCTGGGCCCCTGGCAGATTGGAATTCATGTTTGACCGCTGTGATGTGGTTCCTGTCTCCCAGGGGCTCCCCATGACCCCTGCTGCCTGTCCCTGACTCTTCTTCCCAAGTGGCCACAGCAGCTGCTTTTCCCTTCCTCCTCCTCAGGTTTGCCGGGGAAGGAGGCTTTGCTGCTCTTCCACTCACCGCTGCCAACCCACTCTTCAATTCACTCCACTGGGCCACGAATGTTTAGAGAGCATCTGTTGAGTGCTGTGCCCTGCTGGTGTCTTAAGACAAAACGCCTGTTCTTGCCTCAAGTCTAAATACGTTATTCTCTTTTCTCTACTCTCCCCCTTTCTAGTTCCTTTTCCCCTTCTCAGATTATTTACATTTGTATCTTTAAGTGGTACAAGTTTGAATACCTTGAGTTCTTCTAAGGGGACTGAAAATTAATAAATAAAAATACTAATGTCTAGTAAAAAGCTTTTGCCTAATCATTTGGTGTGAAAATGAATAAGATAGAATACTCATTAATATTCAAAAGGCCAGTTATTTTCTTTCAAACATTGAAAATTTTCATGTTTAGTGAATGCCAGTGTGTAAAGTAATTAACACAGATTGTAATGATTATCTTCACACCATATCAAAATAAATGTATCATAAGGGAACAGAGAGTAAATTTTTAATGTGATTAATTTGTAATGCTATGTATTCCAAATGTTATATAAAAGCCTGTTTTATAGAGAAAAAAAATACTTATAAAAGTGGTAGGTAGAAATAATAAAGTAAAATGTCACAGCCATGCAGACGACCAACAAATGCTCTATCAGACCCTGTGTTCTCAGGACAAGTAAGAGCAACTGACAGGCCTGGAAGGCAGACTCCCCTCTTCTCCATCCCCCAGTGTTTACCAAAGTTCACCCTGCAAGGAAGCATCATCTAGGAGGTTTGGACCGTCTTTGCACTTTTTCAGTTACCAAGTCCTTACACGATAAATAATGATTGAACTTATGTTTATGCAAAGCTTCATCTTCCCACCATGGTGCCAGCTATTGGCCTTGAATTTGCCTGAGGTCTGACCGCCTCAATGCTTCTGTTGTATTCAGTATAGTGTGTGTCCTTCAACTCAGCCTGTTCTTCGCCATCGTCCAACTTTTTGGATCTATTTGGTATTTGACTGCTGGATGGATAAACTCTGGGCTTTTTGTTCCCTTTTTAGGTGCATCCAGCCCCCAGACTGGTGCTATGGTGTGGATATGGTTGCTTTGTCCCTGCCACACCCCTGATGAAATTTGGTCCCCCTAGTGGAGGTGCTGGGAGGTGGGGCCTAGTGGGGAGTGTTGGAATCATTGATACAGATCCATCATGAATGGCCCAGCACTGTTCTCACAGAAGTAAGGGCTCACTTTGGTGAGACTGAGTTGGTTCCCCATGGAATGGAACAGTCGCATGCGAGTGGCTTTTTACAGAGCCAGGAGGCCCTTGGGTCCTCTCTTTGCTCTTGTCCACTTCTCCTTTGACCTTCTCCACCGTGTTTTGACGCAGCACCACAAAAGCCCTAGCCTTGCCAGAAGCAAGGGCCATGCCCTTGAGCCTCCCAGCCTGCAGAACTGTGACCTAAATAAATCTATTTTTTTAAATTAAATACCCAGTCCCAGGCATTCTGTTATGGTCACACTGTACAGACTAAGACACTGGGATCAGGGTAGGTGAATCTGGTAGAGAGAAGAAATCACATTCTTCATCAGCGGTTTACAGATGGAGAAATAAAGCACATACCAACTAACTGCCGCCCACGGTGAGTGCGGGGTACATGCTTGTGGTCGGGCAGAATGATGCCCCAGCAAAGATGTCCACAACCGAAACTCTGGAACCTATGACTATGCTACCTCACATGGCAAAAAAGACATTGCAGACGTGATGATTAACTTAGGGATCTAAAGACGGGAGGCTACCCTGGACGAGCTTGGTGAGCCCCAGGTAGAGACAAAGGTAGAGACAGAAGAGGGAGGACGAGGAAGGCTTGTCTGCAGAAGAGGAGGTCAGGGTAATGCTGAGTAAGAGGAACTCAATCTGCTGTGGCTGGCTTGGAAGATGGAGCAGGGCCACAAGCCCAGGAATGCAGACGGCCTCAAGAAGCTGGAAAAGTGGAGACGGACTCTCCCCTGAAGCCTCCAAAAGAAACCACCCTGCCGATACCTTGAGTTTAGCCCAGTGAGGCCTGTGTCGAACTTCTAACTTAAAGAACTGTAAAATAATTAATTTATGTTGTTTTAGGTTACAACAATTTGGGTTGTGACATCAGCCACAGGAAAATAAGACAATGGCCCAGAGGGTAAGGGTGAAAAAGTCTAAAGAATGGAAAAGTACCCAAGAATATGAGAATGAAGGTAGTTGGTTTACTGCCTACGTGTGATCTGGAAGTTAAAGTATGTTCACCTTGAATTCCTTAAATCAAAAGTTTCTTAATAGTTCAAAATCTAATCACAAAGTTAGCATGTAGCTCTGTAAAAGGACTAAGTCATGTGAACTGCTGACAAGTTAATTGTCCTCTGGGATTTTACTGTCATCCTCTCATGAGTTTGATTTGTTGCTTCAGAGAAATAGAATTGCTGATTTAAGTCTGCTCACAGGCATTGCTGTAGATAAGCATCTTCCCTTACTTAAATTCACAGGCATTTATTGGGCCATCTTCACCATAAATAACTCTCAAACCTTGTCAGAGTCCACAGCAGGGCTAAGGCATGGGAAATCTGATTACCTGTATTGCCAACTGCCTAAAAAATAGGCTGAGCCCATGGCAGTTCTGATGTGTATGAGTGTACTTCCAGAGTTAGAGATCAGTGTGGTTTCACTATTTTTCATTTGACCTTCAGAGATGAACACTGGACTCAATTATCCAACCCTCCCCTGACATTTCCTCTGGAACTTGGAACTCTGCTAACTCAATCCATCATATTTCCCCTAGGTCCACATAAAACGTAGTTTTAATCATAAACTAATTCTAAAACTAAGACGCCTATTCCAAAGAACATCAAGAACTACGTCTTACTGTGTGCCCAGGGACGTGCTTACCCGTCCTGCAGACCAGCCCTTGCAGATGCATCATGACTTAATGGGTACAGGATGTGGGAAGCAGGAAATTGTACAATCAGATTTCACAACAATATGCGTAGTGTTATTCTACCTTCTACCATATTCAAGTTTTGAAATTTAACATTCAAATTTCTTCAGTTGTCCTAAGGTTTTGACAATTTCTTCAATTGTCAAAAAATAGGTACAGGATGTGGGGAGCAGGAAATTGTACAATCAGTTCAATTTTTGTATGGGAAGGGTGTGTGATTTTTAAAATGCGGCTGAATGTGAAGGAAAGAAGAAAGGCAACCTATGCACAAATACAGATTTTTCTGTGCCGTTTTCACACGACCACAGCTTTCTAACACTTACTTTGTGGTGCTCTCTGTGGCTCTACATACACTTCCTCATCTTATAAATTCATGAGTACATGACTCACATACTCTGTAGAATTATGTGGTCTTTGGCGGCAGACACTGAGACAAGGTAGATGGAATTCAGTGGCATCCATAATAAGGTTTGCATGGGAAACTATATTCAAGCTTGGATGAAGATGGGTGGAGGCGACTGTGGGGATGGAATCACTTAATTGGTCCAGCTCCTTTGGGACAGGGTCAAAAGGGTAAGGCGGAGTTGGGGCTGGGACTTTTCAATACTGAGAGAGCTCCTGGGGAGCTGGTTTTCACAGAAAAGACCACAACCAATGGTGTCCTTTATCCCACAAAGTGTCAAAGGTTCTTTTCTATCATAAGGTCTTAGTGCTCAAAGAAGAAGAATAGATCATCATGGATTGGAGAATTAAAACTCTGTGGGAGAATTCAGCTTTCCTGGGGGTTTCCAAGACATGAACTCTTTCATCACTGCTTTGTATTTTACAAGTAACAGGTCACTGGACAAGGTGTGCCCCTGGAAGAACTTCTGTCTCCTGGCCTGGAAAACAGGTTTCCAGTCCTTGCCTCCTCCTGGTGTTGCTGTGAGGATTGGAGAGAGGTTATTTACCTGAAATGCCTACCCCAATGCTTCACATGTCCTCGCTACTCAGTAAATCCTATTTTTCCCCATCAACTCCTTTTCTGGATGAGGGACAGAATTTCTGAAAAAGCAGATACTTTAACATCTGCATGCTCTTTGAGTCAACAGTTTTATCTGGCTGGTAAAATAAAACTTAGATTCTAACTCAAAAGAGGGCTTCATTAGCATCATAGATATCTTCAGAAAGACAATTAGACTTAACTAAACAAGTGTCAGTGCTAAGAAAATACTATTACTGTTGTCATTATTGTTATGCTTTTATGTATTAAACCAGATTCTTAACCACTTGGCATTATCAAAATTTAACAGCCTCTAAATCCATTGCCCTATGAAAAATAATAGCCTTTTATCAAATTTCTGCATCTTGTAAAATAGTCTTGGTTCTAAGTCAAAGTAATTCAGATATCTTCCAAAAACAGTTCTCTTTTATTAAGGGGATAAAAGATAATTAAGGCTGAAGTGAGACTTCCGGTCAGTGGGTTCCCAAATGCAGCTGCATGTTAGCATTGCCTGAGAACTTTCAGAAATGGATTCTTAATTGTCTTTTCATACACCCCAACCCAGATTCTGTATTTCAACAAGGTGATTTCGATGTGCAAACAGGTTCGAATGCCTGTGATAGAGTGCAGAACAAGTATCTTTAAAATAATGGGTTTCTCATTAAAATGTTTTTAATAACCACTTTCATAATTCATTTGAAACTGCTTTAGTAACTCTTAAATTAGTGGTCACCATATTCTTCATTAATGTCATTCAACAATATTCACCATGAGTTGCGACTTCCTAAAATACTGACCTGAAAGATGTATTACAGAATAACGTTTTAGCTACGTAATCAATTTATTGAGAGTCTACTGCATGAAGGAAAGAGGTTATTTAAGACCTAATCTCAGTGTTTAACAGAGTGCATGTCTGGTGGGAGTGACAGCTTCACACATAGAGAAACAGTCCCTGATACATTCTAAATTGGGCAGTGTACCCTGCGATCGTCTCAGGAGTTCCAAGGAGGGGTGACTCCAGGTGGAGGGAGGCTTGCATTGCACAGGGTTGGCCATGCTCTTAAACCCAGTAAGTGCTACATGAAAAGAGTAATTAGCAAACTCAAATTCAGTTCGTGAGCACATCAACATTATTTTCCAAAACATAACTAACTCATTTTGAAAATAAAGTAAACATTAACATGGGTTAGTATCAAAATAATTTGAATTTATATGTGAAGGATAAAGAAGCATTTCTCCTTCACAGAAGGAACAGACTGATTTTCTACATGACCGTTTATGGGAAAACTGGGAGGGCACCTTCCTGCAGCTTTTGTAAAATAAAGATGGGCATGGGCTGTTTGCATTAATGAGGCTGATGAATCTCACCAAATGACACTTCAGCTTATTGTCCCCCGATTTCCATGATGTCCTACGGATCTGATAACAGAGTTTTTGTTATCAGAAAGAAAAAAGATGGAGGAACTTCTCTATTCCTGAAATAAGAATATTAAAGCAACTCTACATGGATGAACCTCTGAGTCATAAAAACTTGATTAGAAAACTGGACATTTATAGATATCTTTCCTTTTTATTTTTTGATATTTACTAATGATTATCTTATGAAAGATAGGTTACTAATTTCAAATCTTCACATATACAATAACAGCAACTCTATTAGTAATTATTCTGTAGTTTAAATTAGTGTTTATTAACATTTCCTTGCTTCATTCTAGAATGTATAAGTGAATAATTAAATATATTCTTTGGCAGCAAATTATTCGCAGTGGATATTTTCAAATTCAATTTAGTGAATAAGACCTCACAGACAATGGTGTAAAAATTACAAACATGAAGAAAATGTTAGCTCTCTCTTAAAGAAACGAGATAAAACTTAATAAATTTCCCATGTAGAAATAATACAAAGTGCCATGATCATTAAGTTATTAATAAATAGCCATTAAAATAACCCATGTAAAAACAAGAAAATTTCTACAGACAAAAGTCCCACAAATTTCTGAGCGTTGATGAATAGTGAATGCTTTGCAAGAAATGAAAAGATAATGTTTTCCAGCATGAAGAAGTGGGATTGGATACTAATAACAATGGTGTTCCAACCTGTCCAGCTGCTCTGGCCTGGTAAGCATGTAGAAAATGCACCCTAATTACTGAAAGCATGAATAAATGATGTAAGAGACAAGCGTAGCTGTCTGTAACAGTATTAGGAGATATACAGAACTAGAATTTTACAGAATGCTTCTTTGCAGGAGCAATCACCCAGAAAAGTTAGTTATCTAACTACTTTAACCATAACTTATTTTCTTATTCAGTAATTTATCCATTCAATAAAACTTACTGAACTTATCCTGTGGGCCAAGCAATCTGCAGGTATCCTATCTGGAGAGAAGGTTTATTAATCAGAAGACTGGCTAACAGTGTGCCATCCACTCCACTGCAAACTCAGGATGAAACATTAGTGATCAGGACTAAAATAATCTGAGAATCAATTTTCTGATCTGAAACCATAGGAATAAATATTTTAAAAGCTCTTCCAACACCTCTTGACCCAGAATTTCTGTAACTTGTTTGCTATATTTAGCATAACCTAGCGTAAATTAGAGATCACCTTCATGTTCCTCAGTGAAAGTGTGATTTATAGACATTCATTTAAATCTGTGTTTATTTATTTATTTATTTATTTTATTTATTTATTTTTTTTGAGACGGAGTTTCGCTCTTGTTACCCAGGCTGGAGTGCAATGGCGCGATCTCGGCTCACCGCAACCTCCGCCTCCTGGGTTCAGGCAATTCTCCTGCCTCACCCTCCTGAGTAGCTGGGGTTACAGGCATGCGCCACCATGCCCAGCTAATTTTTTGTATTTTTAGTAGAGACGGGGTTTCACCATGTTGACCAGGATGGTCTCGATCTCTTGACCTCGTGATCCACCCGCCTCGGCCTCCCAAAGTGCTGGGATTACAGGCGTGAGCCACCGCGCCCGGCCATCTGTGTTTATTTATATTATGCAATCTGTGTTTACTAAGATGCAAAGCCAATCCTGCTATAATTAACTGAAATCGTGGGTTATGGCTATATGGTAGCCACATGCATGTTTCATGTTTTGGTAGCCACGTGCAACACATATAGCATATACCTACATATATTATGTACAGAATAAAATGTTACCTTTGTGTGCTGAGGTTTCAGGCAAAAGTTATTACAAGTGTGATTTTAATATTTTTCTAAGTTTTTTCTGAACAGTCTTTGAATGATTACGTGTTACTTTATAATCAGAAAATGAGATATTTGTTGTATTTTGAAGAGAAAAAAGAATTACACTACCTAATTATATTTTGAGTACATAATGAGATTTATGCTTCATTTGGGTGACCGATCAAGTATTACGTCACCCTTTCAAGACTACTTCTTTCCAAAGCAGGTGTACTCTTCCCTCAGCTTCTGTTAGCTTTCAGGAGATATTTCATCTAAGAATCCTGTCCTCGTCACTGAAGAAGGGGTTCAGAACTATTGCTAATTCTAGAGGAAATAAGTCAGTTTATCCAAAGGAAAGCAGGATGGATATTTAAAAGTTCTGTTTTTTCTTCCATAATCCATCATTTCGACTGTTACTTTGTATGCAGCCGTCTTTGCAGGTCTGAATGAGGGAGAAAGCCTAAGGCAGATGCTTTAGGTATTCTGTGGAGACAAGCAGGACACAGGGCAGGCCAGTGAGGGCACCATCCCCGGGAGGGGAGGTGGGAAGAGGGAGGGAGAGAGGAAAAGGCAGTGCTGGGACAGCTCCTGGTGGCAGCCACAAGGCTCCTCTTCTGGCTAAGGGAGGGGCAGAGCATGCTGGGGGGAGTGAGGGGCTGGAGGGGAAGGTGCAGGAGTGACCCTGACACAGATGCTGAGACTGTAGGGTCTGGAGTTCAGGGCGGAGGCAGTGCTGAGTACCATGTCACAGACAAATGCTGGCTGATCACGACAGGCAGAAGTTAATGATTCTTTTAAATTTAAATTTAAAATATATTATTTGGTCAACAGATTCTGTTCCATAATAAGCCTCCAGTAAATAAAAATGTAGTCAGATTTGTACAACCATATTAGAATTTCACAAGGAATTCGCCACAGATGACCAAACTTAGCAAGTATTTTAATATGGGAGCACCTTTGATCAATTCATCAAGCATAATTTTAACTCACATTTAGCCTTGAAACCGGTTGTGAAGCTTATACCTGAATAAATTTGTTCATTCCTGGGGGCCTGAGTGTACAAAGGAAAAGTTTATATTATTTTACGTATTTTTATTCCTGGCCACTAGTAATTTTGATCAAGATATGTCAGGTTGATTAAGATAAGCATTATATAAGAAAATAGCAAATACTAACTGCACAGATTGTTGCCTGGAATATGTTAATCCAGCAACATCCAGAAGGATGGTTTTCCCACACCAGGATGAACTCCCATGGGAGTAAACACCGTGCGGCCACTACAGTTTGCCTTTGCCTTCAGCCGATGAAAATGTTAACACTCAGTTCTTTCATTACTTGCCAAAGACATGCTTTATCTTACTTTTCTCCATTAGGTTCTCAGTCACTTTTTTTGCATATATGGAAAAAAATATATGGTTTACTCATGGTCATTATAATATTGATAATTCGACACTAGTAATTTAAACTGGTAATCAAATTGTGTGTGTTTGCACCAGAGAAAGAGACGGGCTGGCGTGGAGAGGGAAGGAGAGGAAGAGAAAGACGAAGGCCGCATTTGGGGAACTGTCAATTTTCAAACTGTATAATCTGCAGGCAAGAGGAAGGCACGCTCTGATGATGTGCAAACTAATTTCCAGGGTCGCTATGTCAGTACATTTATTACCACATCACTAAACTGTAATTCTTGCATATTTCCATAAATATTCAGAGATTTTCTAACTTCTAGTAAATACTTTGTGGCCAAGCATGTCTTTAATGGGAAGAAGTAAGGATGGCATCATATTCATCCAATGTTGGAAGCACAATATTTATTTTCATAATTATATTTCTAGGATTTTTTTTCCAGTTACATGCTCCACAAGGTTCAGGAGAGAGGAGGGAGAAGGGAAATACACTTTTGAAAAGATTTCTGACTACTCCATGGACTATGCCCTAAAAACAGGCGTGCTCTGTTTGAACACTTGTCTGGGGGAGGAAGCCTCCTTTTACATTGTTCCTGTTAATTGAAAGAAGTTTGGATAAAAATAAAATGGTAATAAGCCAATAAGCAGCTTCCATAGCATTTTGTCCTTAAAAGTGATAACAAATTCTGTGTGTGGCGGGGGCGAATTCTTATCTTCTCGGCAGTGGACAGGGCAGGGGTAAGTTGCCCAGAGACATGGCTGATTCTGACACTGAACGGTTTATGAGATGGCTCTGGGATGTCTGACTCCTGATGGGCGGCGTTGAGACCCCATCGGCCGTCTCTGCACGTGGGAGTTCTTGCTGTCGTTCGCCGTGGAGTCCCGCTCTTCTCAGTTTCCTATAAAGCCATACGGGGCCATTCCTAGCTGGAAGGTGTGTGGATTGAGTACACTGTGTCTTGTTATGCATCTTGCATCCCAATAGTATTTACAACTTTCCCTAATGTTTTTATTTTCTTGCTGGCGGGAGTACTCAACATGCGACCTACCCTCTTGACATTTCACGAATACGACGCATGACCGTTGCTTATAGCTGCACGGTTGCACAGCAGGCCTGCGGAGCTTGCTCTTGCATTACTGAAATTGTATGCCCATTGATCAGCAACTCCTTATTTCTCCCATCCCTTAACCCCAGCAACCAGCTCCTGAGCTCAGGAGATCCTCCTGCCTCAGCCTGCCAAGTAGCTGGGACTACAGGTGCATACCACCATGCCCAGCTAATTTTTTAAAAATATTTTTGCAGAGATGGGGTCTCGCTGTGTTGTCCAGGCTGATCTCAAACTCCTCTTCTCAAGCTATCCTCCCACCCTGGCCTCCTGAAGCGTTAGAAAGCCAAGGTGGGGGATAGCTTGAGATTTTTTGATTCTGTGAATCTGACTGTTTTAGATTCATCACACCAGTGAGATCACTCAGCATCTGTCTTTCTGTGTCCTCCAGGCTCACCCATGCTGCCACACATTGCAGAATTTCTTCTTCTTAGGGCTGGATCAAGGTCCATGGCGTGTAAATACGCTGTAACTTCTTTATCCACCTGTAGATGGACATTTGGGTTGTTTCCACGTCTTGGCTTTTGTGAACAGCGCTGTCACGGTCCTCTGATTTATTTTAATGTTTATTTTCCATGGTAAATTCCCCTGTGTTTTCCAATCTCCCTGATTTCTGTTCACAGTTTCTGAGACACCGGAGGTGACATCTCTGGGTGTGTTTTGATGGCTTGGGAGACACCGCTCGTTTCTGAGAAGGACGAGGATAGGCGCGTCTCACGGCTCCATATCCCACACCCTCAGCTTTGCAGTGGCAGGCGCTGCCAGACTAAGAGTCTCTGGCTGGGTCAGCAGGATGTTCCTTCCCCAGTTCAATCTCGCCATTTAGGAAATGTGTTTCTTGGGCTTTGCTAGCTTGTGGGGACAAAGTGAGAAGAACCTCTTTAATCACACTCCAATGACACGCATTTTTAGGGACTTCCTTGAATCTCCACACAATCCTTACCATCCCCTTGCCTTGAGGTCCAAAGTCAGCTCTGTGCAGCACACATGTGAGCCTCCTCCCATGTGCTATGAAACCACAATGATGTTCTGCTGTGGCAGGTGGAATCAATCACCTGGGCCTGGCTCAGGCCCTCCTCATGCAGCCCCGCCTGCCTGCCAGGTTGTGGCTTCTGCCTGCTGGGTAGTGGCTCCTGCCCCCTGGGTTGTGACTCCTGCCCCCCAGGGTGGTGGCTCCCACCCACCGACGCGGTTCTTCAGTGTCTAGAGGGAGCCGCCCCCAGTCATGCACCTGCATTCCCGCACCTGCTGCTTCTCGGGCCTGCAATATTCTCCCCTGCCCTACTTGCCCTAATCCACCGAAGGCAAACATGAAACCTGAGCAAACATCTACCAACCAGCCTGGGTTTTCATCCTGAGGATGAATCACTGTCAAGTGGAAGGCTATTGCTAAAGACGTCCTCTGGATGGAGCAGAACACAGACTGCAGAGGGCCAGAGTAGCTCCCTCTAAGGGAACTAGGAAGTAACTAAGTTGATCAGCATCACTGCTGCGGCCCGGTGCAGGTGCTCTGTCGCCACCAGAAAGTCACCACGGGTCTCACCATGCTCCTCCTCTCAAGGCACTTGGCTCTCTGGCTCGCTGTCTCCTTCGGAAGCTTTCGTTTGCCTCTGTTTGGCTGGCACCTCCACTTTCCCAGTCTCCACTGCAGGATTCCTCTCCTTGCCCCAGATTCCACCAGATTCAGTCCCGGGTGACTTCTCCAGTATCAGGCCTTGTGCGGTCCCGACGCTGCCACACCCAGGTTACATCTCCAGCCCAGGCGTCTCCTCAACTCCAGACTCCAGCATCCAAAGGCCGCTCCATTTCCAGCGGGTCGCCCAGCACTCCTATCTGATGTAATGCAGTTAAAATATTTGTAGATGATTGTTGTGGCATCCAGCATTCACGCAGTCAATAGATTTTACTGACAAATACATATTTAGGGGTCTTAAGTGTCTCTTCTATTTTCTCTGCTGGGATTCCCATTGAGTGAAACATCTCCCAGCCCTTCCCGTCTGGTGAGCAAGGCTGGCAAGCACAGTGGTGGCAGGGTGGGGGCAGACTGTTCTCTGTTCCCTTCATTCCCCTTAAGAATTAGATGTCCATTTCATAATGCAGATTCTAATGCTCAAAAATAGCACAATATGTATTAAAAGACAGATCGAAGCCCTCACATTGTTTCATACAACAGACTATAAGACTGCCTCGGGCCAAGCATTGAAACTGGGCTTTATATGGAAGTTAATCACTGAAGGCACTGAGCTTCAGGCTAAGAATTATTACTAAATGGATGACCCAAACTACCACAAGCCTTCTCTCTACCCAGTCCCATTCTTTTTATTCTTTTCTGTTTCTTAATTGTAAGAAATCCTGGGCTTTATAAGAAAAGAGATAATTCAATACGAAAAAGATAAAATTCCATTTACAGATTCCAAAATCCTGTAATCAGAAAAAAACAAAAACAAAAAAACGCAATGCAAGCTCTTATTAGTAGAGGTTATTTTGCCAAGTAAAGGACATTCCAGACAGTGGGAGACCCTGCGAGTCCCCTCCCTGCTGACTGAGACCTGGAGGCGGGGTGTATGGGGTGCAGCTGCACGGCTGACAGTGGGCTCCCTGAAATCTCCCTGCAGCCTCACCCAACACAACCCATGCTCTCCACACCCCCAGCTTTCCATGACAAGAGACTCGCAGGAGAGCAAGCCATCAGTTGGGGCTCACGCAAAGCCCTGTCGCCGTGACCTTATGGAGCGCCTCAGCCAAGCGGTGGCATTCAGATAAACGTGCAAGGGCTGGCATTGCCACTTTTCCTTCTGCATGTAGTTCTCTGATATTCCAAATGAATACAGACCATCTTACAAGGTTTGTGCCTCAAAATTCATCGGAAGAAAAGGAGATGAGCACAAAATGACAGTCACTTGCATCTGTTAGACACAGGATGGCCCAGGTACTGGGATTGGCACTTCACCCAAATTATCTCATTCAAGCTTCACAAAACTTCTGTAAAATAGGTATTATGTTTATTTTACAGCCCTAAAAGCAGTCTCACAAAAATTAATGTCAGTCTAGTCTCAAAACTAGTAGGAAGCAGAGAGAGACAGGATTTCAACTCAAGGCATTTGACTACACGCTCCAGCCTCGTTTACTGTTGGGCAACATGGCTCTACTCACGCATTTGCATGCTCATTCACACTCACACACAGTCATCACACACTCATACTCACACGCTCACACTCACACATGCTCACACACATATATGCTCACACTCACACACACTCATACACTCAACCCCCCACACTCACACATGCTCTCACTCTTCACACACATACACTCCCTCACACTCACACTCACATATGCTCACACACATACACTCAACCTCCACAATCACACATGCTCACACTCACTCATCACACACTCATACACTCCCTCACACTCACTCACATATGCTCACACACACAACCCAACCTCCACGCTCACACATGCTCACACTCACTCATCACACACTCATATATTTCCTCACACACTCACATTCACACACCCTCACATGCTCTCACACACACTCATACACTCAACTCCCACACATGCTCAAACTCACACTCACTCATCACACACTCATACACTCCCTCAAACTCACACTCACATATGCTCACACACATACACTCAACCCCCCACACTCACACATGCTCACAGTCACTCACAGTCACTCATCACTCATACACTCCCTCACACTCACACTCATATAAGCTCACACACACTCAACCCCTCACACTCACATGCTCACACTCACACTCATTACACTCATACACTCCCTCACACTCACACACACATGCCCACGCTCACACTCACTTATCACACATGCACTCCCTCACACACATGCTCACCCTCACACATTCATACACTCCTCCAACACACACAGGCTCACACTCATTCACACACTCATACACTTCCTCACACACTCACACTCTCACACACATGCCCACACACACTCACACTGTCACACTCTCACACATTCATTACACATACACTCACATACTCCCTCACACACACATGCTCATTACACAATCACAAGGTCACTCACACACACTCCCTCACACATTCATCAAACACATACATATTCACTCACACACACTCATACACTCACATACACATGTAGCTCACTCACACACTCACACCCTCACACATATTCAAGGGAATTTTTTCTCATTGAACAAAAAAAGAAACCCCAATAGTTTTGAAACAATTAGATTCCCTGAGAATTGATGTCTCCTTGACACACTCACACTTTAAAAGGCCTTAAGGTCTTAAGTTAAGCGATGACTTTACTGTTTAATTTTATAAATAGTTGGGCGTAAGTAAAACTTTCTTGAATAGGAACTTGCAGTACTGATGAGAAACAGCCCCAGGACTGTTAATGAATAAACATGAATGTGCCTATTGTTTTGTGCTGCACACAATCCTATTATAGAAAAATTAAAATTATATAGATACTCTATTATAAAAGAAAACCTTATGTGACATGGGCTTATTTCACGGGTCTGTCAAAACAGAGCTGTCACTTTCATGTCAAAAAGGGAGTTAATTTTCTGCATCTACCTACCCCACTCTTCCCGGCGATGGCTCCTGTCATCTCCAGGGACCTGAGCTGACTTTTCTGAAGGCAGCTCTGAAGAGACTAGAACAAGCACCACCTCTGGAGGGAAACTTGCTAACACCTTTGTCCTTCCCTTTCTCCCTTCTCTACTTTTTGCTTTTCTGTGTTCTCCCTCCTGGAAATTCCCCAACATTTCCTCTCTGTTTAGTCAGCTGGCCATCGAGCTGTCTGCACTGGTTTTCCTTTCTAGCAATGACTTTGCTGCTGCGACCCTCATCCACTGCCCCGGTGCCCGGTATGAGTGATGGGAGCTACACACAGGCCTCTGTGGCACACCACCTGCAACTGGTCTAAAAGTGGGTCAAGAGCCAGGTGTGGTAGCTCATGCCTGTAGTTCCAGCACTTCTGGAGGCCGAAGGGGGCAGATCACCTGAGGTCAGGAGTTCGAGACCAGCCTGGCCAACGTCGTGTAACCCCGTCTCTGCTAAAAATGCAACAACAAAAATAGGTAGGCGTGGTGGTGGGTGCCTGTAATCCCAGCTACTAGGGAGGCTGAGGCAGGAGAATCGCTTGAGCCTGGAAGATGGAGGCTGCAGTGAGCCAAGATCTTGCCATTGCACTCCAGCCTGGGTGACAAGAGCAAAACTCCATTAAAAAAAAAAAAAAAAAAAAAGAGTCAAGGCTCTCAACTTAGTGTAGTGGCCTGAGTCTAATTCATTCATCACCCTCCTACCCCTGAAGATGTTCTTACTGTCAGTGACCTGGGTATACAGATCAGGTCCAAAAGAATACCAGCCTGCAGTCCTCTGCACCCCCCACACTTCCAGACTGTCCTGTGGACTAGAGCTGCATTTATAATATTCACTATGGTTTGGTTTTGTTACAGCTTTTATTTTCTCAATGTTCATCTGAAGCCTTTCCTTGTGAAAAGTCTCTGAATTCAACACAGGAAAATTTTGCAGCTAGAATGCATTTGTACATCTTTTCACAATCAATCAGTCACTTGGAAAAGACGTTTCCTCACATCTTCTTGGTCATTTGATTTCTTAGCTGGGTCTTATTTTGGTTTCCCCAAAAAAGCAGAGCCAAGACAGAGATAGCTGTCCTGCCCAGGGTAACATTCGGGGGATATATATAAATCAATATGGTTATATCAATAAGTATGGTTATATGTAACCATCAGTTAGGGAATTACCACTACAGAGGTCAATAATAAATAATATTTTCTTCCTTTCACATACATTTCACAAAATAATAATAATTCTCCAATGTCTTCTACAATCAACTCTCCTCAATGATTCCCATATATCTATCATTCGAGCTTTTATTTTTTGTTATTCCAAACCAAGACCCAATCCAGGTCCATGCACTGCATTTTGACTGGCGTGTGCCTTGGGTTTCATATAGTCTAGAAAGCCTCACACCAGCCCAGCCCCACTTTACCCCTCATTTTCGTGACATCGATGCCGGGAAGAAAGCAGGGCAATTCTGTGGAATGTTCCGCTTTCTGGATTGACCGATTCTGTCTTTCCTCATGGTACC
Source organism: Cebus imitator (assembly GCF_001604975.1). Taxonomy (NCBI): domain Eukaryota; kingdom Metazoa; phylum Chordata; class Mammalia; order Primates; family Cebidae; genus Cebus; species Cebus imitator. Next base: position 1,383,339 of record NW_016107704.1, on the reverse strand, counting down.
ACTTCACTTACTCTTCTGTCTCCTGTATTGCCTGTATACTGGAAGTTAGGAATAAATAGGATAACTCTGCACTTTATCCACACTGGAATATTTTGAGAGTGAAAGAGATCTTACCAATAATTGTACCCAAATAACAGGCACAAAACAGGACTATCCTAGCAAACAGGTGCGAGTGACCCTTGGTTTAATGGCCTAGTCACATGCGGGTGATGGAGTTCAGATGATGTTCTGGGCAAGGACACGCTGCAGTGTTTCCCTGTGGCCCCATACTGTCTCCCACCAGACATACTACTGGGATGCTAACTTCAGTTAACTGGCTAATGGCGACCCTTCCATCTTTCTATTGCATAGGTATGGTTTTGTCATTTGCAATTAACAATAGTTCTAGAATCCATTGGTAATTTTTGTAAAAATCTATTATTTACTTGGAGGTTAAAAATGGTTATTTTCTAAAGCTATCATTTACTCTACACACATTAGTGTGAAGTTTTTCATAATAAGATGCTTTCCCTTATTATCCAAGGTAAACTTCAGTTCCTCCTAAAAGGCAGAGTAAATACTTTCCTTTAATTCACAATAGTCAGAACCAGGACTTGACATAATCGTCATTTCAAATAGTGGAGCAATGAGGTTTATCTCCATTTATAATACTATTGTCTCAAAATTATTTGTTCAATACTTTACAATCATTTATGGGCATTATTCTTTTTGATGGCAAGTAAAATTTTAATATGATCATAAGTTTATTATAGCCTGAAAATTTGGCAAACAATGAAAGCATTATAATCAGTTTTAAAAATGAAAGTCATTGTTATATGTATAATATACTCCTAATCTTTGTCTTAAAATAATGGAAGGCAAATCTCACATGTACGCACTAAATGTCTCTTGTTTCTGAGCAGAGAACAGAAATGTTCTTAAAGGACCAGGCTAGATTCATTCATTATGAGTTTTTGGTGTTTGTTTTCTCTACTTTGATAGAATATAATTATTCTGGGAATATGGCAGATTGGATGGATCAACAGAGTTGGTCAATTCAGGTCACATTCTAAGCTAAATGTTTATAAAGGTAGTAATTTTGCCCTTTGTTTTCATTCAATTGAAGAAATGCTTATTGAAGGGCTGCAGTATGCTACTCTTCAGAACATACTTGAATATATTTCATAAAACAGGATACTTGTTGGCAAATCATGTTAGCTTTTAATGTTTAAGATCTTACTAATACCATGTTTCTCAAAAATATTATCACCATCAAGACCAATTATAATTACATACAAAAGTTCCTAATTATATTTGACTATTTGCTTGAATGAGAAATGAATAAAGGTAGTTTTATGAAATCGGGTCCTTCTGAGAGAAAATCGAGATGAAAACTATACCGGAGGCACTGTGGGGAGAAACGTGGGAACTCAGAAGGCCCTCTGAAGGTGTGCTGTGCTCCTGTGCAACAGTCATGGGGTCCCAGTGCTAAGTCACTCTGTCCTGCTTCTGCCACGATGTGGCTCATCCCAGACCTCACAGAAAGACAGAATTCAAACATTCTCATGTCCGCAGAACCTGCAACCATTGTCCAAAGTTTTAAAATGGCATTCAACTCTGGAAACGGTGGCTAAAGCAAGGAGTGTGGTTGGGGAGAGAAGTATCTTGACTCTCCCACCAAGAGTAAAACTGCCTCATATTTAACAGGAAATTTTGGAAATCTTCACATTAAAACATAATGTTTTAATGATATTAATCATTGAAGTTAAATTTAAACCAAACACACACACACACACACACACACACACACACACACACACACACACACACATTTAGACAGAGTATTGTTCTGTTACTCAGGCTGGAGTGCAGTGGTGTGATCTCGGCTCACTGCAACCTCCCAGGTTCAAGCGATTCTCGTTCCTCAGCCTCCTGAGTAGCTGGGTTTACAGGCACGTGCCACCATGCCCAGCTAATTTTGGTATTTTTTGTAGAGATGGGGTTTCACCATGTTGGCCAGGCTGTCCTGAAACTCCTGACTTCAAGTGATCTGCCCATCTTGGCCTCCCAAAGTGCTGGGATTATAGGCATGAGTCACTGTGCTCAGCCCCAATCAAATATTAAGAGGTATTTAATCCAAATGAAGATGTGTTTATTAATGATAAAAATTGAAGACAACAGGCTCCATGGAAACACCAGCCACTCCAATTTAAATTCTGGCAAGTGCAGCTACAGCAACAGCACTCCAAAGCTGGGATTCCCATGGCAGCCGGCAAAGCCCACCTCTGATGTAGACCTCAAATCTGGCTTCCATGGTGAATGAAAACCAGTGAAAGAAAAACTGCAGTGAACGACAAAACAGAGGAAGAGGGCAGGTGTATGCACCTCATTAATTTTTACCTCTTCCTTTGCTGGAGGAGCAGAGATTAAAGATCATTATTTTTTTTTACAATTTTTAAAATACATTTTGAAGAGCATTTTTTTGTCCCGTTTCTGGGTGACACCTTACTTCATCTTATTCTTTGCCCGTCACCTAAAAAGCAAGTAAGAGAAAAGTTCTTTCACTGTGCAGGGGCTTTCCCTAGGAGAGCTTGCAAATGCATTTTCTGTTTTGGATCATCTACTACATGGAACAGATTGGATCTCAGGCCACAGGGCAATGTTTCGTCAACTGTGAATTCGTTCAGTCATTCAATCAATATGCATCAAGCTTCTATGTGCACAGTATCACACCAGATTTTAACAGTTTCCAATAGTCTTCTTAAGTAGACACTGCCTACTTAAACTTTAACCATCTTCAGAAATTCATGCTGAATGGTTTTAGACTGATGACAAATGAGTTTAGTAAACTCACCTGGGCCTGATCACCTGATCCTCTCTCTTTCACAGATATTCTCATTCTTACCACGTGGACCATCATAACTCTGGGGAACAGACACACTGAAATTCTTTGTGTGTGAAACCATACAAAACAGCATGCTTTTAGTACTGCTCTGCTTGGCCCACGCTTTCTGCCGCAAACCAGGTCATCTGGATAGCGTGGGCCTGCAGCTCCCCAGGGACGTCTGTCAGGCAATTCCTGTTTTCTTTCTTGTGAGCACATATTAAAGATAAATAGTGTAAGCCCTGGAATTTTAAATTTCCCCAGAAGTACATTTCAGTCTCTCCTTGTTTGACAGTGAGACCCGTGGCACCTTCTTTCTGAGCTGATAATGCTCAGAACTGAGGATTAATAGTTACATAAAAATAGGTTAGGAACATTTTCTGAAAGTGAGTACACTCATGCAATTCCCCAAGCAAGGAGGTGTCATTCTGCTGAACAAGAGCAGGAGGAAAGAGAGTTTCGATGTTCTTTTCATGGTGATTGTCAGAGACCAGGAAGGCAGAGCCAGGCTCACTCTACTATCGGGCTCTGTTCTGTCTCAGTACTCTGGGACTGCCTGCCTGTGAAGGTGTAAGGAAACTGGGAATTATTACACTGGCTTGGGGAAGCCTCCATGTGAGATGTGCACACAGACAGGAAGGGCAGCTGGAGGGTTGGGAGCATGGGCTGGAACTGCGGCCAGCTTTGCAGAGGTGTGAGCGACCCTCTGGCCCCAGTACATTAGGCCAAGTGCCAAAGGAAATGCCATCTAGTGTGGTCAGCCAGGCCCAGAGCCTTTCCAGAATCTGGTTACAGCAATTTTGGTAGACCTACAGAGCCTGAGGGTCCTTGGAAACCCGAAGTCCCACCCTGCAACTTTAAGGTTGAGATTTGTGATCTGGACATGCGATGTCTAGCATAACAATTCAGAGAAGTGAAGCAACTTGTCCAACGTCAAACCAGCAATCAATGGCCAAGATACAGCTACAATGCATAGCCCATTTTGTGCCTCTAGGGCACGGAAGTGGTTAGTAATAATGATTCTCCATGTCTGAAGATTGTATTACCATTTAAAATCTATTTAGAGGCCAGGCGCGGTGGCTCACACCTGTAATCCTAGCACTTTGGGAGGCCGACGCAGGCAGATTGCCTGAGCTCAGGAGTTCGAGACCAGCCTGGGCAACATGGTGAAATCCTGTCTCTACTAAAATGCAGAAACTTAGCCTGGTATGGCAGTGTGTGCCTGTAGTCCCAGCTACTCAGGAGGCTGAGGCAGGAGAATTGCTTGAACCCAGGAGGCAGAGGTTGCAGTTAGCTGAGATAGTGCCACTGCACTCCAGCCTGGGCAACGGAGTGAGATTCTGTCTCAAATAAATAAATAAATAAATATCCATTTAGAGAGCAGTATCCAGCCAGAGAGGGCACAGAGGAGACACCATAGCTCTTACGGAAATAAGGAGGCCACTGTGCTCTGAGAGTTGAAATTCCTCTCGGAACAAAGGGTGACCTAGGATCTCCATCACCTGGCTCCAGGCCTGGAGCTACAGAAAAAAGGCTGATTATGAAGGCATTTAATAGTAGCAGTCAGCTGGTCTGCTTACATCTTATAAACTGCTCTGGATCATCAGTGCTTCCAGAATTGTTCTCTGAAATCCTGTAACCAGCTGTCTCCATCTGCAGAGAACTTGCTCACATCATGTTTATAGTAGAGACCCATCTACATTCACACCACTGTCATGAACAGCATTTCAAAGGCCTCGTCCTCTCTTCCCATACGCTGGTTAACTCTGCCTTGGCTTAAGAATTCACGGATAAGGCCAGGTATGGTGGCTCAAACCTATAGTCCCAGCAATTTGGGAGGCCAAGGCAGGTAGATCACTTGAGGTCCGGAGTTTGAGGCCAGCCTGCCCAACGTGGCTAAACCCCATCTCAACTAAAAATAAAAAAATTAGCAAGGCATAGCGGTGTGTGCCTGTAACTCCAGCTACTCAGGAGACTGAGGTACTAGAATCACTTGAACCCAGGAGGCACAGGTTGCAGTCAGCCAAGACTGCACCACTGCACTCCAGCCTGGGTGACAGAGTGAGACTGTATCTCAAAAAAAAAAAAAAGAAAAAAATCCACAGATCAACATTTTATCTTGCCATAAAGGACTCGCTGAATTATTAGGACATGTTAATGTCTCAGTTCAAAGATGCAAGCAATACCACATTTAAACCCCTTTTTAAGCTAAATCAACACCATGTTTCTAGTTAATTCTCAGTATACATTTCTTTGAAGTGCTACAGGGACAATGGGTTCTAAGATTGAGGCTTTAAGCTTTCCATGTTTTCCTTATTAAATATCAAAATGAAAGCCTGTCTGGATTGAGAAAGGGGTACAGGAGAGAAAGAGGTTGTTGGTTCCAGCATCCTACCAATGAATGCATGGAATAAGACCACTGCTCACACAGGAAACCCATTATGTGCCAAAGGTGGATGCTCAGGGACCAGCAAGGGAGACGGGCATGCAGACAACAGGCAGCCATGAGTTTGTAAAAGGCAAGATGTAAAGACCTGAAACTTCCATCATGAAATGAGGAGGGATGGATGCAGCTGTTTTGCATAGCCACCCACAACTATGCTGAACAAAAAGATTTGTGTGACCTGAGTCCAAAAGTCATAAATAGTGACAGGGGCTACAGGATGATGAGGCTCAGACTGAGTATTTCCTCCCCTCTCCCTGGCTTTGATAAACCACCATTCAGCCTGTTCCCCGCCTTTGGTATCTCTTCCTCTAATCCATTTGCACACTCCAGTGAGGTTTGCTTTCTTCCCCCAGGACTTCCGCTCTCCACTCAGCAGCTGGGAACCGCCCTCCCATGCCTAATGCATTGGACCTGATCCCAATCCAAGGCTGTGCCAATATCCCCCAACATTCTCCAACACTTCACAACTTTGTCACCGTCACTAGACTGAAATAACCATTAGCTGAACTCCTATATCATTTCCTGCTGTGGATACTAAGATGACCAAGTGAAACCCTCTGCCTCCAGAGAGATGCAGGCATGCAAACACAGGAACTACAATTTGCCTTGGAAAGAGCTACCACAAAGGAGTGGAATAGAGCTGGGCTGTGTGCGGCCTGGACTTATGCAATCATGAGAGCCCTCCTGAAGAAAAATGTTACCAAATTATGAAGGTAAATGTGTAGCCCTAAAGCTTACTCTTCACCAGCTTCCTGGTCAACCTGCTCCGTTTCACACATATGGGGTCTGCAAGGTGGTTGCCTTTGATGTCTACCACTGCCTCCTTACTTCCCATCAAAAGCATTCGATTCGATATGTTGTAACTTGAATCCCCTCTCCCTATCCAAATTCTACCAACTGAACCTGTTTGCCTCAATTTCTTCACAAATTCATTCCTGATTACAAGGGTTTCACTTCATTCTCTCTTCAGTGCCTCACCGTAGCACTTTTAGTGATCATGTACCATACGCAGCAACTCGTACACTTTCTCAGTTGTTTCAGGTTACATTTATTTTGGCAAATAAATTATAAGTTCTCAGAGGTCAGGGCTTTGTATTATGACCCAGATACTGTGGTGTCTGGTGTAATATTGATCCATTGCGGATGATTAAATCTTGCTTGAGTTGTACACGGAAGGAATGATTGAACTTGACAATTCCAGCCTTTGAAACCAATGCTCGATAGCACCAAGGGGCTTAATTTATATCATGCCTCTGGTCTTACCAGATAAGTCATTTCTGATTATGAACTGGCATCCTTCCCAAATTCACCATTTGGACCCAAATTCTCTGGAATTACATTCTTGCTCTTGTCCTTCTATATGTGCTTCCTGAGTAGTTTCAATTCCGCCCATGTTTTCAACTTGATCCTACATGTTGAGGACCCTCAAATCTATATTTCTGGCCCAGATGGTTCCCCGGAGCTTCCAGCTTACATGCTTAGCTCTATGGTTGTCTCTCCATGTCCCCAAGGAGCCTGTACTTAAATTGCACCGACCACTAAATATAGGAGGGCACTGATGGGAAAGAAAAAACTTAGGAAGAAAATGCAAACTATTTTCATGTCTATGTCCCAGTATTAAATGATAAGCTCCTTGCAGGTAGAAATGAGTCTTGTTCAACTTTATGTGCCCAGCATGTAACCCAGCCTGGAGCAAGGTAGGCATTTAGCAAGTCTGAGTGACCGCCTGAACAACAATGTATCTCAGAGACAGTTCCTATAGTGAATTGCTAAAAATAAACACGGAATTTAGGACAACCACATAAAGTCTTCTTTGGCCATATGCTCTGCCATGCTTCATTCACAAGATGTCTGTGGAGGACGTTTACCCAAACTCCCTTGTAAACTGTTCCATACATGCAGGCGTAGTTAGCAGAATTCACAGAATCTTCCGTCTTCCTCTTGGAAACTGCTTTGTTTAGGCAGAACACCGTGCTTGAATTTGGCCTCATCATCTGCCTCCCTCCCCATCTCCCCCACCGCAGCTGACCTTGGCCTTCTCAGGGTATCTGAATGTGCCTGCCGTGGAACCAGTCTGATGGCCTCTATTTTTCTTCATGAGGGAGCCACCGTTTCTGACAGCACAAATTGCAAGGTGGATGCTTTTGAAGAAAAAAACTAATGAATGAAAGAGGGGAAAAACCTCATGCTTAACCAAGATCTAGTCCTCAGTTTTATTTCACTTTATAAGCGAACACATCAATTTAAAAAGTTAAATACTAAGAAATCATAGAAATAGTTGTGTTTGGGGAGTGGACTGATGGGCAGATTGATAGGAAAATTCAAGGAAAAATATTTTATCAAAACAATGACTCATCTTATAATCAAAGGTCCTCAAATTGTAACATTTTCTTCCAAATTCACGTTAAAATGTTGACAGCTGCTACAGGAATGTGCTTCAAATTCCATTGTGATATTATAATTTTTCCAGTTTCAAGCATTCGTTTGCTTTCATTTATTTTGTTTTGCTTTTGGCCCTATGTTGGCTGAGAAAACAAGAATGTTCAAGTCGTTGTACGGGGCGGTGGGTGGGGGGGGCTGGCGATTAGAAGGGAATCGAATATTTGGCAGGAACCCCAGGAAGTAGGCCAGGAAGAGGGGTACCGGTGAAGGGGCTGCAGGTTGCTTTCCTCTGAGCGGCCAAGGAGCGCCCGGGGGTTTGGAAACCGGGGACCTTGGTCTGCAGGCGCGGGGCTGGCGGGTGGGATCCGAGCACGGGGTCGCGAAGGGGAAGAGCTGAGGCCCCTGCTCTGAGGCAGGTGGGAGGGTGTCTGGGTGAGGGGTGAGCGCGGGGTCGGGGAGCAGCGGCAGGAGACTGGGCGACAGCCCGGGGCGCGGGTGGAGACTGACAGCGGCGTGGGCGACGACAGCGGCAGCTCCGGGGCTCCCAGCGTGGAGTCACGCGCCAGCGCGCGGAGGGCGTGGGGCGAGCGGAGGGGCGACGGGGAGTGGGACGCGTGGAGGGGCGCACGGAGGGACGTGGGACGCGCGGTCCTTCCTGGCGGGGTCAGAGAGGCCTCGGGTCGCAGAGCACCCACTGTGCGCCCCAGACGAGGCCGCCGCCTTCCCCGGGGCCCCCACCTGCACAGCGGGCGGCAGATCCAGGGCCCCAGAGGGAGGCGAGAGAAGGCACAGGTAACGAAGCATAAAAAAATCCAAATGAAACTCAGTGACGTTTGAAGCTGGGAAAGCCCCGAGTGGAGGACAAAGGGGCCTCTCCCCGCCACCCCACAGGCTAGGCCTCCCCTTCTCCGCCAAGAGCCCCCGTTTCCAGACCAACCCACCATCACCGTTACTTACCCCAGCCACTTCCCAAACTCGCAGACTCTTTCAACTCTATGTACAGGAATATTTAAAACATTTTGCAAGACAAGAGGGGAGAGAAGGGGCCCTAGGTGGCCTGAGATAGACGCTGTGTCCGGGCCCCTTCTGTGTCCCCCCCCCCCCGCCATTCACTGGCTGGTCTTTAATTCATCAAGATGAACTCTCAGGGGTAAAAGGATCAAAGAATTGCTGCCTTTCTATATTATTCCTACTGAGTTCGGGGCCAGAAAGCGGGTGGATGAGGCCAGGCTCCAGGAGAAGCGGGCTGATCTGCGTGGCTGCTCTGGCCCGGTTCCTGGGAACCCTGCAGAGCGCACACAAGACGCCCTCTCTCTGAGACGGTTCATACAAGATGCCATCTCCGCGGGCCGGTTCCATCCTCTAATGAACAGTCCTCTTGTGTATCTGAGGCTCCGTTAAGAGGTGAATGAGCAGCGCCCCCTTCCTTATTCCCTGCTATGTAGTCAAAGTCCTGGCAAAATGACTTGTAGTTGCTTGACCATTTAAAAACAAAGATCTAACGGCCAACAGCCTCTTTTCTGGGCCTCGTCCTCTATCTATACATTCCAGGCTAGAGTAGAACAGGCAGCGTTCTGAGCCACCTCACAGACGCAGCCGCACCGCTACCGGTTGTACTCTTTTGTATAAGGCGCACTCTTCATTTTGGATGTGTAAATACGAAAACCACCAACAGGGGATGACTCTCACACGGGACCCACGCGTCGCTGACTATTCATGTGGCATGTTCGTCCGAGGCTCCTCGTTCTCCATCCCGCAGGGCTGGCTGCTCTATCAGGGGTAGGTGATTCACCCTAGTTTTGCTGCCAGATAAGAATGGGACCCAGCCCCCTCCTAGCCTGGGTGGCCCTTGTCTGAAGCTACCCGTCCTCGCCTGTTCCACACTGTGCCCTGTCGTCACAGTGTCTGAGCCTCTGGCTCCTTTCCCCTTTGGTGAACTGGCTTCACCCCTGAGATGCTGCTCCAGGGCTTCTTGTGCCCCGACTCTCCTATTCCGTGTCTTCAGCTACTTCTTGGACATGCCGCATGACTCTGCTGAGCCCCCAGGCTCTTCTGTAGACTTGAGGGAGTCCCCCTCAGTGCAGCCAGTGTGAGTTGCCCCCCCTAATCTCTCGAGGGAACCAGAGACCTTTCTTTAAACAGCGTGAGCACAGATGTCAAGGACCTCAGGCACTGAGGACAAATCTCCTGGAGAACCACAATCAGCCGCTTCAGGTATTGGGTTTCCTTTGGGAAATTTGAAAGTCAGGTTGGTCATGACGTGGCAGGAATCTTTAACACTGAAGTGCTTAACTGGTACCCTTATCCTTTGCAGTCAGTGAGCACATCTGTCTGGTGCCAGAGACTGCTGTGGGGCCCATTCTCAAATGGCCAGAAACAGTGGGAATGTCATATTATGCACGTTCCAAATCTCTGTCACATAGAGTTCTTTTGGGCCAGCGTATGATTTTGCACTTAAGTCATATCTCTGCCTACATGTGATAGAAAACCTAAGACAGAGAGCTGAGTGGATATTCCTTAAGTGGACTACTAATTTTTTAACTTGTGCTCTTGATTCTCTTTCTCAAAGAGAAAAATAGTCCACAGTATTCATAGGTCAAATAGACAGATGTGGGCATGCCTGCATAGTTTTCCTTTTAGATACTAGTAGAATGCCTGTTGATGGTATCAGGGTTCTCTGTTGGGATATTCACTACATTAAATAGAAGGCAATCACTTTCATTTCTATGAAGCTAACATGTCAGCTCCTTAATAAATAGATACAAGGCTCCAGGCAACACTCCTGAGTTCATGCTTCTGCCCCGCCCCACAGCACACAGCACAGCAGGATCACACCCCGCGCTCCCGCGGGAAAGCAGTGAGGACAGCAGGTTCGTCCTGAAGTAAGAAAGGGAAGGTTGAGAGCCTGGGGGCCAGGATGGTGTGAGGTTCAGTGAGAGTTGTAGCTTATGGAAATGTTGACCATTTCAAACTGGAAAGAAGAAAAGGACAAGTTCAACATCAACCTCCTGTTTATTTAGAGCTTTAGAAACATTTGAAAGGAACATGCTTAAACTCCCACAGGTCCTCTTAGAAATGCGGATTCAAGCTGAAGATGCCAAAGAAATTGGCTTGTGGCTGCGATGGTTCACCTAACAGAAAGGTCACCACCCTTGGGCTCTGGAAGTTGGGGATGATAATTTTTCCGGTTTGGCCTGAATCTGACTGTTTTTGGAGTTAGGTATGCCTCGTGCCTGTTTCCACATGCGCCTATAAAGCTACAATCTGTTTTCTTCTGCCACAAAATCTAGCATGCCAGTGTGTGGACAACTGAGAATTTCTGCAAGGTAGAGAGGAAGAAGGACACAGTATGAAAAGGAAAGGGTTCCTATTTCAAAATCCCTTTATGAAGCCTCTCAGTGAAGGCACAAGGGTCTCACTGTGTGCAGCTGAATTTCAACAGCCTCATGTGCTCTGCGTCTGTTTTCTCTTTCTCCTCCTTCCTTTGGAGTTGCATCACGGGACCGTTCCTGGTTCCCTTTCTAGCTCATGCTTCCTGCGAAAGCCCTCAGAAAGTATTCATTTCAGATCACCCTGAATAATTTGCTGAGGGTCAATCCCAAGTGTGGACACAGCCTGCTAGCATGTGATCTTTAATGTGATGAATTATGTCATTACTAGTTGCCAGTCCTTCTGGTCACATCCATCTGCTGAACTGGCTCCCTGCTCTCCTGGTTCAACAAGTCAGGGAGTAAGGCAATTCACGCAGACAGCGGGTGATGACTCAGGAGGAGTGGTGGCCAGGGGGTGTGGTGACCTGGGCCCAGCCCTAATTCTGCCCTAACTAGGCAGCTCTAAAGAGGTCTTTTCCGTGTCTTCTCCAGAAAATGGAAAAAGTTAAATGAGATGATCTCTCATTGCAAGCTTGTGATTCTATCCTGTTTTCTCTCCTGCTGGAATTATGCTCTGCGGCAGGTGAGGAATGAGCCGTGTTACCTCTCATAGCTTACATTTTTTGGCACTTTCTGTTCCGTACAACTCAAACTCCCTGGCAGAGCAGAGATCTTTTAATGTTTACTTGCCAAAGGCAATCAAACCATGAAGCCATCACTTAAGTCAGTTGACTTACTCTGTGGCATAGGCATGGGTCAAAATGGAAAGTAACCTTGAATCCCTTTGAAAATGCTCTTCTCAATTTAAAATGATGAAGGCTATATATTAAAATAGCAGGCTGGAATTTATCTTTCGTGTGAAGTAAAGGACATCTTTGCTTGCTAATTATTCTTTGACAGGTTACTGACAATGTGGACAGTACATATAAGCAGAGGATTCTACATCAAACATTTGCTCCTGTTGGACACCATTAAGGAGGTAAATAACTCCTGTCAGTAGATTGTCCTGACTTACAGACTTTTGAAACACATTATTTCAGCCTATGAATTATTTCCTCCAGGACTGAAATGTAAGTATACACAGCTAAGGTAACAGAGAACCACGTTCTCTGAGGCCCTAGGACTTGTAATTCTAGTGAGAAAATTAAGCTTGTTCTTCCTTGAAGAGGCAGAAACACTGGTGCCTCCCTTCATCCTCTCAAGTCCCAGACTAAGCTGGGTGCAGCCCTGGCTGCCCTGGCTCTGTTTGTTCCCTGTCCCTGCCCTCTCCAGCCAGTCCTCCTCCCTGCTGCAACCTGACCATGTCACTGTCCTTTGGGGTCAAGTTCAAATCTCCAAGATTTGGAAGCAAGACCCTTCCTTGCCTGGCTTTGCATCCTCCTCTCACTGCTCCTTTGCCTTCCCTCCATGCAGCATGCTTCTGAACCCTGAGCTGTGTCCTCTGGGGCACCCCCAGTGGCCTGTGCACAGCTACCTCTTGGTGCCCCCATACCCACACTGCAAGGATGGTTCAGCCTCCCATTTGCCTCTAGCCTACCAACTCCTGGAGGTGGGGCCATGAGTTTTCTGATTGTGCAATGCAGGGCCTCACTTCACTTCTGGTTCCAAAAAGCCTGGTGAGTGCTTAGTGAACAAATCTGATGAGTAAAAAATGATGCTTCAGGTCCACTCATTAACATTTGTAGGAAAGAAAGTCTCACTGCGTGGTGGTTCCCAGCCCTCCTGGCCAGTGAAAGGCACAATGGAAGGTATGTTAGCATCAGCCCTGAACAGGCAGCATCAGGGGTCGCAGCACAATGCACAGCCCATGCGATGAATTTCCCACATTAGCTGAAAGCCCACAAACACCTCCAAAACAGAAAACCCCAAAGCCCAGGCTTGACTGCCTTTCCTTGTATGATAAATTCGCTCTGTGCAATGTGATGGAATATGCTGGTGGAACACGCAGAGTGCTTGGCAGGCAGGCCTTCCTCCGGGAGGCTCTTCTCTGGGACCACGGGGCATCCATCACCACAGCCCCAAAGAGGAGGATTTCCACATCAACATTTCTGAGACTAAGACTTGGCAAGGCAGGTCGTTCAGGAGAGGTGAATTGGTGTTGATCCCCTGTGAGCTCTCTGTTTCAAGAACACTGCATTCTGGCCGGCAAGGAGAGAGCTCCGCCCTAGGTCTGCCCTCGCTGTCTGGAGTCTTGTCCTCCCGACTGGGCTGCGTTCATCTTTGTACAAAGAAAATGTCCAAAGTAGAAGCTGATCTGCTGAAGGGTGGGGTGTGGTAACTTTCTGAGTATTTCACAAATGCGTTCTCTTCTCTGCAGGAGAAAACCAGAATTCAGCCCCCTCCTGGGTCACCCATGTTCTGGAAGCCTGGCATTCACCCTGCTTAATTCACTTCATGGACACATCCTCAGAGTACACAGCTTCATAGGCCAATCATAACATCCATGTCCATAATTTCCAACATAGACTTATGCCATGGGCCATGTACCCAGGCAATTAGGATCTCTGCAGGATTCTGCTGCATGGTTGAACATCTCTGGCACCAAATTCCCTTTTTCTCTCTCAGTCACTTGGCAGAGGCTCAGCCTGCCCTACAAGCCTCCTCTTCCCATGCCTTCCTCTTTCTAGGATGCCCCTGTGCTCTGCCCACTCAGTTTCTTCCCCTGGAGTTCTCTCACTGGTCACCTCCACCCCTTCCCCATTTTTGTTGGGCTTTACCATGTGAACTCTAATTGCTAATTGCTGGTCTTTCTGCTCAACTCTGCCTTTCCTAACACCACCTTGGGAACTGCTACTAGATTAATCTTTCTAAGGTGTTTTCTTCATTTAGCATTTTGCATTTTTCTAATTAAAAAAGAAAAAAGACCAGGCGTGGTGGCTCATGCCTGTAATCCCAACACCTTGGGAGGCCAAGGCAGACGGATCACAAGGTCAGGAGTTTGAGACCAGCTTGGCCAACATGGTGAAACTCCATCTCTACTAAAAATACAAAAATTACCTGGGTGTGGTGGCATGTGCTTTTAGTCCCAGCTACTTGGCAGGCTGAGGCAGGAGAATTGCTTGAACCCTGGAGGGGAGGTTGCAGTGAGCCGAGATTGTGCCACTGCACTCCAACCTGAGTGACAGAGCAAGACTCGGTCTCAAAAAAAACAAAAACACAAACACAAAAATGGCACTTCCTAGAAGCTAGCGTCTGAACAGCTTAAAATGAAGATGCTGATAGCTACATCCTCCCTGCAGCCCTCCCTCCCACCTTTCTCCATCACAGTCTTCATTCAGGCCAAGCTGCCCTCTGCAGAGTCTCGGGAAATACGGGCTCTGTCCCCAGGCCCTGGCCTGGGCTGTGCTCCCCGCCCTCCCTCCAGACAAATGGCATTATTCTAGAAAGCCCATTCTGCCTCTCACATCCTTTATATCCCTTCCCTGGGCCACTCATTTCCGCTGCTCTCTTGCTCCCCGGCCATTTCTATTTCCTGTCTGGGTCTTCTGGACTCTGGGAGGACAAGACAGACTGCAGCCTCCGTGAGAGAGTGTGCGGCTGAGCAGCAAGGTAGCAGCTCACACACCCGCTCTGCCAGCTCCTGCTCCTGAGGCAGAGAGGGGGGCTCCATCCTGTCTCAACTGCTCAGTTTGTTCTGAGTTGAAATGACCCCGTGTATCATTCCCTCACCACTTCCGTGGATCCATTTATTTTAACTTTGTCTTATGCTAATGATGTCTGGTCTCCACAAGCCAGTGTCTTCATAATAAACCACCTCACGTTCTTTCAGAAAGTAGGAAGCGTAGACATATGTCACACTCCTGCCATCTTAAATAAATTTTTTTAATAACTTCAGCAAAATTTATCAGTGGTTAAGCAAGGAATATCAAAGAACCTGGAAGCAAAAAAAAAAAAAAAAAAAAAAAAAAAAAAAAAAAAAAAAAAAAAAAAAAAAAAAAAAAAAAAAAAAAAAAAAAAAAAAAAGTCCTCTCATTAAGTGTCTTAAAACTCTAGGTGAATAGGAAAAGTGACTTTTTCACACTGACCGCATAGTCACGGACTACAAGCTTGAAGCAAATCAGTCAATGGAGTTATTTTAAGAACGGGTGGTGGCTTTCTCAAACGTTTGGAGTTGCTTTGGTAAAGTTTAAGGTAACAGCGCCATCATTAATTATGGTGTGGTGAAATATAAGATATCTAAAAATTTTAAAGGAGAGATGATTGAAATTTTTTATGTCCTCCAGATATGACCACTTATTAAGGTACAATTTATTGATCACTTATAGATCCTTAACTTTCATGCCTACTCTCTAACAACCTCCAAAAATGATAGGTACAATTATCTTCATCCTGCAAAAAGGAAGTAGACCCCGGGAGAGCTTAAGCAACTTCTCTCCTGTAGACTGCAAGTCTGTGGTGTGGGAGGGGGAATTAGATAAGGTTTTATGGACTAGAAGTCCTAGGTTCATCCCAGTACTCTGCAAAGCCACCCCTAATTTCTAAACCTAGTAATTTCTGTGTCTGCTTAGAATTTGGAGGAATGCCTTCATGATCACATTAATAAGACCATTATTTCACTTAGTGCAAAGCAGCGGTAGGCAGTGCAATTGAGCGTTGCATACACACTTGTCCTTTGCTGTTCTCATGTCTGAAGGGAGAAGCTGAGGCTCAGGGAGGTGAAGGAAACAGCCAGCTTAGAGTCGTTCTAGACTTCAGCCTAGATGAGCCTTTAAACTAGGTGTCCTTGCTCTCTAGAGTATGATTTCAAATTTTAAACAGGTGGTGTTAAAAAACAAAACAAAACTCATCATAGCCCGCTAACCTTATATTTTGGAGGAAGTTTGAATCAGTTCTGTAGACTGGCAGAGGGGAAAGACACATGAACCTAGAAGGGGCATTTACTGAGATGCTCCTGGAACCCGACATGTTATGGAGACGTGGAGACATGGCCATCTGCTACTGTGGTCTGGAGGTGACGTAGTGAGTTTTCCAAATCAGGTCATAAAGAGGAAAGAAAACATTGACGATCCGGTGTCCTAGGCTCATTCCTGACTTCTGACATCACTGTTCAGTCCACACTCATAGTGGTGATGTTTTTCTTGAATTTTGTATTTAGAGATGACAATGCATCTGAACACAATCTGTAAACTGTAAGGTAATATATAAATCTAACCTGTTTGCAGCATGATAAACACAGCAAGCAAATAAACTGCATTAAACCTAATTTTAATTGATTCAGTGGAAAACAGCAAAGTTGATTCCAAAGTCAAAGACCTAAGGGAAGATAAATCCAAACTCTATAAAACCTTGCAATGGTCTGACTATCACGGGCACTCAATGAGATGGGTCACTGACACGCACCAGAGCCACAATGTTGTGCAGACCTGCCTTTCCCAGAGTATATTTCTTAGGCTATTAATAGGCATTTGATGAAAAAAAGGATTCTTTGGGCAAATACAGTTTGGAGACAAGGAGTTCATCAAGCTGATAGGCTTTGCCATTGCTGGGATTCTCAGCATCTGTTATCTCAACATCAACTGTCATCTCTGGAGCAGGGTGGATGCAGCAAATGGATTTGCGTTGATACAAAGGCGTCAAGGATGTTGTGAAATATATGATATATTAATTAGCATTCAGAAACCCAGCAGTTTCTGAACTGGGAAACACATGGGGCCAGGAGCGTTCTGGTTATGGGACTGTGGACCTGCAGATGGGAGGCTCCCCGGGTTCTCAGTGCCATGCAGGTTCTCAGTGCTGTGCTGCTTCCTCAGCACCCAGCTGCTCATGTCACTCCAAGACTCCACACCTTCCACCACCCAGAACATGGGAAAAAACCAATCTCAGCCCCTTGCTCCATGCAGGGTCGTTATGAACATCACATGAAATAAGGAATAAGAAAACCTCCCAAATGATGTATACATTTTTGGAAAACTTTTATCCTAAAGCTAAATTATTGTTTTTTTCTTTCTTTCTACATTCAGATAAAGACAAGGAATCATTTACTTCTGATCAATTATTTCATGGCCATTTCCCCTTGACTTAATATTCTTGAAATTCTGATTCACTAAATATCATTTTAAAGATGCCTAACTCCTTGACATAGAAGTACAATAAAGTAGAAATCAACATGTAAAATTGGTAAGAAACCTCTTTGTATAATCATATTCCTCAATTTGGTTGTTCCTATTTTCTATAATCAAAAGAGGAAACAGAGAAGAGCCAGCTCCATCTTACAGTCAAATGAACAATAGCCCAGCCTACCACAAAGAGAAAGAGAAGGCCTTTAATTCCCTGGGTTCTTGAGACATTACTCTGCAGCATCTGCACAGGCGAGCTGTGCATTGGTGTGGTTCCTCTGCTTGTGCCTCAAGAGTTTGGCATCAGATGGTAATTGACAAACCAAATACCGATTTATCCGCACATGATCCTTGGTCCCAGAGAGATGAATGAGTCACACAATGAAGGTGGACTCTCTAAGTGCATGTATGATTGAAAAGGGAGATGGGGCGTTTAAAACATGTCTATGATTTTAATTCCAATTGCCTGTCCAAACAGAGGAATACATACTGTGAGGGTCAATGCTGCTTGCAGAAATAGAAAAGCAGGAGAGGCTCTCTTTCATCATCGTGCCTGCCAGTGCCTGGGCCCAGCTCCTTAAACACTGAATGTGCTCATTATATATCTGTTAACTGGGTGAGTCAATCAGCCAAATACAACCCAACTCTTCTCTGCTGTTCCACTACAGTGCACAGAGTTCACTGTGTTTTTCTTCTTGAGGGGCAGGCATTTTAACTGGGTTTTGAAATATTTTCATGGAAATCTAGGTTTCAGGTTGGGAGAAGTCAAGCATTAACAGTTTAGCTCCTGATTCACACATCACTGACACTGTGGTGTAGAAAAAGCAGTCCCAGGGAGAAGAGATGACAAAGTCAACTGTGCTTGATGGGGCAAAGGATGGGTGGAAGGGAGACATCATGAGTCCTGAGTTCCCTCACCTGAATCCACCCAAGGACTCAGACATTGGCAAAGTTCAACTCGAGTGAAGGGGTAGAACTGCTGGGGGCCTGCGAAAGTGGACATCCAGTGAAGAAGGGAGAACCTAAGAGAAGGTGCTGAGGTCCTAGCTATGCAATCTCATCTTTTTTTCTGGTCTTTTTCCCCCATAGAGGAAAGTCCTATGAAGGCTTTCCAAAGTGAAGTTCGATTTCCCTTGGTCTTAGACTATGGGAAGTACTTTTGCTCTTTTTTACATAGTTGCTTCCACTAGCCCACTCTGGTCCCCTTTGTGCTGTATTTGGGGGGCAGCTGTAGTCTGTGGTGTGGCAGGGATGGTTCAGGGGAACCTGAGTCCCCGCAACTGAGTTGCCTTGTGGCGCCACTGTCCTCTTCCTGCCCCTACTCCTAGGTCACATTTTCTGAAGCTGCCCATCCCCAGGTGATAGCCAACTCCTGATAAAGAAACTTGAATATCCATTCAGTTAATATTTATTGATTGATCACTCCTTACATCCTCACCTGCTGGTTCCCATGAGGGATTCTATTTCATGGGACTGATGCAGTCTCTGGGCTCACACAGCCTGCTGTCTGTTGAGAGAGATACCACAGAGCGGTAGTTAGCAGCACGTGCCCTGGAGCAGGGTCTGGGTTTGCTTGGGATGGAAACCCAGTACCTCCCCTTACAGCCAATATGAATGGGGGCCCTGCTTCAGTTTTCTTAGGAATGTTATGAGGGTTAACTGATTGAATATCTGAAAAGTTCTTACAACATTGGCTGGCAAATATTAAGCACTGTATTAAGTGTTTATTAATAAACACACATAATGCAGTCAAATAACAATGAAAGCAGAATCTAGTGATAAAGCTGAGACCACAGACCAACACCACAGAGTTCCCTGGGGGCTCAAACAGTGGAAAGAAGGAGAAAGATGCATCTCATGGCCCTAGGAAAGGGCTTCCAGGAAGGAAGGGGCCGTAGAGCTTTTTACTGTATGTGGGGAAGCACTGGACATAAGGGGAACAGTGGAGGACTGCTGGCAGGAGGGGCATATTCTAAGGGCATGATGGGTGCAGTGCACTGAAGGGCAGGAGAGGCTGGGAGAAGCCATGGGGCCATAGTTAGAATCATTCCAGGTGCAAAGGGTTGGAACCCAACATCACCCGGTGCTAGGGGAAAAAAGGATTCCCGGAAACCTAGAGGGAAAAGCCAACGACCATGCTCAGGAAGGGCAGCACCATTGGTGACTGGAACGAGGAACTCAGCCTCCCATAGTGCCTCTCCATCTCCTGCTCCTGCTGCTCTCCGCTTGCTGGCCACATTTTTCTTCTCCCAGCAGCCCAGAGCCCTTCATGCAGAGGGATCAGGATTACTCGTAGTTCTACATCTCCATCTGACAGCTTCTGCTACAAAAGAGGGCTATCCTGGGAATGAACGTCCTGGAGAAAACATTCATTGGCCCCATAGGGTCAAGCGTCCAGCCCTAGCTTCTATGGCAGCTGGCTTGCAGTACGGGGAGAGCCGCAGGGTCGGGGAGGATGGCTCCCAGAAGAAGAGTTGGTTCAGGGCATCCAGTTCAGAGACACCCCCCACATACACATGCCTGCCGTGTGATAAGCTGAGAGAATGCTGAGTACAAGGTTGGGGTGGGTTGGGTGATTGACTATCTGACATGCAATGTGGTGGACACCCGACTGTGGGTGTCTTGGCATGTTTCTACACCCTCAGTGTAGTTAAACGGTAGATTGAGTCAAAGCATGTAGGAACGCCTGGTCCTTGCAACAGAGCCCAGCTCAGTCCCTGCCATGTCATGTGAGCCGAGCAGGGTGGCAGGGGAACAGAATTGTGACACCCTGCCTTTGGAAATAGGATAACTGGATTGTAGCTTTGACTCTGTCAATGAGTTTTTAGAAAAATAAGAAACTCTGAATTCCAGTTTTCTGACCTGTAAAACAACATATGCCCTGCTGTTTATCTCACAGGGATTTGGCGGCAAACAGGGTCCTACGCATCCGATTTTAACGTGTGGTAGAATGTTAGTATTTGCAAGAGGAAGAGTAGAACAAGCCTTTCTGACACTACCTGCCTCACGCTTAGAAGCAGCATGCCCCAGCTGTTGATCATTTGCAGGGCACTGACATTGGCGTCACACTTCACACACGGTGGCATTTAGCTCTCACACCTGCTCTCTGAGCGGGGCACGTTGAGTCCCGCTGTACAGGTAGAAAGCTCAGCTGTGATGAGGCTGCCCCAGATGTTAAGGACACATGTCCCGCTCTCACTGTCCCTCTTGTCTGTTGGAAGCTTTCATCAGCTCGCTCAGTGTCACAGGCACCCATCTTCACCCTTTTCATCCCCTCCTCCTTATTCAACCATCCTTCCCCACTGACTCCCTTCCCAGTAAAAAGTAAAACGGGACAGTGATGAAGGAGGCCGGGAAATAGAAGAATAGTGACACTAAACTTAAAACCATGTCAAGTGTCTGCAAATCTGGCTACCTAGGTTGGTTTCCTTTGTGCTAGTGGGTTGGTATCAATGGTGAAATGAAATGAGACTCTGTGGGGAGCTGTAAAGAGAGTCAAAGTCTTAAATTCAAGCATGTTTCAATCCAAGGGAAGGCTGAGCACACACAAATACTAAAACGAAAATGCAAGCTGGCTTACAAAGAGAGAAACTCACAAATCCACTAGTTGTGGTTTGCGCTTGGATCAGAGATGTGAACACAGTTCTATCTAATCAGCTTGCCTGTGGGAAATGGGAGACTGAACTTCAAATACTTAAAATACAAGCAAGAACATTATTTTATGAATGGTTATCACAGACTCCCAAGTGGAGGCAGATTTTTCATGAACGCTTCACATGGGTGCCGAAATCTGAAGGGCTTCCAAAGATGACTGAGAAACGTTCTTGTGAATTTATTTGCAGCAAATCCACAGCAAATGATGAAACCTTCCTTCAAAGCGGTAGACAGAAGAGTGTAAACCCTGCTTACTTCAGCTGTGTTAGACAGAACAGAGCTGTAGTATGTTTAGCAGGTGCTGGGTTTCAAATTAACCTTAACTCTTTAGAAATGATTTCCTGATTTGTTTATTTATAGGTCTAAAATATCAATCCAATGTTTATGAAGTATAAAGGGTTGAACATGAAGCTTGAAGTGTGGCTAAAAATATACACCTTTTGTTCTGTGCGTTTATGAAACCTCCATCTAAGCTTGAGTCCTGCAAGCCCACCAGCTGTTGGATTCCGCATGTGTCTCAAACTCAGTATTTCCAAAACCAGTTTTCAAAACCGATTCACCTCTGAACCTGCTCCGCCACCTGCATTTCCAGCACCCTGAGCCCAGTCAGCACACCGTGGTATAATTTTTGACTCCTGCTCTCTCCGTCCACACTTCAGCAGTCGACACTCATGACTTCTACCTCCTAAGTATTTCTCCTTTCTCTAAAATTCCCACTTCCCCTGTGAGATGCAGACGCTGGTCCTCAGCTCCTGCTGCCTGATGGCAGTTGGCGACCACACCTCTCGTACTGCAGGGTGCCGGCAGCCTCCTCAGGCCTCCGAAGAGCGGTCCTTACTTGCCTCATCCACTGCTGCGACCCCAACCCTGAGTTGCCCGGGCCAATCAGACACAGCCGGCTGTTCCTCCCCTGTGCCTCCGTGGTGTTTGACCTTACCCTTTGCCAAGGCTCTTGGTGTGTTGCGTTTCACTGACTTTGCATCATGTGGTCCCCGCCCACCCTGCCTGCTGGGTGGTCAGGATCTGCAACCTGCCGCAGTGTCTACAACAGGGCCTGCTACATGGTGGGTCTCCAGGTTAGAGTGCGGTGATCTTGGCTCACTGAAACCTCTGCCTCCTGGGTTTAATCCATTCTCTGCCTCAGCCTCCCGAGTAGCTGGGACTACAGGCACCTGCCACCACCAACTAATTTTTGTATTTTTAGTAGAGATGGGGTTTCCCTGTCTTGGCCAAGCTGGTCTTGAACTCCTGACCTCATGATCCACCCACCTCAGCCTCCCAAAGTGCTGGGATTACAGGTGTGAGCCACCGAGCCATGTATTCTTTAGATGAATACATGGATGAATGATGGACTGAAATAATCATACTACTACATTGCTAAATGTCGCTCAGCTCTGTTCGTATTTCATAATCAGTGGTTAACATGGAATTCAGTAACACAAGAGCTCTATTTTTCAAAATCTTTTGTTAAACTCTTAAACACAAGTTAGTAATATAAAACTTGGGAATTTTTAAAATGAAATATATTTGAATACTACAAATTAAATTTGCTAAAGAGTGTGTCTGTTACCACAAATGCAACCATTAAAAGTGACTTTGAAAAATGTTTCTGATACACTAAAAAAACAGGTTATAAGAGCCTATGTGACCTGAATCCATTTTTGTTTGAAAAAGATACAAATTAATAAATAGCACAGATCTACAGCAAGTGGTTCTCAGGATTAGTATCACTGATGTAGAACTAAGGGTGGTTTTTATTTTCATTTTTGCTTATTCACATCTCAAAAATCTCCTGTAGTGAATATGCATTAATTCCTAAGGAAAAGAAGAATAGGAATCTTTGTTAAGTTTCTCCCCCAGATCAGCAGGATCACTTCAGAAATTCACCTTAAATAGTCATTTATTTCCTCTCCTTTCTCCCTATACTTTCTGAGCTCTAGATCTCTCTTCATGATTCCAATAAGTGAGTTTTATCATTTAATCTGTAATTAAATGTGAATCTCGAATCTTCCTGGTGTATCAAGCTTTGGGCTTGTCAGCAGGTACAGACAATCGCTGTGGCTTCGCACATCCTGGGAAGATGCCTGTACTCAGCGTGAGCCCAGGCCCAGAAGCGTCTGGCCCTCCTGCGGGCGGGCAAGGCTTCCCTAAACGCTTCACATGCACAAAAACTACTTTACCATGAAGAAAACTGAAGAACAGACTCCTGAACCTCAGGTATACCCCTCATTTGCCAGCCCACGTTTTCAGAGGACCTCCCCGTGAAAACATTCTCTCGTAGCTGAGTACCTTTCCTCCAGATCTCTATACTAGTTGTAATAGTCATTGCAGTGACATTCGATGGCCTTAAAATTTGGGTAAATATTAATATCTGGTGATTGGAGGACATAAATTTAAGACAAGCTGTCATAATTTGGAACCAATACACTTTCTCATATCATTCGATGAACGTAAATCGAATGAATTGTGCTGTCAGCATTTTCACGTCAGACCCTTCAGCTCTGTTTGTAGGTAATAATCAGTGCTTAACATGGAATGATCAAAGATGGCCAAAATCTATTTATTAAGTGCCGATCAACTTAACCAGATTAAGACCAGATATGTATCGTATGCGGCATTGTAAGCTCAGGCTTTCCACAAGTGGAAAGTAACAGGACTATATAATTCCTCAGATGCTAGTACACCCTAAGCCTGCAGCGTGAAGAAATGTTGAACAAGTGGCTTTCTCACAGAACACACTCTTGGAACTAGCTTCTGAAGCCGGAGAAATTAGTGAAGTAGCCTCAAAACCCTTCCGCTCGACTTCCCTCCATGACCTTTCCTTCCCTTTCCCCCGTCAGAACAAAAACTGAAAGTCATGATGGTGACACCAGAGTGAGACAATGAAATCACTTAAATGATGAAGCGTTTGATATTTTAATTACTGATAATTATGATACTGCAGAAGAATATAAGAGATGTCATTATTTAAATGTAGGAGACAAGCTTAAACCATGCCCCTGTGTTCAACTTGTCTATAATAGTTATTATTTTTTTCGAGATAGAATCTTGCTTATTGTCCAGGCTGGAGGGCAGTAGCGTGATCTTGGCTCACTGCAACCTCTGCCTCCTGGGTTCAAGCAATTCTCCTGCCTCAGCCTCCTGAGTAGCTAGGACTACAGGCGGGGACCAAGGCCCTTGGCTGATTTTTGTTGTTGTTGTTGTTTTTGTATTTTTAGTAGCGACAGGGTTTTACCATGTTGGTCAGGCTGGTCTTGACCTCCTGACCTCAAGTGATCTGCCTGCCTCAGCCTCCCAAAATGCTGGGATTACAGGTGTGAGCCATCATGCCTCACATTGTCTATAATTTTTTGATATATTCATAGTTAACTGAATTGAGTGAGGTGCCGTTATTAGAAGTGTTTACGTTCCTGTTCTGAAGGATGAGAAGGATGAGTTGTGGCCTCGTCAGCCCTGAAACAAGATGACCTCAGAAGGGGCAACTTGAAGTCTGACAGTGCTCTGAGTTTGAAGTTTCTGAACTCGGCAAACACATTTCCCGTTAATCTTACACCTACAAACTTAATACAGTCATGAGTTGCTTAGCAACGAGGACATGTTCTGAGAAATGTGTCCTTAGGCGGTTGTATCCTTGTGGGAACATAACAGAGTGCACTTACACACACCTGGATGGTACACACAGCTCACCGCATACCTGCAGAGCAGGTTCCTGTTCCAAATACTGGAAGCAGTGGCGACACAATAGTGGGTGTGTATCTAAACATAGAAAAGGTGTAGTAAAAATAGGGCATAAGATTTAAAAAAAAAAAAGGCACACCAGTACAGGTCACTGATCACGAATGGCGGCTCGAAGGCTGAGTTGCTGTGGGGAGTCATGAGTGCCTGGCGAGTGAAGGTGAAGGCCTCGGACACAGCTGTGCACTACTATGGACTTTACAGACACCACACACTTAGACTACGAGAAACTTGAAATATTTCTTTCTTCAATAATAAAAGGTAAACTTAGCTTGCTGTAACTTTTTTTATATATACTTTAAGTTCTGAGGTACATGTGCAGATCGTGCAGGTTTGTTATATGGGTATACACGTGCCATGTGGTGGTTTGCTGCGCCCAACACCCCATCATACATTAGGTATTTCTCCTAATGCTATCCTCCCCAAACCCCACCACCTGCTATTCCTCCCCTAGCTCCCCACTCCATCACCCGGCCCCTGTGTTTGATGTTCCCCTCCCTGTGTCCGTGTGTTCTCATTGTTCAACACCCACTTATGAGGGAGAACATGTGGTGTTTGGTTTCCTGTCCTCGTGTAAGCTTGCTGAGAATGATGTAGCACATATACACCATGGAAAACTATGCAGCTATAAAGAAGGATGAGTTCATGTCCCTTGCAGGGACATGGATTAAACTAACTTTTTAACTTTATAATAAATCATAATATTTGTAACATAATATTTTATAATATAAAACTTTTGGGCTCTTGTCTAAAAGGGTCCAAACACTTCGCTTAAAATAGAAACAGGTTGTACAGATGTACAAAAATATTTTATTTTTTATATTCTTATTCTATAAACTTTTTTTCTGTTTAAAATTTTTTTTGACTGATTAAATGTTTTTGTTAAAACTGAGACACACACACGTTAGCCTAGGCCTACAGCAAGCCAGGATCACATCCGCGTCACTGCCTCTCACCTCCACATCTTGTCCCACTGGAATGTCTTCAGGGCCAATATGTCCTAATTCACAGAGGGCAATACTTCTTATCACTACCTAAAAAGGTTGTTTTTAGGTTCGCCGAGTTTAAAAGTCCCAAAGGTTTTGAATTCAGACATGCATGGGTTAAATCTGTGGTTCTGCTGCTTAAATGCTCGGATCCTTACAAAGTTATTTAATATCCCTGTGACTCAGCCAAATGCTTCCTCCATGGGAGTGTAGGGAGGTGTCACAAGACATCATGCAGACAGTGCCTGGCACATAGTAGGTGTTTGTAAATCACAGCTGTCGTCACCTGTCATAGATTATATTCATTAAAGCTTCTCAATAGCCATTCAGTTTTCAAAAAATTATCACATTTAAATTTGATAAAGATGAAACAAAACAAAAATGCAGCAAAAAAAGTTCTGTCCCCAAATATCAGAAAGCATGTCGAAATTTTTCATGAGTTTTGGAATGGGGTACTCTGGACTCAAGAAGCTTTTGCTTTGGGCAACAATTATATAATTGCCAAATAACTCATACACTACAAGTGGATTTGACTCATAACCAATGCTGAACTCACCAGAGACTCTCCTGATTTTCTAATGCTTATTCATCTTATCTAGCAAACATTTATGATCCCAATGAGAGAAGTCACTTTATTTCAATTTTCACCTCGGAACAAAGAATGTGCTGTTGTTTGTGTTTGCAGGTGACAACCTGGCTCACAGACCTTTGTTAACGTCGCAGCGTCACCAAGGTAGTTGGTGCCATCTTGGTGTTTCTTGGAAAAAGTCATTTGGCAGCTTCGCATCATGGTTTTCTTTCAGGACAACCTATTGTGTATTTCTTATGGAAAAAAATAATTTTAATTTCCTTCTCACCCACTGAATCTTTTGAACACCATTGCATTGTATTAGAAAGGGGTGTATTTGTTCAAGGGTTTGAGGTGACCTCCCGTTTCTGATGTTGAGCCTTGCTCAAACTTCCTCGCACACAAGCCCAGTGGCGTGTCGGGGTGAGGAAGCCAAGGCCTGTGGTGGCCAAGTGGGTCTTTTTCATTCCTCATGGCAAAGTGGTTTTTAATTGCACCATAAATGTTGGCGTGATCTGGGCCTCATCATCACTCACGCTAGCGGGCCTCAAGCCGTGTGGTCCCCAAACCCCAATTTAGATCCACTGAAAAACGGCCCAGCCCTGCTGTGGTTCCTTGACATTTGAGGAAGGAAATCGGAACGCTGAGTGTCCTCCAGCCCAGCCCTTGTGCTGATTCTACAAAAGGCTCCCACTGGGCTCCTCCAGCCATCTGGGCGGCCACAGAACAAACACCAACAAAAGCCAGCTGCCCAAAGGAAGAGAGCCAGACTGCAGTTACCCATCTCCCAAGGAGGTCAGTGCCTGCCCTGGGCCACGGCTCCTGTGCCCTGCAGCAGCGAGAGAGCCTGAACCTGCCTCCACCCACAGCCTGTGTGAATCCTCAGCCGACACTTCCAGGCAGCATCAGCCACTCCCAACTTTCGTTCCATCACTCCTTACCCGGCTTCGCCATTCTGTTATGAGGGCCTTCCATACAAATTAATGATAATGAGAAACTCCTTTTTTTGTTTTTCTCAAAAGTCCTAAAATATTACTGTCATAATAATAGTTTCAAAATAAAAGGCAGCATTCCAAAACATCTTCTCAAGCCCTGAGACGGAGCAGCTCTCCTGTCTGGCCTCAGCTTGGATCTTCCTGTTTTTCTCCTAATCTTGTTGGTGGGACTATATTTCTCCATCACAGAGTTAACACAATGTCCTTGCCTTCAATTTTCCTCAATAAATTTCATCCCTGTAGACTCCAAGTGACCTGGGCCCGTAACTGAGTGCAGTGGCAAGATGGCCACGGTGTCCCTCTGTCCCGATGTCTCTCTGTCCCCATGCCCCTCTGTCTTTGTGTCCTTCTGTGCTCGTGTGTCCCTCTGTCCCAGTGTCCCTCTGTCCCCGTGTCCCTCTGTCCACGCATCCCTGCATCCCTCTGTTCTCATGTCCCTTGTGTCCCTGCGTCCCTCTGTCCCCATGCCTCTGTGTCCCCATGCCCCTCTGTCCCGGTGTCCCTCTGTCCCCGTGTCCCTCTGTCCCCGTGTCTCTGTGTCCCTGCGTCCCTCTGTCCCCGCGTCCCTCTGTCCCCACATCTCTGTGTCCCCACGTCTCTCTGTCCCCGCGTCCCTCTGTCCCCGCGTCCCTCTGTCCCCATGTCTCTGTGTCCCCGTGTCCCTCTGTCCCCGTGTCCCTCTGTCCCCGTGTCCCTCCCGTCCCGGTCTCTCTCTCCCAGGCTCCCGCCACGCCCCACATAAGTGCCAGCGGCCCAGTCCTCGCAGTTCTGCTGGAACCACGGGGATGGTGCTGGAGGAGGAGTGGGCACCCCCATGTGTCTGGGCAGGTTCTCCGCGGGCCCCAGGCACGGTGGGAGTGGGCGCCGTCCCCAGGTGCATCCATCATCCAACTTGGGGAAAGGAGCCGACGTCACGGAGATGTGCGGTTGGGAGGGGGACCCCGGGCGGGGGAAGGCTGGGGGCGCGCAGGAGGGACTGAGGGGGTCCTGGGGACACGGAGGGGCAGGGGGTGGCACTGAGGGGCACAGAGGAGAGGACAAAGCAGGTCACGGAGAGGGGACGCACGGGGTGGGCGCAGGAGGCTGAGCCCAGGGGAAAGGGCAGGACGGAGAAGTGGGGACACAGGGACGCCGGGAGGGGCACGGAGGGGACACTAGGGGCCAGAAACTCTCCCGGGGGCGCCGGCCGCACAGCCTCAGCTGTCCCCTGCACGGGACTCGGCCACCGGCGGGGTGGGGGGACCCCTGGCCGACCCCGGAGACCCTGAGCTCCTGCGCCCGCACCCGCCGCGGTCTGGTTGCTTCACGCATCGTGCACCCGGGTGGAGCGAAGGCCAAGCTCGGTTCCGACCCAGGACCCGCCAAGTCCCCGGCAAAACACAAGAAAGGGTCAAAGCCCCTGACGGCCTCCAGACCGCCCCCATTGTTCCCGGCCGCCCCGGCGCTTCCTGGTGGCCCGCGGGGGAGCTGCGGGGGTGACGCGGGCACCGGCTTCCAGCTCAGGCCCGTGTGACGGCGCCAAGTTCCACCCGAACTCCCCCAGAAGAACTCCTCCCGGTAATTCCCGGGAATTTGGTGGTCTCTCCAGTCCAGCAAGAGGAGCCGAGTATCCTCGCCCCTCACTGCAGCCTCCCGCGAAGCCACGAGGAAACCAAAGCTAACCCCCTACCCACGGAAACACGTGGCCTCGACCTCAAGTGGCCCCGAAAGCAGCGGTGTGCTGTGGCGGTGAAAGGCTGAGAGGAGGCTGCTACTGAACACACGTCACGGATTTCAACGCCTGGCTTTACATCTATTTTCTTTAGAATGCATTTTTTAACTGCAGTGGGTTTTAGGGAACAGGTGGTGTTTGGTTTCGTGAATAACTTCTTTGTGGTGATTTGTGAGCTGGGGGTGCACCCATCACCCAAGCAGTGTACACTGTACGAAGTGTGCAGCCTTTTGTCCCTCATCCCCCTCCAGCAATTTTCTGAGTCCCCAAAGTCCACTGTGTCATTCTTATGCCTTTGCATCCTCATAGCTTAGTTCCAGCATATGAGTGGGAACATACGATGTTTGGTTTTCCATTCTTGAGTTACTTCACTTAGAAAAATGGTCTCCAGTTCCATCCAGCAAGAAAAACTGATTCTTCATTAACTGCTGTTCTAGACTAGCACAGGAGGCGTAAATGCCATCTCAACAACACTCAGGTCGGGAGTCTGCCCTTTGGGTTACCCATTTGCAGAAGAAAAATGATCAAAATGAGTCCCAGGATGTGGAACCCTAACAAGAGAGAAATAATTCTAGCTGGAGAAGAAGGTTGGCTCTAAGGCACGTTCTTCAGTAGTCACAATGTACTTGGAAGTGTGCATTATTCCTGAACATACTGAACACCTACTGTTACAGGCTAGACCTGCAGTAGGTGTGGAATATACACAGAAAAAAGAGTCAACTCCTTGCTGAGAAGAATCTCAAAGTCCCAGGAATGAAACTTATCTAATGCCAATTTCAGAATAAGCCAAGTCTGAAAAATAGCTGTATTATCTAGGGTTGTTGGGACAAAAGTTAAGTTTTAAAAAAAGTGAAACTCAGGTAATGACATAGACATACACATGTATAAGATAGGTGTGCATACATAGACACTTGCCCTTAGAGATGTGTTTATTCATGTGTATTCATACATATGCATTAACTCTGAACAGTGGATGTTAGTATTCCCATCTATGAAGAGATTGAACTTCTGAGGAATGAGGTAAGATTCACAAGGTTGCAGAGGTGGATAAGCTGCAGTTGGAAAATTCACTCACAGCTTCCTTAAACCTGTTCTTTTTTGAGGAGATCCTACTGAAGCCCAAACTGAAACATGAGCAGCCGTCACCAGCATCCCCAGGGAAGCAGAGCCCACTGCAGGCAGTGGACGCCCTGTGCCCTCATCCTCAACACCCCGTCAGAGTTCTGTTCTCTCCCTGCCCTGAAGCCTCTCCTGACTTGTTCTTGCCTGGCATTTACAAAGAAGAAAGCTTCCTGTGTACAAGAAGAACAAAGGCTAATTTAAGGTAACACAGCAGAGTTAATGAACTCAAGTGACTTAACCAGTAAAGTCATGTAAAAAATAGCAGCTGTCTTAGATCCTGCCTCCATTCCACTTTGATTGGGCTGGTGCTGGTCAGGGGTACCCTGCAGATGAAGTGTTGGAGTTCCCACCAAAAGAGAAAAGATACAGAAAGAGAAGACGGAGGGTAAGAAACGGCCCCAGCTTTACTCCCGGGCTGCTGGGGCGCTCCCAGGGCCTATTTGGTGGCCGCAGGCCCTCAGAATGGTGTCCACCATTCCAGAGCCCACACGCAGGGCCACCCTGCCTCCCTGATGTCACTGCTCCCCCGGCAGAGCTGCCCCAGGCCCACCTGCTGGATTTTCAGATGCCCAGTGCTGAATCTTCCCCCATTTGTCCCTGGCAACCATTAGGGGGTTCATGATCTCATCAGACATGCAGTCCCACTGCAAGGCGAGCGCTGGAATACACAGTTAGAGCCTTGAAATGTTCTGTATTCAATCTCTAATGGAAACAATACTGGGAAATCAACCTTAATTGGTTCTGGCCACAGCCTTGAGAAGCATTTACAGATTCCCTTCCAGGAGGATGTCCTAAGACGAGGCCCCCATCCCAGGGAGGAACATGTTGTTGCCATCGGGAACTGGATGGATGACACCTGGTGCCTGAAGTCAGACACCTGTGCATGCAGCAGCGGACACTCGGTGCCCCTGTGCGAGGGTAAATGGCAGTCCATCCCAGCAAAAGTGATTGGAACCCTGTATAAACTGCCAGGCCCATCTAACGGGGAGATCCCACTCTCAAGTTTCTGGACTCTTACTTTTCCCCAGCGCTTCCTCTGCTGGCTGATCTGAGTCCTCTCCTGCTGGTATCTGCCATGGAGATGTTTCTCCAGCAAATGAAAGATGTCCCTTATTGGACACAGCTTGGCTTTTGCCCACCTCTCAGTTGCAGCCTTGCAGAAGGCCTGCCCCTGACACCAGGGCTGCCAGGCCACAGCGCCAGAAGAAAAATGAGCTGAACCACATTAGCAGGTGCCCACACTCAGGGAAGAAATGTGCAACACAGACAACTGTATACAAGCGGAGCTAAATTTAGGGCCTGTGTCTGTGACAGTGGCAATAAACTGAAACTCCAGATAAACCCTCAAATATTCTGGAACTCTTATTGAACTAATGAGTATCAACATGAAGACAAGAAGATGCAGTATCTTGCATGTAGCTTCAATACCGGTGAGCAATTTTGAGGTCAAAAATGCTGTTTCAAGGTCGGAGGTAAAAAGTAATTGACAAGTTAGAATGAAAACAGAAGAATCAGTTTGCCTGACTGCTAGTCTCATTTTCTCCATTAAGCGCCTAGGGGAGGCCTCGCAGAGGCGCCTTTGCCCCACACTGTCTCCAACAGGCGCTCAGCTACCTCCCACCACTTTCCTTTGCGTGGGAGCTATGCTACCTAAACACTGGGGAGACGAGCCAAACGGCGGCAGTCCCACTCAGTCAATGATGCACCAGTGTCCTCTACAATACCTTTCAAAGCCCGGTTTTCTGGTCCCTTCCAAAATAACTCAGATGGCTTCCAGCCTCTGCCTCCACACGAGGATCTGAGGGAGATTTTAGATTACAGGCTCGCCATGTGCCCAGGAGTGGGCAGCAGCCTGCCCTCCGGCCCCTGCAGGAGCAGGTGCACACTGGGGTTACCTACGAGATGCTGAAATGCTGAGTCTTAGGAAGCGGGACCAGGGCCTCCAGGTCCTGTTTGTCTTTATGTCTTGTCCTCCCATGGATTATGAAGGGGAGATGTTCTGTCTCTTTTGTGAAGGGACAATCTGAGCACCTAACACCCCTACAAGCAAATAAATGCAGAGGTAATTAAGCTTCAATACTGCAATACAATTAAGAGGTAATTAAACTTCAATTCTCCCCAGTTCTTGTGCTAATAACACATGCTCTCTCAGAGTCAAACTGACGTGAATGGGTAATTCCAACGAAACCCAAAAGCTGATGTTTAAGTGTTCACCCCTGGCCATTTGAAGGCGTTAGAGCTTTAACACCTATGATTCCATTAAACCTAAATAACCACCTCTAAACCTGAGGAGTCATACAAAAGCACTTCCACACTTCTCCGAAAACCCCCAGTGGCCGATGATCACAACTGGGAACCATATGACATTTTATCTACATAAAATAGCTTAAAATAACTTTTAAACAGATTTCTCTCTCTCCACTGAGCCGTCCCTCCCTTCTGGTAAGAAAGAATTGCCCAGGATAAGTATTCACACTGAAATTTCTTTTTAATATTTTATAGCTTTCTGTATTCCTAGAAATTACAGGAATCATTTTCTTATTAAAAGACTCCACCCCACCCCCACCTTTTTAAAACTGTTTTCTTGGATACTTTTCATAAAGTTCATTTAAAAATAAACATTTCATATTCTGCCTTTCTTTTATGCTTCTCAATTCTCCTCCTGACCTCTTCTACTCCTCAAGATGTTCTATTGTTTTGTTTGTTTTTGTGCTTTTACTTAAAAACAAGCACAATCAAAAAACACACAGAAACCTCTGACAGGGCCACCAGGAAGTCGGAAGAAACGTTAAAGGACTGTTGCCACAAGACATCATGGAACTGAAGAAAGTGAATGTGTTTCTCACTGTCTTTAACTTACCCCCTGGGAAAGTCTCTGGAATTTTGCTTAGAATATATGTATGCATATAAATACTTTATATATAACATATATGTATGTTTAACATCCAAATGGAAAATAGTTCCTGTCACAGGCAAAAGCAACTTCCTCGGCTGGACGTAAGTGGTGGTGGGAGGCGGAAAGGAACATTCTAGAAGAAGGAACGAAACAGCCACTCTCATTCAACCTCTTAAGTTGACCAAAGAGGAAACTCTGACTCCAAGAAGTTAACTACTTTGTCCAAGTTATAAAGTAAATTATTTATGGAGCTGGACTTAGAATCCTGATTTTTTTAAAAAGTTTTTTGGTTTGTGGCCTTTCTTTTACTGAGGACTTTTGGAAGTGCAGGGAGTGGGGACCTCATTTTAGACAGAATAGAAGCACGTTTGTCAGAAGAGCACCTCTGCCTCCATCGGGCCCTGCCTCCCCAGCCACCCCAGGAACCCGGCCCGAGCCCCACCGCCTTCTCTGTGGCCCTAAACAACCTGCTGTGTCAGAGCTCCCATCCACCCTTCATCAAAGCCGTTACCTCAGTGTGGATGAGCCCAGCTAGGAAATGAAAACGAAGATCTGAAAATGTCACTGGCAGTGACCCATGAGCTTAGTTCTGGTTAAGGCGGGAAGTTTACGTTTCAAGAGGCTTTTCTGGGGCTGACGGAGTGTAATTGGCAGAACGTGTTGGAGACATTTTATGGTGAGAAATCACGGTCTTCACCCCTCACATATTCTGGCTTAACTCCTCCCTGCAGAATTTAAATTCACAATTCTGAGGTCGGGAAGGACTCTTTCAGAAGATGCAATCCCAGCCCTGCCTGGTCCATGTCTAATGTCAGAGAGAGGGGACCATGTGCCCATCAGCTGTGTGTGCTGTTCTGAGCTGGAAAAATAACTAATGGCATCAGCAATGATGACCAGTGTGAATAATCTGCTCGTTCTGATTTGTGCAGTCCTGTATCATCTCTATTCTCCTATTTGGTTATGGAATTGTCAGTTTATAAAATCACAATGATGGATGTCTCCATGGCTTCTCTTCTCAGGACATTAGGCAATGAAATTCAAGCGATCCTTGAAAGAAACACAGGAGGTGGTTTTTCCTTATTGTTTGGGGTTCAGAGGTCATTGACAAGGAGCGAGAGGTGATTTGTCCAGCCTCAATTATGATCCACCAGCCTGGATAAACTGTAATATACAAATGTGAACACACTTATCTTCATGGAGTCCCTACTGTACTGGGTGTATAGTGAGGTGGGAAGGCTAATCTCATGCCCTGGGTGGGAAATACGGAGGTGCCTGGGGAAAGGCGTGGATAAGAGGAGGCACAGGCTCTTTGCTAGCCTGGAAGACAGTGGACCCTTCCAGGGCCTCAGGCAAACAGCTTCTCCCAGGTGCTGAATTCAGCAAGAAGCAATGCACCTGTGCATGGCCCAGGGCATACCAGGCAGCCAGCTGTGGGCTGGAGGAGCAGCCAGTGCCTCACTGTCCATCAGGCAGTTCCTTCAGTAAGAGAGGGGCACAATGGCCTGGAGGGAGCAGCTGCTCTGCCAACCAGTCTGAACACAGCCAGGGGCAGCAGTTCCTCCCGACTAGAGATGGGCATGTCCCATTTCATCATGCACGCCTGGAGTAGCAATGGCAGGAAAGACCAGCCCTGGGAAGATTCTGATTTCCATTCCAGGTGAGAGTTGGCAAATATCAGGTATTATTCTAGGAAAGGTGCAGGCATGAGATGAAGGTGGGTCTCAAACCAGGAGCTGAAGGCATGTGGGGGAAACACCATCAGCCAGCACCCAGCCGGGACCCCAGGTTCCAGTGTCTTCCTGCCGAGATCAGGTCGTTCACTGCAGTCTGCCGGGCAGACAGTCTTTGGAGACCTAGTCAGCCCACAGCAGCACATACAGGAAGCCCAGGCTTGAGACGGACTAGAGAGGACAGTGGAGCCACTGGAGTGACTGAACGGAAAAGGAGCACGTGCTTTGTCCCACTTGTGAGTGGCTCACGGAGGGTGAGCTGGGAGGAGCTTAGGGACTTCAGGTGTAAGTGTGGCAACTCCCAGAACCACACGGAGCCGTCCCCAGTTATCCAGGCAGGACACCGGCCCTGCAGACTCCTCAGCCAGCCGGGGCCACGTACTGGGGTGACACTTAGACCCAGAACGGCAGTGGCACACTCCAGATGTTGGGTAGACTAACAGTCACTGCTAGTGTATTGCCAGGACTGGAAGCCATGCTTTCCAAACTGGCAGTCACAGCCTTTCTACTCTACACAGCACCCCTGAAGCAACCACAGAGGAGAAAACTGTCACGCCTAAGTCTGTGCAGTGTGGGAGCAGCACTGGCTAGAGGCTGGCTGGCTGAGCGGGTGGCCCTGTCTTCTGTATCCTTCCCGCCTGGGAGCGGGTGGGATGATCGGAGCCCGGGTGTGTGAAGAGCAGCAGGGGCTTGGGAGGCACAGACCAGGAATCCTGCTCGATTTCTTTCCACAAACCACAGGATCAAGAGCAAGTATTTGCCTCCCTCTGCCTCAGCACGATAGCTCCCTCCCCTCCTCAGCACCATGTGCCAGCCTTGGCTCTGTCCTGGAGACAGCGACTCCAGGTGAACAAGAGTGGCTGCCATCCAGAGACTCACATCTAGACAGCGAGAGAGAGAGTCGACAGAGGATGCCGTGCTGGCTTGCAGGGAGGGGAAGCCCACGAGGAGCCATAAGTACCAGTTCCTACAAACTCCTGAAGCAGAGGAGGTGATGCAGAAGTGAGAGGAGTTCGCTTCCTTCAGCTCAGTGCATGGGCAGTGTTAGGGGCAGAGTTCCAGATGGAAAGGCCCAGGCAGGGCTTGGGAGCTCAGGGGCCAGGCATGTGGGCAGATGCTGACCCAGACACAGTGCAGCCTTTGGAGCACATGTGGGCTGCAGATGTCAATCAGCAAGGACGCAGCGCAGAGAGAGGTGGGGAAGGAGCATCCTTGGATGTGCCGGAAACTCTGCAGGACATCACAAGGCTGGGTCCTGATGGGCAATTCCCATAGCACCAGCCCCAGAGACCCATGATCTGTGATATTTTAACAATAAAATCGAACCTTTAAAACAAATTTATTTTTCTTTGCTCCTGCCTCACTTTCTCACCGAATGTCTTGGGATATTCCTTTATAAGAATGGGCTTCAGCAGATAAGCCAGCACAGGCTTCCCTGGGCCCATTCCACTGGTCACCGTCCAACAGTTTTCCTTTACATCCTGATCTTTCTGCCTCAGACCACTGGCATCCAGGGCCTTCTGCGCCTGCGGCCAAGACAAGGACAGCACTGCCCACGCCTACCATGCTCGCCAGCTCTGCTGCCATGAGCTTCCTTCCTCCCTGCTGGTCTAAGCTTGTGGATGCCTGCAGAGCCCCAGGGAAGCCTCTGTGTGGAATTGGGGCTAATGTCTCACAGCCCTTCCAAGGAGGACTTTGCAGATGGGATAGCTTCCTTACACCCCATTTCCTGGGCCAGTGTGAGAGGACCCTGCAGGGCTGAGACTGGAGCTCCCACCAATGCATCTGGAGAACAGGGAGCCCCTGGAGCGGGGCTGTCAGCTCAGCACGGCCTTGGCAGTGCACAGGAGGAGGGGGGAGTTTCCCAATTCCAGGCCAGGCCAAGCAGGACCGAGGAAGGGCAGAACCAGGCAGTGTAAGTTGAGCCATGAGAAATTACCATTTTGTAGGTCAGAAAATCACCCAGGATTAGCAGTTTGCTCTGGTCGAGCCTCACCCAGGGCTCCTTCCCCATCAGGACAAGCTGCTGTCTCCCGCTGGACTTGTCTTCTGAAGCACGGCCTTCTAGCGGGGAAAACATCAGTCTTGTCACAGAGCTCAAACCTTTTGCCCAATCTAAAATGCTTT
Source organism: Cebus imitator (assembly GCF_001604975.1). Classification (NCBI taxonomy): domain Eukaryota; kingdom Metazoa; phylum Chordata; class Mammalia; order Primates; family Cebidae; genus Cebus; species Cebus imitator. Next base: position 1,346,697 of record NW_016107704.1, on the reverse strand, counting down.
CCCTGCTTTCTCCGCCTGTCCAAAGCTTCGGAGCCAGCAGGAGCCGTGTTTCCCCACGGCACAGGCAAGCGAGCTGTGGGTGCTCTGTAGTTACTGTTATGGCTGTTACTGAGAACTCAGGAGTGGACTGTGGATTGTCAAGGCTGCACCAGGTCTCAATCCTGCCAAGTCACAGCCCTACACACAGGTCTCATTCAACAAATAACTATTTTCTGAAACATTTTAGGGTCCTTTTACCTCTCTTCCGAGGGACAAGAGTCTACCACCCAGGACATTCATTTTGAAAGCTCTGACCTGCGTCGGCCAGCACAGTCCCTCGAAGGGCCCTTCTGAGCTGCGAACGCCAAGAGGCAGCCCTTCGGCCTCCACCACTATCTGCAGATACCCCGGCTGCCACGCAGCTCTCCTGTTCTAAACAACAGTGCTCTTTCTGCCTCTGATGAATTCTTACAACATTGATAACTTTATCATTAATCACACACCAGCACTAATCTGTGTACCAGGTTGTCTTCCAGACGGGTCACTGAGAGAATCCGGCCTCGGGGCAGTGACCTCTATGGTCAGTGACATCCAGGACCAAATTGAGAAATGAGAGGTTCAGATTGGCTTGGCCCTCAAAGGCATAGTGTCCTCCTGGAGCAGAAAGTGGTGGGTGAGAAGGGGAAGTGGGGTGTGAAAACTCAACTCCCACAGTACCTCTGAATTCCCCCAAAGCTTAAAAGTGATACAAACTCTAAATCAGGAAATTAGAGACCCAGAGTAATGAAACACCGTAAGGAAGAACAAGATTATTATGCTTACTAAGAACGTAACACACTTCAAGCTGTAATTCGGAGACAATGTGATTGGCAAAGCCATGTACGGCTGCAGAGTTAAAATCGTCTATTTTTTTTCCTCTGTATGTTTTCTCCCTTTTTCTTGATTAATTTTCTTCTCTGCTTTCAAACGTTCCTTCACCTGCTGCATCATAAACTATGTTATCTCTATGTTTAATCTTTTGCCCAAGTTTTTAGCTTAAAAATGTAAGTAAACATTTGGTGCCAGAATTTCTTTTAGAAAAATGGATTCATCTAGGTTACACCTCACTAATTGTGAATGATGTTTAACTTAGGGAGTCTTAAGTTCCTCTAAGTAATCTGCTGATTTACATCACTCCTGTTTTTAAAAGCAGTGCCTTGCTAGTAACTCAGGAGGGAGAGGAAGTTAGAGAACTAGAAACGTACAAGCTTCCTTCTGCCCTTGAACTAGAAAGGCAAGCCAAGGATCTAAACCTACTGTAATTGCAGGGTTCGCGTAACATTATAAAACAATTCCTTTCCCTTCCCACAATTTATAACCTCTCGTAAACCCTTTGGGGGAATAGCTTTTCACTTTAAAATCATACCATCCCATTCATCATTTCCTGTAGTTACCGAAAAGTCCACATTAAGGGAATGCCTTTTGGCCAAAATGAAATGTAGCTAGGAAATAATGAATATAAACTAGGGTTTTCTAAGATTCTTTTGACCTTTGTTTTTCTTTATGTAAGAGAAATTCAGGTTTTTTATCAACATAATATTTTTCTACTTTTTAATTGAGATGTAATTTACAAGCCGCAAAATTCACCCTTTAAAATGTACAATTCAGTGGTTTTTAGTATATTTTCAAGGTTGTGCAACCATAACCACTATCTAATTCCAAAACATTTCCAGCAGCTCCAAAAGAAACTCCTTACCCATTTTCAGACACTCCCCCTTTCTCCTTCCCCAGCCCTGGGCAACCACCACTTCCAAGACAATTTGCTTTAATTTGGTAAGTATTTCTTCAGGGAATATTTTTGTTGCATTGGATGGGAGGGTTTAGAAGACCTGAGCTCTAATTGTAGCTGTTACCTCCTACCTGGGAGATCTCAGGCAAATCACTAAAGTTTTTCTTCCTCTCCTAATTTGCAAATGGTGAATGTCCGAACGCAGAATGTCTGCACCTTATTCCATTCCATCCAGGGTTTCCAAAGTCTAGACTGGCAACTGGCACTACCTGTGATCTGAAGGCCAGCCTCCCTCTGCCCTCGTCCATTATGTGGGCCTGCTTTCCAGGACATTCCATGATACTGGGAGCTAGCTGATGTCCTTCCAGTAAGTTCCTTCTCTGCTTCTGAGTTGCTTTCTATGATTTGCAATCAGGAACCTGACTGGTATATGGAATGAATGAAAACATATGACATTTGTGGCCGTCCATGGATTTTCTGGTTTAGGAATCACTTCCTGGTTTGATAGGACTAGTTCAGTGAAAGGAATACTTCCAAAAAGTTCAGAAACGCTTTTTCCATATGCCAAACTCTATCACTAACTTACTAATGTGACCTTGAATGAGTCATTTTGCCACCTACCTTCCCCACAAGGGTTTTGATAGAATTCATGAGTTAATATTCAAAAGTACTTTATGCTTTAAATAGTGTCTTTCAGCAGAGGTGCTCAAAGAATTATAATCACTACAGCTGCACAATAAATTATAAAGATATTCCTTAAGAACTATCATATTTATCTCAAACTTTTAATGAGAAATTGACTACAGTTACAAATTTTTCCTTAAACAAGTGGTCAAGATGTTTAAGTTTAAAAAATTGATAAAAAGAAACTTACATTAAAATGTAAATTAGATTTTTCCCCCAACTCTATTCCTAATAGGTTGACTGACCACACAGCATCTTTACAACTTCTGGAGAGTTCCAGCCCCCAATTCTCAAGGAGAAACAATTCTGAAAGATGAAAGAGTGCTTTCTACGTAAGTCCACAGTGGGAACTCAAATAGGTTCCTCAGCCTAGTTGAAGGGCCCTCTCTATTTCTCTAAACTGCTGCATTCTCAAACTGCCATCCCCATTTCCCTCCTGATGCCCATGCCCATCTCCATCTCCATCTCTATCTTCATTCTCATCCACATCTCCATCCTCATCTCCATTCTTATCCTCTCCACCCACATCTGCATCTCTGTCTCCATCCCCATCCCTATCTCCAACCTCCTCTCCATCCCCATCTCTATCTCCATCCTCATCTGCATCTCCATCTCCATCTCTATCTTCATCCTCATCAACATTTCCATTCTTATCATCTCCACCCCCATCTGCATCTCTGTCTCCATTCCCATCCCCATCTCCAGCCTCATCTCCATTCCCATCTCCAACCCCAGTTCCATCCTTATCTCCCTTGCACAGGTACCTGCAATCAGCCCAGGCATATTGGAGCTGATTTCCTTGTCTTGTGCTTAGAAACTACCTCTCAACAACAAGAGCATTGGAAGTCATGAATTTTTCATTTTACTTAGCAAGAATTTTGTTTTGCTGCATTCTAGAGCTGATTCATTTTTCTCTAAAATGTTACTTGCTTGCCCTTTCCTGGGCAATCACTTCTAGTCATTAAGGTATAAGAAAAAGCAGATTTCTGCTTAAAAAGAGCAGTCACACATGCCTGGGCACTCGAAGGCACTGGCTGACCTCAAAAATTACACCATCTCCCAAGCTCGCAGAACTGCAGGAGATGAATGTGGGAAGACTCAGAGAAGCTCTGTGTGTTTTCTAGGTGCATGCTTGCGGTTCTAGCATACGTATTACAGAACAGAGCACGCTAAATGATGGCCTTGCCTGTCCATTTCCATCATGTAGGAATTTCAACGCACTCTTATTTTTTGTCTACTTTTTAGTAAAAGACAAAGTAAAGGATCAACAGACTAATATATTACATGCAATATAAAATATGCACTAAAATTAGAAATATAAGTGTAATATAAAAATAACTGTTCAGAGATAGTCTCACATTTTCTTTTTACTCCCCAGCGAGGGTCTGTGAACACGGCTGGAGGCTCAGCACCCCACTTTGGAGATGGCCCTTCTAGAATTTATTTAAGAAATTATCTGTCTACATTGTCACTTAATAGGAGATTCAAAATTCAGTTATTTTTAACTGAAGTAAAACCAACAGGTTTTATTCACCTTTGTTAGCAAGTTCTCAGCATGGTACTTTGCCAACAGTAGGTGTCAGTCAATTAATTTAATTTAAGGACTTTGAATGGCCATCTCTTCAATTTGCTTTTGAGTTTCCATTTACTTTTGGAGTGCCACCATTGCAAAACCCAGTTTAATCTTGTTTTTTCTGGTTCACTAGTGAAAAATCAATACATTGATTCAGGGCAGAGTAAGAACAGGGCAGGCCCTCCCAAGACCACCTTCTCCTGCTGGGTGCCCACTTCCCCACACCAAAGTTCAAGGACTCACTGTTCCCAGATAGCTCCAAAGGGCCTGTGGAGATTGGCCCTGCGGCCACTACTGGCCAGGGCGGGTTGTTCTTGCCTGCTGGCTTCTTGGTGTGGATGTCCCAGTTGGGGCCAGCTGGAGCACGCAGCCGCCTCCTTCACCGTCTCCCGGCGTGTACACCCTTGCTGGCTCTGCACACTGGGCACTTAAGGTTAGCTCCAGCCGCATGGGAAGGTGACGGCTGCTTGCTCTCTGAATGGTCACAACTGTTTGATGTGGAGGCGGCGTCTCCTATCCCAGGGGTACAAAACAAGCCTAACCTGAAGTCGTCACTCTGGTTGGTGGGCACTTATTAGGGTCCTCCTGGCGCTAGGGTGGAGGAAAAAGGCCCCATGGGGAAGAAGTCCACTGTGACACAGCTTCTTGGCCTGAGAAAGCTGTGAATGCCTTGCACAAGAGGAAGAGGACAGCTCTGGAATAAATGAGTGACTTCACGCTCAAAGACTGATTTCTAGCTTCTCCGGGTTAAGATTTTAATGGTCAGAGCAGAGTGGGGCTTCAGTTATCTCAACTGTGAGTATGATGGAAATTATGCCCAGAGTTTTCCATTTTTATTGTGATTTTTGCTCAACCTGAACTAAGTAATATTGCTTTCTCTCCACTCTCCACTTCCGCAGAGTTACTTTAGAAAAAACGCTGATAGAATACAAAAAGGAAAAATAAATATGTACAAGTTGGAAAAAGGTTTTATCGATATCCTTAACAAGGTGAATTGTGTAATATAATGATGGTCCTTCTCCCTAAAATTCTATATACTTGAGAGTTTAATCTAAACAAAATCTTAATGGGCTTGTCTTTGACATATTAAAAACCTGAAAATGTTATACGTTTTTAAAAACGTTAAGATTGTCACAATCAATCAACCAGACAAAAGCCAGGTAGTTCAGAGCTAGAAATAACAAGGTTGATCTCTCTATTTTCATCCAGGCTGGTGATGTAACTGCATGACTTCCATTAAAGAAGCCATTTAGTGCCACAAATGTACCCATTAGAGTCCCTCAACAGTTCTGTAATTACTGTTATAAGAAGCTTGGCAGTTAGACCTTCGCATATGCTAAAGAAACGTAGGCATTGTATTTAAATCCAGCTCCCTTACATGCTGCAGCAGCCCAGCACCCACTGACTGTAACTTTTCAAGTGAGTTAAAATGAGTCACAGAGAACGAATGCAAGCTCACTTTGGAAATTCATCCAGGCCTCCTCCTCGAAGGGAGTATGGGACCGTTGATGCTTTCCATGTTCATTTTAGAGATGGTTGCTGCAATACATTCAGCGTTTATTATGGGCCAAGGACTGTCATAAGCACTGTGCCCAGATCATCTCTTTTTTATCCTCATCACTAACTCACCCAGCACAGAGAGGTGAAGTAATCTGCCAAAAGTCACACAGCAAGTTAGTTGTGGAAGAGACAGGAGTCACGCCTCCAAAGTTAGAGACTATACCGTGCAGTTAAAATGGACTTGGAATAAGAGCCTCCACCTTCTCTGGCTCCTACCCTGACCCTTAGTTAGCCTTGGACTAACCTCACACACCTTATTCCACTTCCCTGAGGCCTGATGCTTCCTCAGTAAAACTGGAATCACCACCTCTACTTTATCTACCTGAAAGGTGCTGTGAAGATCAGAGAGAACTTTGAAAACGAAGACCTGGCACACAAGTGTCAGTTACCCTGAGAGGTGAAGAAGGGCATGGCACAAACTGTGAGGCCCCTCTGTGCTCAGCCCACCAGAGAGCGCTGGGTCAGCCAGCGCCCAGCCCCTGAGGAGGAAGTGCCCATGAGCTAGGGTGAGGAGGCCAGGAACCAGGTCCAAGCCGCGGACGGGGTGAGTGCAATGGACTGCACAGCAACAGACTATGGGGTGTGAAGATGCCTCTGGAGGTCCGGAAGCTGGCCCTGAAAAGGTAGAGCGGGTTCTGGACAGAGCGGAAGCCCAGCGGGAGGCATTCCAGAGCAGACACACACCCAGAGACGCACCAGCCTCCCCGCCTGCAGGAGGCAAGTTCCCTTCAGGAAGAGGAGTGGCTTAGTTCATTACCTCAGCTACAACAAAATACCCTAGGCTGGGTAATTTGTAAACAACAGAAATGCAGAATTGCTCACAGCTCTGGAGTCTGCAGGTCCAAGATCAGAGCCCCTGTGTGTCTGCTAAGGGCCTGTTCTTCATAAATGGGGCCTGCTGGCTGTGTCCTCAACAGTCAAAGGGACGGACAGACTCCCTGAAGCCTCCTTTCCAAGAGCACCAATCCCATCTCTGAAGGCAGAGCCCGATACCTTCGTCACCCCCTGAAGGCCTCACCGTTTACTATCACCACAATGGGGATTGCCCTTCAACGTGAATTTGGGGGATGCATTCAGGCCACAGCAGAGAGGGCAGATGTTGGCACGACAGGTGTGGAGAAAATAAACAAACACTAGAGAGGGAAGCATGAGCTTATCCTGGAAGGCTAGGCCGTCACTGGAGGCTTCATCTGAGGAGCAAAGGCTCAGAGAGTCAGTGCCTAAAGAGACCTGTGCAGATGGCACCAAGCTGAGCGGAGAGCCTGAAGTCCACACCTGGAGCAGCAGGGGCACCCTGGCAGCGGTGGCTCTGACTCCGCTGTGGTGGGCAGGCCTCCAGGGCACGGGGCAGGCTCTGGAATGAGGACCGTCAGATGAGAAGGGAAGAATCCGGAGCTGCCCCTCAGGGGAGAGTGGTGTGGGGTACCTGGCAGGTGGCATGTGTTTTGGACAGGGGTACCAAGCCAACTTTTGTTTTCGTGTGCAGTTTTGTAAAACCATCAGATCCCTGGAGGAGGACACAAGCCCATTTGTCCCTGGGGCCGGAGCACTGCAGGGGCCGTGGTTTGGGCTGTAGAGTTGGAAATCATTCTCTTCAAGGTCACTGTTAAGGTCAAAGGGCCTCAGAATCCTGAAAAGAGGAGAAGCGGAACCCAGGACAGAGGAGAAGCGGAACCCAGGACAGAGGAGAGTTGACCTGTTCCGTGTCCAGACTCCAGTTCTGTAAGCGCACTCACAGCAAGCCTTTCTCATGAAAACTTTTCTCGAAGGCTTCGGAGAAAAGTGTGTTGCATAATATGCAAATTGATAGTTGGTGAAATTTAACAGGGAGCACCTAAGGTGTTCTAAGTCACTTCAGTCTCCATTTTCAAAAATGAACAGGCAGAACTTAACACCCTCTAATTGAACCTGAGTTTGGAAATGTCTCTTGGGTTACCATAATTCTAGAATGTTAAGTTCTTTATGTAAAAGTTAACTTAAAAGTTCAATATGTTTTAAAACCCCAAGTCAGAATAGATATAGTTTTTAAACCTTATTCATTTTGACCTAATAAACTTTATTCTATTTTCACCATTTTTCCCAAGGCTTATTTTTATTCTTTAATCATAATTTAAGGAGGTTGAAAAGAATTATATTAAGTAAATAACAGCATGATAATACCAGCATCTCTGGGTAGAGGAGGGAGTTGTAAACCTTCAGCATAAGCCCTGCCTGGGAGCTGATCAAAACACCAACTAATAGGTCCTAGCCTGCCTGCACTGTGACCAAGTAGCTCCTTCCAAAAGAAACACAAAAGGTGATTCTCATTAATTAACCCTTGGACACACTTTTTGACAGACTGCTGTATATTCTCAGTTTTATATCTACTGGAAGTATTCTCTGTTATGCTTATTAGCATCAAGGGAGCTTATTTAAGAGCTATGTGAAGTATAAAGAGATTATACAATTTTGAACATAAAAACTTCTGCAGATTTACGTGTTCTTATTGTTTCCCTGATGGGCTGTGAGCTCTCTGAGAGTCAGTGTTGTGCTGTAACTGAAGCTCCTTCCTGAGATCAGGGCTTGTGGTGAGGAGCGGTTTCCGTGCTCCAGGATCTGGTCTGCCAAGCTCCCGGTGCACTCCAGATGAAAGTGGGAGTTACAGACTTAAATCTCGTGATGTGGGGTCAGCAACAAACGTGTATGCTTAAAAAAAATCATTACAAAGGGCAATCTCACTGAATGGAAAGAAAAAAATAGCATCCTTACATATGTTTCCACAATTTACACCAAAATGCTGAAGGTCAAGGTTACAACAGCTGTGCTCACGCAATTCTAAACGAGAGCAGCTCATAGAAGGGAACTCCACAAACCATATTCTCAGGGGAAAAGAAGGTAAAATTTGAGCAAATATGAGAAAGAATTGAGAGGAAAACCCACTTATGTGGGGAAACAGTGCTCGTGCTAATGAGTCTTGTTGGAATCTAGCGGATATGTTTAAACAGCTACGGTCAGGTCAAAGAGAGTGGTGTTTCTCCTTTAAACATAAAGCTTGCTTGTGGGATATTATTTATGTGCTGTTAAACCTCATAAGGAAAATATTAGAGCTATCTGGAATCAGCTGCACATATGAAACAAGCATTAAATTGTTCCGTTTGACATCCAGCTTCCTTTGGTGCATAAATCTGCCAACATCTGCAAAATATGTACATGATTTATTATATTATCTTTTGGTATGTTTAACAAGATTGTAAATCTGACTGATGCCTAGGTGTGAGACCTCCAAACTTTCACTAATTAATTAATAGGAATGTCTCCATGATAAAAAGCAAAGCGAAGGAACCCACTGCCTTGTCTGTATAATGCAGTGATTTTAAGAGTGGATAAAGAAAGAAAAAAAAAGGTGTCTGAATTTTGGGAGGAAACATGGGGTCGGGTGGATCCTTTAGGGCAGTTTACAGAATGCATGACAGCCTACAGTCAATTGTTCTCATCCTTTTGGTGACGCTTATGGGATTGACCAGAAAACGGATTCTTCGTGCCTTGCAGGTCAAGAGCTGTGAATGCCCCCATGCAGATCAGACATGTGAAAGCAGATACGATGGTTTCGCTTGCAGCCTGGGTCCGGCTGTGCCCCGTGGAATAGGGGCCCTGAACCACACCTCGAGCCTTACAGATCCAGGAAGCCTGCCAGACTCCCAGGGAAGCCTGGGATTATCATTCCATCCCCTCTGTCGGAAGTACCAGGTGCAATGCAGCTATACCGTGAGTAAATAAAGTCGTGTCACCCAGGAAATTGTCCTTAAAAGAGAAATCCTCCCAAGCGCAAACATGCAATCATAGAGGGCCTTGACGACGACCCGTGCAGTGTGAAGGCAGGTGTGAGCCTCCGCCCAGGACCAGGAAGGAGTTAGCCTTAGCGGCTCTCCGGGCCTTCCATTTTCTTTGCACCCCCTCGGCCCTTCTCATCACAGCGTGGACCATAGGTTCATAAGCCTCTGCTGAACCTAGTTTCAATTCAAAAAGGAAGGCCAGACAATCCTCTGAGGAATCCCAAAAAGGAGAGCTGTTTTTCCTCTAAGCAGTCTGTGGAAGGAGGGAATATGAGCAATTGAAATGAACAATTTGGAAACCAAATAAAAGCAAAACTGGATGAAAAGTGAAAGCTGCAAGCCCCGTGGGAGTGAAGCAGAGCTAACGTCCCTTCCTTTCTCCCTTTCCCCAGGAAGAAAACGCGGACACCTGAAAAAGCTGTTCTATTCATCTGAGGGACTCAGCTTCTCTCACGAAGCTCTCAGTATTCCTGTTTGGTGCCATACATGGCGTCTCTACTTCTGAAAGTTTTCCAACTAGGTACAGATGGGAAACACCGCGGCCGAAATCTCTGGGCTCTGGGTGGGATGACTCCTGCAAGCCCCACAATAGGGCGTGTTTACTTTCAGAAGATGGCAGGAGACTGCTGACAGCAGTGCCCCTTGCTTTCACTGCATTTTCCCGAGTAATGAATTATGCTTCTCCTCTACCGTACACACCTAGTCACAGCAGGTAGAGCCAGACAGGCTGAAATTCACCTGCTACCCTTTAGCTCCTAGGACCTGGTTGAGCCAGCCCTGAGGAGTTGCCATGTACACAGAGGCATGGCAACACTCAGACAGGGAACTGAAGAAAAGTGCCCATGGGTACCGGGAGCTTCACAGAGCTCTCAACAAGAATCAGGATGCCTGTAGGAGCAGAGCCATTCTGCGAGCTGACGCGGTGGCTGGAATGAAGCTCACGTAACTTGGCTGTGCATTACTGAGAGTTGATGGCTTCTGATTTATTAGCTACATGTGCATAAAAAGAACATTTCTCTGCATTGTTTTAACATAGGACACAAACAACATCTCTATGGCACAGAGTGTGCAAAACTCACTGCCTCCCGTGATAGCGATCTATAGGACGACTGCAAACACGTTAGCACGGAAGCATGTACAGAACGTGCAGGGAGGTGATCTGGTGAGCCAGCCAGGGGGCCATCATCTAAATAAGAGTTTAAAACACTCACATGCTAATGAGCTGAATTCTGCAGACACACAGGCCTGCCTCTGACGTCATTTCTGATAATGTCTTGCTTTGACGCAAGCCAACTTTTATAGTGTAAGCCAACAGATTTTTTGTTTGTGGGTTGGTTGGGTTTTTGTTTTTGGCAACAGTTAAGGGAGCTAAATGACTTCTGTAGTTCTCAAAGAGATAAGAACAAAGTTAACTTAAAACTGAACCATTAAGATGTGAATTGGTTTTGAGCCTAAACAAATTTACCTGAACCTAAATGTTGATTTCATTTCACTGGATCTTTTGGTTACACATTACTGTATTCAATGGAAATTTGCATTTCAATGGCACAGGTCACATGTGTTACTGTCTTAGGGACCTTTCAGAAGGGATTATAGTGCCAGTTAGCAAAAAATTCTGTTTATTTATCCCACTGTCCTGCCATATATTGCCACATTAAGTTTTGCTTAGAGCCACTGATTGAATTTCCATACACTAGCTATTTTACTCTTTTTTTCTTGGGTTCAAGTTTGGGAAATAAAATAAAATAAACACACCATACAGAAAAATCAACCCACAGAACCAGCCCATTCCTGCTCCGATGCATTCATTCTACAGGCATGTACTGAGCACCTCCTACGTGGCAGGAACCGTTCTGTGCACTGGGACCAGGATGATGAATGACACGAGCCACCCTCCCTGTCCCCCACGCAGCTTCCATTTGGGGAGTCAGTCACCAGAGGCTAACTTGGAGGGTGTGCTTTACGGGGCGGTGGCATCAGGAGCGCCTGTGCTTGCAGCGGAGGCGAGGAGTGGCTTGTCACTTTACATTGTGCTGTTAGGGGATGTGGGAAGTAGAAAAGTTCCTTTTTAAAGTTTCTTTTCTTGTTAAAGAATAAGGGTGCTAATAACCTTGTTAAGCCCTATCCCATGCAGCTGTTAGATATGCCATGCTTACAGGCACGTAGTACGTTGTATGTCCTTGTACTTTAACCAGGATATCTGTGCTGGACGTGCTCACAGGCATGTCCCAGCTCTCCATTGCTTTTACCTGTTTAGAAAAGTTTTAAGTTGTTAGCCAATCAGGTTTCAGTTTATATTGTGAGGTCTGGCTCCAGCCAACGGAGATCAGACACAGCAGCAAGGACGACCCCAAATGCGTAAGGGATAAATCTGTCTGTTTTCCTTTGTTCATTGTTCTTTCATGGCCTGATGGCTAATGAAGGTACCCTTCCTGCAGTCCAGGTTGCTGAAAGATCCTTTGTCTCAGTGCTAATTTTTCTTTGTGGCACCGAGCATCAATTTCCAACAGGCAAGGTCTTCTGGAGAAGGCAGCCTTTGAACAAAGTGGCTCTGGACAGTAGATCTTTGGCCACTGACTAAATTTCTATATGCTATTGATTGGATTCGGTTTTTTCTTGGATTCAAGCTTGGGAAATAAACACACCATGCAGGAAAATCAGCCCACAGAACAGCCCTGGCATGAAGGGGGGTGCTGCTCCACTACACGCCCCTCCTGGAAGCCTCAAGTCCATACAGCCCAAGGTTGGCAGGACGACGGCCCCCAAAGGGTATCCAGGCCCTAATTTCCGGAAGCCACAAAGATGTCACCTTGCTGTTCCAGAGGAACAGGTGGCCAGGGGAATCAAGGTTGGTGCTAATCAGTGACTTCAAGATAGGGCTGGGGGAGGAAGGGTCAACCTGCCTTGTCCAGGGGGCCCAGTGGGCTCTGACGAGGGCAAGGAGGGGGCAGGAGAGAATCTGTGATGTGAAGCGTTCTCACCCAGAGCTTCTGGAAGGAACCAGCCTGTGACCTCCAGAACTGTAGGGTGATGACAGGGTCCGTTTGTGATGATTTGTCACACTGCAATGGGAGAGGAACACAAACACCACCACCTTTACCCAAGCCACACTTCCACCAATGAACACGTCATGGATCGTGAGAAGCATTTTGATTTTAACTTCGAAATTCTAATACACAGTATTTTCTATTTTTATTATTGTACTGTTATTGCTCCTAACAATGAGTTTCACCTAATCGATGATTTTTACTATTGAGATGACACAGATGTCGTTAAACATTTTATTAAAAAGAGACATATTCGGAACTAGTAGAACAATGTTTTAAGGGAATATTACTTATGAGGCCCTAAGCCTATGAAACAGCATAGCTGTTGTCTAACCTGTGTTTAAATCCACCTTTTTCTGTTTCTGCGGTATCATCTGGCCCTCTTTTGGGGTTGTTGGAATTGGGGGTTACAACTGAAGTGTCTACGATGGCCAGGCAAAATGTTAGCAGTGAGGAGGGCAGGCCAGGTGACCCCGGGAGTGGCTATCTCTCCACTGAGAAATATGTTCTCTTCTGTTCCCAACACATGTGCGTCTCCTGGTGCCCCATTTAGTCCACCCCCGCCTAACCCGATTCAGTTTCTTCTTCTAAGTTCTACTGCCAAGAAAACAACTTCACACCATCTCAGTGCCAGGGAGCCCAGAGGAAGCCAGGAGGCTGTGAGAACCCGGGCCCAGGTCCGCTTCTCCGCAAGTCAAGCTAGCGGTGGCCAGATGGGGTGAGGATTTTTCAAGTCTGAATGACTACAGTTTGTCAGTTGTTCTTTCAAGTAAAAATGATGTTTCATGAAAAAAAGTGGCTAGTTCAGCTTGCACTTCAAAAGATGCACAAGCGTTTGTCTCCCAGTCTCTGCAGCTCTGTAAGCAGCCCAGGCACTTTCTGGGCAATTCCCTTTTAATCACACGGAATCTTGAAGAGAGACACACCAGCAGCAAAGTTGAACAAAATCGGTCATTTTCCTGCTACCCCAAGGGCTCTCCTGCGTGAAGCTGCCCTGTGACCCCTGTGAGAGCAGGCTGCTGGGCCAGGCCCCGTCGCTAGCCCCGTGCAGCTGCTGCCTGGACTCCCGCGAGGCACCAAGTCTTCAGCCCCCACGTGCTCTTACACCATCCGTGCAAATACCATCACAGCAAAAGAGGCAGATGACGTCTTGGCATTTTTATGCAAAGATTTTTGACCCTCGAAGCCCCCAGAAAGTTGGTTTGGACTCTCAGGACCTGCGGAGCACATTTGTAGAACAGAAATCAGGGAAAAGCTAAGACTCTTGTTCCCCAGGGATTCTTTCAACAGTGTCTTATTATCAGCAGCTGAGTAGTATATTGTGCCCTGACACGCGGAAAAACCATATAAAAGTAAACTGACTTTAGTTATATGCTCTTTCCTATGAATATGATATGTTCTCAAATTCAGAGTGGGATGCGCTCTGTTTTGCAGATCAAAGGGCGACGCTGGCATCTGGGTGCCCTCTGCTGGCCACTCTGGGAATGGCTGGCCAGGAAGGCAGGGCTCAGACTTCAAGCCTAACACAGGGAGGAACGGTCCAGCTCTTTTTATAAAATCTCCCCTTAAGAAGCAGATTCAAGATTTTTCAGCCACTTAATTTACTTACTTTGAATCATTTACTTTTCAATAATTGAATTTTTTTAAAGAATCATGATTCTTTTTTAGATTGAAATATGATTTAAAATATTTGGTGACATTAAATTTTCTGTAGTGCATCCAGGCGTCTCATGAGGTAACTTAAAAGTAAAAACCGAATTAGTATCTGCGTGGTTTATCTTCCTGAGCCACGGGAGTTCAGATCAGACAGTCTTGCTGTGCTTGAGAGCACAGACTCTGCCTGCGTGTGTAGAAAGAGAAAGAAAGGGACCAGGTAGTTCCAAGTAAGAGAAAATACACTGCTGAAAGACAACTTTCTGCTTGCACCTAAGACAACTGTCTTCCTATATCTCTACCCTAATATACATAATTGCCACAATCACACATTCAAACAGGGGCTTGCCATGCAAATGTCATATCAGTGATCAAATCCTTTAAAGAGTTACTCAGGGTTTGGACAAATTTGCACTGATGATCCCTCTCAATATAGAGAAAAGCAATTGAACTGCTTCATATGTATTGACTTGGAATTGACTCGATTCCATCAGTTACCAGCTGTCATTCTGAATGTTCCCCAAATGGTTCTGCCCACTTGAGAAAGATACCTGGGACTTCCCTTAACCTTCCCGGTTACCCATGTATGTATATTTTACAAATGGGCATCCATCCCAGGCATTAACTGAGCACATACTACATGCTAGACACTGTGCCAGGCTTTGGGAAGGGTCAAAGGTTAACAAGGGATATTTCCAGTCCTGGTAAAACGGGACTATCTAGTTATCCCTTAGAGGTTCCAACACAAGGTGGGCTTTTGCAGGTCCTCTGAAGAGATTACTTTGGGGGTTCAGGAAAGGAAAAGCTTCATCATGCAGGAAGTGAGATTTGAGTTGGTGCTTGCAGATTATTGTGATAATAACAGGCAGAAACGGGAGGGCGGGGTGGTCCAGATTGACAAAGCAAGTGAGCAGAAGCCTTGGGTCAGGGCTGTCCTGGATGTATTCTGAACGTGAGAATAATAACATGTATATTTTTAAAATATAGGCTGGGCACAGTGGCTCATGCCTGTAATTTCAGCACTTTGGGAGGCTGAGGTGGGAGGATTGCTTGACGCCAAGAGTTCAAGACCAATCTGGGCAACATGGTGAAACCTGATCTCTACAAAATTAAATACATATATATATATATATATATATATATATATATATGAGAGAGAGAGAGAGAAATAACAGAAATTGAGAAAAATAGATTGATATTTATAAGAGCAATGATAACATCTGCAATATTTCCCCAAGAACCTGCATTCTGCTCAATGATAGCCAGCACATAATCCACGCCCGTTTTCGCAATGACCTTTCCCCTCTTTCTTCTTTCTTTCTTTTTTCTACTAAAGAAGAAAGTCCCATCTCACTAGTTGAGTTCTGGTGGGGCCAGCTGGTGCTGGGAGGCTCTCTTCGAGGGCTCTGAGGGTCTTCATGTGCTCGCCAATGAGCAGCTCCTGTCCTTGAGGTTGGATCGTTTCACATAGAAGATAGTGGCAAGTTGATTCCTCATCTGCCTTTGCAAAGTACATCTAAAGGGCATGACAGCATGTGGATATAGTTTCAAAGTACACCCAATCATATGCCCTCAATGTCGGTGAGTAAGGAAACCATCTCATGCTGGTGGTTGGCCTTATTTAAAAATCTCTGATGCACTGACCCCCAAAGTGAACACTTTTGTTGTTTCATCCATAGCAAGCTTAAGCTATTCAAGATACCGACTGGGCTAAATCACTTGAAATCATAGAAATGGTCCTTTCTGGCATGATCTGTGTCATGAGAACAATTTTTAAATCTTCCGCTTAACAGAGTCCTAGGATGCCTCTCCCACTGCCGGCCCGTCAGGAGGAGAAGCACTCTGTGAGCATGCTGCCTGTTTCGTCACAGACAGGGATGATGAGCTGCATGTCCTTGGTGGCATTATTTCACGGTGTGGTGAGCCCTGCTCTGTGGGTGGGATGCAGCTGCAGCTACTGACTTCTAGGCAAATCCTCTCTCTGTGCACATGAGCTGGTCCTGATCTAACACATTTTTCTGGGCTCCATCCTAGCTCACGGCTCATTCACTACATTCAAAACCCCCTGCTCCTGAGACATAGGTGTGCAGTTGCAGAGAAACAGGTATGATAATGCAGTCTGCCTCCTGGGAGCTGGTTTGTTCTCTGCACATTTGTGACTCCACCAAATACCTGCTGGTGTGCGCCCGATGGTCATACCTGCTTTTCCACATGCTTGCATTTGCATGTGTGAAATCCAACAGAGCCAGGTGACAAAGATGTCTTCCAGTGGCTCATTTTGCATCTTCCCTGAACATGATATCAGTGGTCAAGCCGGAGTCTGCTTTTATCAACTTCTCCACAGTCCTGGAGCAGGTGCCTCCTTCTGCAGTGGAGGACGAGGCCTCTGCTGGTGAATGGTGCCTTTCAGGTTCTCATGATTGCTTTTCTTTCCATGTAAAACGAGTCATTTCACATTGGAAAACATCACTTTATGTTTGTTCCGGAAATATTCATTTGCTTTGTCCGAAAGGCTACCATGTTTGGATACCAATTACGTAAAGGATTTGATGATAGAAAAGTCTCAAGGACGAGGAATTAATGGATCATCAAGAAAATCTAGTTTCAAAAATTTATATTTTCCATTAAAACACACCGGCGTTTAACTGCTTGTCCAAAATCATCCAATGTGCAGATTCTCATCCATATTTATATCAGAGCCAGTCACAATTTCCACTCAGGATATTATTTTCCACTTTATAGTGAGTTCCTATAGGCATTCCAAGATTGCCTTCACCTCTAAGGAATCAAGCTTGTGCCACTAATTCATTTTACAGTGAATTAGTGATTGTAAAGAAACCACAACGCCAATGACTATGCTAATTGAACACGGGATAGAACATAACACACGATGACATGAAAAATGAACTTCCCCAATCAACCACGTTTTAGCAGAAACAAACGGATGAATGTGGTTCTGGTAGCCCTTCTGTAACTTTTAGGAACACAGCATTCACTCAGAATGTAAATTTCTGTGAATAGGGCACTAGGTCTTTCACTCAAATAGTGAAATGTCTGCACCCAAACTGCTTTCCTACTTGTCCTCCGAAACCGCGCAAGCACCCAATCCCCGGGAAGGGCCAGCTCTTGGGTTGCAGATGCGCTGGGAGCCACCACTGCGGGAGAAGTCTCAGGGGGGCTGGAGGAGGCGGAGGCTTTGGTGGGGAGTGAAGGCCGTGATGCCGGGCGTGGTGGCGAACAGGCTGAGTCGCGGGGAGAGGCCGGGCAGGTGGAGGCCCGTAGGCAGTGAGACCCCCGTGCGGAGGGTGCAGCCCAGAGCCAGGCTGGGCTGCAGCAGCATCTGCCTGGACGTCAGGGTGGAGCTGGGGGTCATCCCTGCGCCCCGTGACGGTGGCTGGAGGGGCCTGCAGGAGGCAGGAGGCAGGAGGGGGCGCCTGGCACGGACCGAGGGACTCCTCGAGCAGGCGGTCCCCCGGGAGCGGGGAGTGAGCCCGGAAGGAGGGAAAGCCAAAGGCAGGTGCGTTTTGGAATCTGCTGCTTTGAGCCGCAAGGCGTTCTCAGGTTCTGCGGCGACGCGTTCTCAGGTTCTGCCGCGACTCCCCACGACGTCCCCCGGTGTCCACCCCCGTGCGCCTTGCACGGCCACGCAGGGGGCCCTGAGGGGCGGCCCCCAGGGAGCGCATGGAGCGCCCAGGCCGCTGAGCTCCCGGGGACGGCGGCGCCGGGGGAGCCTGGGGATCCCCAGCTCTGGCCTCGCCGCCCCCTCTTGCTGGGGCACGGGGAGCGGCTTGGCCCCAGTGGTCTCTGGGGAGGGTGGGCAGAGCCGGCCCCACAGAAGCCCCAGCGCCCGGGGCTGAGCACTGAGGGACGCGGATGGAGGAGCGCGGGGCGCGCAGGTGGGACAGGAAGCCAGCGGCCTTGGCGGCGCCCACTCCCAACGGGGCTGGGTCAGGAACGGCATCACAGAAACCCACGGAAGAGGTGCCCGCGGCTCCCAGAGGCTGCGGGAAGGTTTGTGAGGCAGCGGCCCGGGCCTGGAGAGGGAGGCCCGGCTCAGGCGCTCAGGAGGAGGAAGACCGAACAAAGAACGAGCGAACGAATGAATGAATGAATGAATGAATGGGGAAGGAGGGCCGGGACGGCCCTGGACACCCAGTAGGTAACGGCCAGGGAGGTAAATCAAGTCCTGGGAGAGCCCGAGGACTGACCACAGACCCGCAGAGACCCTTCCCCGCGGGGCCACAGCAGCTCCCCTAGGGAAATCCAGTCCCAGGAGGAATGAACGGGCATGGACGGTGGAGCAGGTGCTGGTGAGGGCACCAGCCTGAGGGGACTCAAGGTGGGGCGCTGCCTCCTGGGCATCACCTGGCAGCCTCGGGTGCCAGGGTCAAGACTGCCCATGGCTAGGCCACGGGCTGTGGTCTGCCCAAACGTGGCCCGGGCTTCAGGGTGGACGCGGGTCTGCCCGGCCTGAGATCGCCCCGGCCCCCAACAGTCGTCGGCCGCCTCTTCTGACTGACAGCTGCACCCCCACCCAGCCTGGCTCCTGTGGGAAGTATTTAGGGCGTAGTTGCACCCGAGGTTAACATTCACGTTCCTCATGATAGAGGAACAGAAACCAAGAATAACCAGAATTTCTGAAGACCTCTTGGAAATCAGGAATCCAAGCTTCCCAGTTCCAATGATAAAAGTTGGCAATGAATCCCTTAAGTGGTAGCCATGAACACCAGAAATCTGCAAACGGACACGGAGGAGCCCCCATGGGTGAGGCTTCACAATCTGAAAACACGAGTAAGAGCACATCAGGCTGTTCTTAGCCAGGCGGCTGGGCGGGTCCAATGGGCAAGCCACTTTGTGCCTTGAAGAAGCGTCAGGAAACCCCACTTCCTTTCTGCCACATTTTCTGCATGAAATGTTTCTATTGATTCAATGCCAGCGGGCCTTTCAAATGGGAATTGGTGTCTTATTCCACTAAACTCTATCTAAAACTTCATAACTTCAGGACTCATCAGAGGTGGATGAGGGCCAGGACTCAGCCTTGTGCTGTGCCCAGCCTTGGGCACCTCCGAGTCTCTGACTAGGAAGGAGCCTGATGGCATCCCATGCAGGCGCTCCCTGACTGCTGGGCTGCTGTGGGAATGGTGCTGGAGAGGAGGACTGGCGCTTAGACTCCATGAATCTAAATCTCTGAAGAAAGGGCCTGGAGATCCCTGTTTTCAGGCTCCCAGGTATTTCCATGCACAGCTGGGACCAGGGAAAGAACTCAAGCCCTCATCTAGATAATGCCTTCATCACAGGGTCACTCCACACCTAGCCTGACTCTATGGCATTACCAGCCCTTCTGCTAGAAGGTTCTCCCTGGCACCGAGGTGACTCCATCTCCATTTAGCATTCACCCCTGGGTCCTGGTTCTCTTTCTGGCAGCCAAAAGAATGAAGCTTTACACTTGGCCTGGAATTCCCTTCCATGTGACTTTTTTTGATGTTGTCCATGAAGGCTTTGTGATTTATAAAGACTACTTGTAACCATTTCTATTCTGTAAATAATATATGTGCAATTTATTAAAATCACACACTTAGGAACTCTAATTTCTCCTAAGTTTTAAAGATCAACTTACAGGTAATTTTTACTCTTTTTGTTATACACGTTCTTAGTTATATATCAAGAAGTCTTTGGTTTGTGTTCTCCCTCACTGAAATTGAGTCAACTGAATTTCCTTAAACAATCAGTCTTATTTACAAAGAAACTTAGGTTTCTTTTGACACTTTATGCTACGTTCATACATTTTCTCTGCTTTCTCGTTAAGCATTTCAGGTGCCCAGGCTGGAAGCAGTACCTGTCCAAGAACCTGCAGCCACTCCAGTGAAGTAAAGAATTCGACTCTGGAATGTGGTGAACATCAAGTTCTGTCAACACTCAAAAACTTTTTAGACCTTCTATCTAAGAATCACACCCACGATTCAAATTAAATTACCCAGCTGAAAGAGTGACAGGTTTCCTCCATCAGATTCTCTAAATTTATCAAATTCATCACCTAAGATATGCAGAAGAGGTTCCTAAAGTTAATGCAGAAATATTAAGATGATGGGATTCATTAAGTCCCTCACCCTGTTCCTTAGTTCTAAGCCTTCCAGGAGCTAAGCGAGAACTTATCCACCAAGAGAACATTTAACATCCAAAAGTAGTTGAGTTTAATCCCAGGTGAGCTGGCGTTAACATCCCAGGAAACCTAGGACTCCATCTCAGTCCGCTAAGTACGCATATTGGCCAGAGAGTTTTGACCAGGATCTGAACCCCAGAAGGACTGGGACTTTCTTAGAGCAAACCATGACCTTTCAGCCACCTCCCCTGCCAGCCAACATTTCACTTAAGGTTTCCATTCCTTCCACAATGCTCAGATTCTTCAGTGGGGTCAGAGAGAGGAGAATACCTCTCATAAGGTCTTGCACAACATTTCATCCACTGTTTTCTCTCCTGAGCGCATGCCAAGAGCAGAGAAGTGCAAATCCCACACTAGTAATGGGTCCTCATTGTGGAAGCTGCCCCCTGATGAGGACAGCAGCAGCCTCTGAGGTTGCAGAAGGCCAGATGGAGGAGGAGGGGTGGCTTATGCGGGAGCTGAGAACAAGGCACTTTGAAAGGAGATTGTCTGCGTATTTAGAGCCCCATTCTTGTTTTTGCAATGTGATTTCAACAGTTGTGTGTGTGTGTGTGTGTGTGTGTGTGTGTGTGTGCGCGCGTGCGCGCATGTGTAAAGAATAATTGTGCTTTTCAGGCCAACAAAACCAGATTAGGGCAATGCATCGTGAGGACCTCTTGCCAAGTTACTAACAGAGGAAGTCTGTATCACTGGAGTGGGATCTTGGGGTGCTCCCTGAAAAGCCTGGAAAAACAAGCACAATGTGCATGATTAAAAACAAAATAATTGGAGTTGGCATTGCCAAGACTACACTGATAACTTCTGTTTCCAGCCACACTGTTTGCACACATACAAACATATTTGTACTGCTTGTTTGCAAATAGGAATGGAGAGGGAAAGTAGAAGGTGAGTAATCTTAGTTATAAGCATTTTCCTCAGAATTTCTTAAACTTCCATAAATACTATTGTTTACTTGTAGTTGCTATTAATTTTAAATAAATTAACTAAATTTTATAATTCATATTTTTAATTTCATTCATTCATTCACTGGTATTTTTAGGCAGGAGTTATAAAAACACACAAAGACTTAGGAAATTCTTCCAGGATCATCTACTGAAACTGTCCCCCCCCCCCAGCTTTCCTCAGGCCCTCAGCCCAGGTCTGTCACCTGTGCTGTTTTGAGGGAATGCTCCCTACTAAGAAGCCCCTCAGGGGAGGCACTTGTGAACTGAGGAAACTGAGGCGTTCTGCTCTGCAGTTACCAAGTGGGGAGGGAGTGCTTTCTGGCAGTTTGCTTATGAGAACCATGAGCTTAAACCTGATGCCTTCAACCAACTGTGACTTCACCACTGAGTTGGAGCAAGGGTTTCACCTTGACAAGAACAGTCCGTGGCGGTGAGTGCTCCATCCCTCCTCCCAGTCTCCCAGGATTGCCCTGGAGGTCCACATCACATAAGGTCACATCAAAAAAGGTAGCCACTTCATCTAGCGGGGACTTCAGGCAATCCTGAGAACTGCCCACAACAGGGAGTACATTCTGAGCTGATTTTTTGAAGGCATGTGTGGTGCCCTGGAAGACACTCAATTCAGCATTGACTCGCATCAGCGAAGGCTTTCAAGGGAGATGCTCCACCATGCGGCCACTTAAATCCCTGTTTCCCGGGGGTACTCCTGGACCTGGAAGGCTGAGCTCATCTGCAATGCTTGTTTAGAAACGGAAATTTCCAGCTCTCAGTCCAGAAAGACTCTTTAAGGGTAGAATCTTACTTTTCAATAAAGCACTTCTTAAGTACAGTGAAGTTTAAACATTGCTATTACTTAAAACAAACAAACAAACAAACTACAGTTGATGTTCATTGTTCAAGGTAATTATGTTGTTTAAACTCACTGCAAACACTGAATTCACAAATACTGAACCATTAACCTTAGGGGAAATACGATACAGCCTAATACAAGATTAGGTTCCTGGGAGTCTCTGAACACAACATTTTCATTCACTGGTCAAAATAAAACTTTATTTTATGTGTGTTTCTGTTTAAATACACTTTATTTCCCATCAAATGCTGATTCATAAACACTGAAACTCACACCAGAATGAAGCTCCTGTACCATATGGATTTTTTCCATAGGGGACAGCACACTAGACAGCAGACCAGCATTGTGCTTGGCGGGGTTTTTCAAATAAAAGTTTTGGCAAAATATACATAACGAAAATTTGCCATTAAGTACATTCACACTGGTGTTGTGCTTGACGTACA
Organism: Cebus imitator; assembly: GCF_001604975.1. Lineage (NCBI taxonomy): Eukaryota > Metazoa > Chordata > Mammalia > Primates > Cebidae > Cebus > Cebus imitator. Next base: position 1,324,224 of record NW_016107704.1, on the reverse strand, counting down.
TGATCCATCACCACCCACAGAACGTTATCATCGGAAACCTGCACCCACTGACCAATAACTCCCCGCTCCCCCCTTCCCTGGGGGCTACTTTATTTATTTTTATTTTTTGCATTTACTGGTTTATGATAAAGGATATTACAATGGATGCAGATGGAGATGCAGAGGGCAAAGCGTGTGGGAAGGTGTGTGGCGTTTCCGTGCCCTCTCTGGGCACATCACCCACCAGGAGCTGCCACGTGCTCAGCTACCTGGAAGTTCTCCAAATGCAGTCCTTTTTGATTTTTAGGAAGCTTTCTTAAAAAAATTATTTTTCTCTAAGTTTTTATTGTGGCAAAATACATATTACACAATATCTGTAATCTTTTTAAGTTTTTTTTTTTTATTTTCATGGGTTTTGGGGAAACAGGTGGTATTTGATTATATGAGTAAGTTTTTTGTTTTTTGTTTTTTGAGACAGTCTTGCTCTGTTGCCTAAACTGGAGTGCAGCCACATGATCTTGGCCCACTGCAACCTCTGCCTCCCGGGTACAAGAGATTCTCCTGCCTTAGGCTTCCCCGAGTAGCTGGGACTACAGGCGTGTGCCACCACACTTGACTAATTTTTTGTATTTTTAGTAGAGACGGGGTTTCACCATGTTGGTCAGGCTGGTCTCGATCTCCTGACATTGTGATTCACCTACCTTGGCCTCCCTAAGTGCTGAGATCACAGATGTGAGCCACCATGTCTGGCCCCTATCTGAGTAACTTCTTTACCATCAATCAACGAATAGCAAAAGAAACTGTGATATATATATATATATATATGTCACTATCACAGTTTCTTTAGCTATTCATATATATATATATATATATATATATGATGGAATACTACTAATTAATGGCATTTGCAGCAACCTGGATGGGCTTGGAGACCATTATTCTATGTGAAGTAACTCAAGAATGGAAGGCCAAACCTCATATGTTATCACTGCTAAGTAGGAGCTAAGCTATGAGGATGCAAAGGCATAAGAATGATACAATGGACTTTGGGGACTCAGAGGGAGAGGGTGGGAAAGGGCAGAAGGATAAAAGGCTACAAGATGGTTTCAGTGTATACTGCTCAGGTGATGGGCACACCAAAACCTTGGGGACCACTTTAAACAGTGAAACCCCCCCAATAAAAACACAAAACCATGCAGAACATGGCAGCAGATACACTGGGCAAAGGACCCTTATTTACAGCGTGAGCTGGAACACGGAGGCAGGGCAGCAACTGTTGGATCTCAGGCCGGGGACTCACAGTTTTCACTTCTGTTTGCCTGTTTTTGCTCAGGTTCACAAATGAGCAAAAGCAAAGGCAGTGTTGATTTTGGGGTTACAAATACATTTTAGCAAGTAGGTGAATTTGCAAATACAGAACCTGTGAGTAATGAGGGAGCTGCTGTGTATTGACGTGTTTGCTGAGAAGAGGCTTCCTGATCAGGATGGGTGCCGAACAGGAGTTTCAAGTGAAAAATTATTTTTGGAACAAAAGCCTAGAAAACAGGTTTCATGTCACTAGAAAGAAGTATTCAAGCCCTTTTGACAACATAAACCACAAAACCGCATATTAACTACCTTTTAATGTTGGCAGGAAGCTCCAAGCTCAATTTGAAGCAAAATAGGCCAACCATCTAAGGTGATACAATGTAGTACATTCATTTCCTTTCTTCCCTTTGTCCCACATTTTCTTTATAAAACTTTTATAAAAGTTCCTTGGCTGCTAATTTTTAAATTATTATTTATATTTCACAATTGTATGGGAGTTAGTCATACAATACATCACTATCAATCAATAAATAAACAAAAATGAATATAGATACGACACGGATATACTACAATAGCTCTTAAAATACAGATAAGAAACATACTGCAAATAATGTATTTATAACAAGGTTTTTCCAGAATCAAGAAATAAGATAAACTTTTGTGAATGTAAATGTTGAAGATGAGATAAACCTTCTTGAAATGTACATGAATAGATGACCACAAAATCCTCAAATAAGAGATCAAGATGTAACCAAGGTGAAGGGTGGCTTTATTAGCAATATTGAGTGTCATTAAGTCATAAATAACATGCCTAAAGGGAATATGACTCAGGGGAAGTGCAATTATCCAAAGGCTGGTAGGACTAAAAGGAATTGGGCTGTGGGAGTGTAGGTTGGCTATGTGCCCTGTCCAAGGACCCCGCTTGTCATGCTGCCACTAAAGGCACCTCTCATTGTTTACTGCAAATCTATGCTTCAGTTTTCTGGCCCATTTGCTAAACAGCAGCCAGCCGGATCCTTTACTAAAGAACATCTAATATTGTCTCCACCTGCTTTAAAAACCTTAACGAACTATTGCTCTTAAAGTTTGTCAAGAAAAAATGTGGAAGACTTTGAAAAAAATTATGTGCTATAAGTAAAATTAAAAGGCCAAGAAAGAATTGGGAAAAACTAGAAGACAAGGTTCTAAAACAACGCTGAAAAACATAACAGAGGGTTCAAGGGTAAAGAAATCATATACTATGATCTATCCTACTCTCTCTCCATCAGAATGGGGAAAGGCCTTACCAGATTAACTAGAATAAACAGTGAATAGGATAATAAGTGTTCAACCTCATTAGTCAAAGGCCAAAGCATAAAAGAATTTGCTTTACTACATAGCAAATTAACAAAGAATTTTAAGTGATAATACACAATGCTTCACAGAGTAAAATGTGCAATATCTTATGTGGCTAGTGGGAGTGAATCCATCTTCACCTTTCTCAAAAGCTATTTGGCAAACCTAATAAAAAAGATTAAGATATGGACATATATTTTAATATTTAAGGATAAAGTTGTTCATGGTACATTATTTTATACTAGGCAAAAAAAAAATTAATGTCCCCAAATAGGAAAATAGTTAAACAAATTATGACAGACTATTATGTGACCATGAAAAACATCTGATGAATGATTTCAGTAACAGGAAAATGCCTGTTTTCCCAAAATAAAAAGAAATTAACATATAATACTATCTGTACAGCATGGTCCAAGTAAGTTAAAATGTTAATGAAGATTATGTAGGAGCTAAGACATTTATGTTCATGACTTTACTCTTTAAAATATTTTTTCTTTACATTCTTAGTTCTCTTTAAAATGTATACTTAACCACCACGTGGAGGCTCAAGGACCAGCCTACCCAGCCTGCCACCACCACCACTTGTGCCCAAAGATTGACCCACCTGGTATTCCTTCCCCAAGCAAAGTCTCACCACAGTCTCCACTAACAACCACAGCCTAAGCCACTGAAAAACTCACAGACACCACCAACACTGAACACAACTGAAGAAATCACAAGACTACTGTGCTCACTCAGAATCAAAGACAAAGCATTCTACCCAATCCACATTATAGATACATTTGTTAAGAAAGTATTATTCTATAAAGCCAGTTTTTAAAATTGGAAGAAGTAACTGTTCAACTAGATCCAAAGAATCAATGTAAGGACACGAGAAACATGAGAAGCAAGGAAATGTGACACCTCCAAGGAAGGTAACAATTCTCCAGTAACAGAGCCCAAAGAAAAGGAAATCCATGAAATGTCTAAAAAAGAATTCAAAATTATGATATTTAAAAACTCAGTGAGATACAAAAGAACACGTAAACCAAGAAGCCAAAAATAATTCATGATCTGAATTAGAAATTCTACAGAGACAGATAGATAGCATAAAAGAAACCAAATAGAAATCCTGAAATTTAAGAATTCAATAAAGGAAATAATAAATAAAATCAAGAGCTTCAACAACTGACTATATCAAGCAAAACAAATATTTTCTGAACTTGAAGACATGTCTTTTAAAATAACTCAGATAAGACAAAAGGGGATAAAAAAGAGAAGTAAGTCTATGTGCTATATGGATACAGTAAAAACAATCAAATATTTAGATTTTGGGAGTTCCACAAGAAGAGGTGAGTAAAGTAATAGAAACTCTATTTAATGAAATAATAAATAAAAAATTATGAAGTCTTGCAAGAGATATAGACATCCAAATAGAGGAAGCTCAAATATCTGCAACTAGATTCAGACCAAAAAAGTCTTTCCAAGGAATTTTCAAGAGTTTAAATTTAGAGTTTAAAGGAGGAAGAAATGAACAAAGGACATAAAAACAATCAGAAAACAATTAACAAAGTACAGAAGTAAGTCCTCACTTACAAATAACACCATAAATGTAAGTGGTTTAAATTCACCAATTAAAAGGTATATACTGGCTAAACAGAAAAAAATAATAATAATAAGACCCAAGTATATGTTTCCAAAAGAAACTCACTTCACCAGTAATAGTTTAAATACGTGTGTGTGACTAAAATTCATTATAGAGATAATTCAGGATTACTTAAAATCAGGATGTGTAAATCAAAGTTAAAATATGTATGACTGTATCTGTCAAAGGTCTAACTCAGTGTTTTTTGAGTCACCTTGCCCTAAGTGCACCTGTTGGTGTTGTCCTGAATCATTAGAATTTTATTTACTGCACTTACGGTTTTTCAGTAACGAATTTCTGTTACTTCAGTTTGTTAAGCATGGTCGGGTTGACCATATACAGTGATGCACTGGTGCATAAGGGCATCCACAGTCTCTTAACCTATGAATCAATTTGAAAGACAAGTGTGCAAGTATGTGCTGCATTTAAAATAAAAATTATCTATACTAAGGTTGCAAAGTATCCTATTTATAAACCTTCATCTATTTGCCACAAATTATAAACTATCAAAAATCAAAGACAAAGAGAATTCTAAAAACACCAAAAGAAAAAGAGTCAGTTTACATATAGGAGAATCTCCACTGGAATAACAGCAGATTTCTCACCAGAAACCTAACAGTCCAGGAAAAAAACGAGATGACATATTCAAACTGCTAAAGGAAAAAAACCATCACCCAAGAATGCTATATCCACCAAAGCTATTCTTCAAAAATAAAAAAGAAATAAAGCCTTTCTCAGACAAGCAAAAACTGGTGAATTCAGCATTATTAGACTAGTGCTACAAGAAATACTCAAGGGAGCTCTACATCTAGGAGAGAAAGGATGCTATATACCATCATGAAAACACAGAAACACTGTATATAGACTCACTGGAATATACACAAATGAGAATAGAAAGGAGTTAAATGATCACTGAGAAAACCCCACCAAATTATAAAGGTAAATAATAAAAGAGGAAGAAATGAACAAAGAATGTACAAACAATCAGAAAATAATTAAGAAAGTGCAGGAGTAAGTTCTCACCTACAAATAACACCATAAATGTAAATGGTTTAAATCCCCAATTAAAACATATAGACTGAATGGAGAAACAACAACAACAAAAAAAAAAACATGGTACCTAACTATAAGTTTCCACAAGAAACTCACTTCACCAGTAAAGTCACACATGGACTGAAGTGGAGGGATGGAAAAAAAAAAATTCCACACAAATGGGAACCAAAAGCTTGCTGAAGTAGCAAAACTTATATCAGACAAAATAAACTGTAAGTCTAAAAACAAAACAAAAAAGAGACAAAGAAGGTCTTATATAACAATAAAAGAATCAATTCATCAAGAGCATATAACAATTTTAAATATATATGCACCCAACACCAGAGCACTCTGATATATAAAGCCATTATTATTACAGTTAAAGAGAGAGGTAGACCCCAATACAATAATTAGGAACTTCAACATCTCACTCTCAGCACTTGACAGAACACTAGAGAGAAAATCAATAAACAAACTTAATCTGCGCCATAGAATATAAAGACCTAACAGACATTTACAGAACATTTCATTCAACAGCTGCAAAATACACATTCTCCTTATCAGCACATGCAACATTCTCCAGGATAGACCATATATTGTAAGATAAATCTCAACAAATTTTTTAAAATTGAAATAATATTAAGTATCTTCTCAGACTACAGTGGAACAAAACCAGAAATCAAGAGCAAGAAATACATTAGAAACTATACAAATACATGGAAATTAAACATGTTTCTTAACAACCATTGGTCAGTAAAGAAATTAAGAGGAAAATTTTTTTAAAGTCCTGAAACAAATGAAAACAGAAACAGAATATTTCAAAACCTATGGTATACAGCAAAAGGAGTGCTAAGAGGAAAATTTATAGCAATAAATGCTTACATGCAAAAAGCAGAAATATTTCAAATAAACAACCTAACAATGCACTTGAAAGAACTAGAAAAGGAATAACAAACCAAATACAAAGTCAGTACAAGGAAACAAATACAAAATTAGTACAAGGAAACAAATTAGTGTAGAACTAAACAAAATAGACTAAATAAAGATAAATTAACAAAACAAAAAAATTGATAAACTACTAACTAGACTAAGCAAGAAAAATAGAGAGAAGACCCAAATAAATAAAATCAGGAACAAAAAAGACCTTACAATTGATACCACAGATATGCAAAGGATTAGAAACTATTATAAACAACTATTTGATATCTGACTGGAAAACCTAGAGGAAATGGATATTCCTAGGAATGTTCCTAGACACATGCAACCTATGAAGACTGAACCAGAAAGACCTAGAAAAACCTAAACAGACCAAAAAACAGTAACAAGATTGAATCCATAATAAAAAGTCTTCCAACAAAGAAAAACCCAGAACCAGATGGCTTTACTGCTGAATTCTATCAAACTTCCAAAGAAAAAATAAGACCAATTCTTCTCAAACTATTCCGAAAAAATGAAGGAAAGAAATTCTTCCTAAATCATTCCATGAAGTCAGCATTACTCTGATACAAAAATCACACAAGGATATAATTTCTTTTTAGAAAGGAAAGAAGGGGGGAGGATCCAACATGGCTGTTTAGGAACAGCTCAGGATTGCAGCTCCCAGTGAAAGCGTAGAGGGTGAGTGGATGCCGCATTTTTATTGCCCACAGACTAGGCAATTCCCAGGTGGAGGATCTCCACAGGTCACCAGCGTGGGTGTTTTGGCCAGCGCAGCTGTGCTGGCTGGCGCTTCTGCTTTGCCCCACTTGGCTGCTTTGTCGGCGCCCCGGAGCAGCGGTTCTCCGTACAAAATACACCGGTCCAGGTGCCCTTTTGGCTGGCGATTGGAGCCACGGGAAGTTGCCCATTTGTCTGTTTAAAAAGGGGACTGAGCAGGGAACCAGGACAGTAGATTCAAGGGCAAAAAAAAAAAAAAAAAAAAAAAAAAAAAGAAAAAAAAAAAAAAAAAAAAAAAAAACCGCCACAAACCTCAGTGCCGCTGTTTAAGACAGCGCAGTGAGTGGCCACAGGGGAAAACAAACAGACCCCGGCGCCTCTTCAACAGGCGACTGGAACACCAACTTAAAAAAGGCTCTGAGGCAAGGAGCCAGGTGATCAGGCTCGGCTGGTCCCACCCCCACAAAAGAACAGCAACCAGAAACTCTGGATTGAGAGTTTCACAGCAAGCGCAGCTGAACCCTGGACGGTGCAGCTCTGTGAGGGAGGGGCGTCCGCCATTAGCAATGCTGAGGCAGCCCGCAGTTGCCATAGCAACCCGCCACTGCAGAGAGACTCCGCCTCAACAGAGGCGGGCCACCATCGCCAAAGCAGTTCTAACTATACCCATATAAACAGGACTGCAGGGAAGTTAACTGGGCAGCTGGGCGGAGCCCACAGCAGCTCAGCAAAGCCTCTACAGGCAGACAGTGACTAGGCTGCCTCCTTGCTGGGCAGGGCAGCTCTGAAGGAAAAAAAAAAAGAGAGAGAAGGCAGCAGCATAACGGAAACTCATAAAGCCCTAAATCCCAGGGACAGAGCACCTGGGAACAAAAAGCAGTTTATGAGTTCTGCTGCAGCAGACCTAAACGTACCTGCCCAGCAGCTCTGAATGAACAACAGAGCTCACAGCTCAACATTTGAGCTCCTATAAAGAAGAGACCGTCTCCTCAAGCAGCTCCCTGACCCCTATATATCCAAAGAGCCACCTCATAAAGGAGAGATCAGATTGACATTAGGTGGGTATCCTTCTGGGACAAAGATAGCAGAAGAAGAAAACCGGTAACAACCCTTACTGTTCAGCTGCTGCTACAGGTGAACCCCAGGGAAGCAGGGCCTGGAGTGAACCTCAGCAGACCTACAGCAGAGGGGCCAGACTGTCAGAAGGAAAACCAGGAAACAGAAATAACCTCAACATCAACAAACAGAACGTCAATCTGAAAGATTTGAGACCCAATCTGAAAGCCAGCAACTACAAAGTCAACAGGTGGATAAATCCTTAAAGATGGGAAGAAACCAGTGCAAAAAGGATGAAAACACCCAAAACCAGAACACCTCTCCTCCTAAAAGGGATCACAACTCCTCACCAGCAAGGGAACAAGGTTGGAGGGAGAACGAGTGTGATGAAATGACAGAATCAGACTTCAGAAGGTGGGTAGTAAGAAACTTCTGTGAACTTAAAGAACATCTTCTAACCAAATGCAAAGAAACTAAGAACCTTGAAAAAAAAATTGACGAAATGCTAATGAGAATGGACAAAATAGAAAGGAATGTAAGTGAATTGATGGAGCTGAAAAATGCAACATGAGAACTT
>NW_016107704.1:1293654-1310663 GCF_001604975.1 Cebus imitator | reverse complement strand
AAGAAAGCAGTCTCATTTACAATGCTATAAAAACAAAACAAAACAAAACAAAACAAAACAAAAAAAAAAAACCTTTCCTAGGAATACACTTAACCAAGAAGGTAAAAGACATCTACAACAAAAACTACAAAACGCTGATGAAAGAAATCAAAGCAGACACAAACAAATGGGAAGCCATCCAATGCTTATAAATCAGAAGAATTAATGTTGTTAAAATGACTATACTATCCAAAGCAATTGACAGATTTGATGTATCCCTTATCAAAATACTGATAACGTTCTTTGCAGAAATGGAAAAAGCAATCCTTAAATTCATACAGAATCACAAAAAACCATAAATAGCCAAAGTAATACTGAACAAAAAGAACAAAGTCAGAGGCACCATGCTACCTTACTTCAAAGTACACTACAAAGCTATAGTATCCAAAACAGTATAGTATTGGTATAAACACAGACACAAAGACCAATGAAACAGCATAGAGAATCAGAAATAAATCCATGTTTTTACAGCCAACTGATTTTTGACAAAGACACCAAGAACATACATCGGGGAAAGGACACATTCTTCAATTTATGATGCTGGAAAAAGTGGATATCCATATGCAAAAGAATAAAACTGAACCCCTGCCTCTCACCATATATACAGATCAACTTAAAATGGACTAAAAATGTAAACTTAAAAATAAAAACCATGAAACTACTAGAAAAAAACATAGATAAAACACTTCAGGACATTGGTTTAGGGAACATTTTATGACAAAGACTTCAAAAGCACAGTCAAAAACAACAAAAACAGACAAACAGGACTATATGAAACTATAAAGTTTCTACACAGCGAGGAAAAAATCAACAGAGTGAAATGATACAATCTTCGGAATGAGAGAGAAAATATTTGCAAACTATTGATTTAACCAGGGACTAATATCTAGAATATGCGAGGAACTCAAACAACTTAACAGCAAGAAAAACAAGTAATTTCATTAAAAAGTGGGCAAAGGACCTGAATAAACATTTCTCAAAAGAAGACATACGAAGAGCCAACAAGTATATAAAAAATGCTCGAGATCACTAATCACTGGGGAAAAGCAAATGAAATCACAATGAGATATTGTCTCACTTCAGTTAGAATGGATACTATCAAAAAGACAAAAAATTAAAAATGTTGATGAGGATGCAGAGAAAATGAAACTCTCATACACTCTTAGTAGGAATGCAAATTACTACAACCATATGAAAAGGAAGTTAGTATATCAAAGGGATACCTTCATCTCTGTGTTTATTGCAGCACCACTCACAATAGCCAGAATATGAAATCAATATAAATGTCTATGAGAGGATAAATTGATAAAGAAAATGTGTTATAACACAATGGAATATTATTCAGCCATAAAAAAAAAATAAAATCTTGCCATTTGTTGCAACATAGATGGAACAGGAGGTCATTATATTAAATGAAACAAGCCAGGCACAAAAAGTGAAATATCACGTTCTCATCATGCAGGAAGTAAAAAAAGTTGATCTCACAGAGGTACAGAGTAGAATGATTGTCATCAGAGGCTGGGAAAGGCAGCAGACATGGGAGATGAAGAGAAGTTTGCTAATGGGCACACACATGCAGTTAGACAAGAGGAAGAAGTTCTAGTGTTCCACAGTAGAGTAGAGTGAAGATAGTTAACAATAATTTCGTGTATATTTCAAACTAGCTAGAAGAGATTTGCAATGATATACAAAGAAATGACAGATGTTTGAAGTGATAGATATTCTAAATACCCTGATTTTGTCATTACACAGTGTATGCATGTATTGAAAAATCACATCTACTCCATAAATGTGTACAATTTACCATGTGTCAATAAAAGATAAAAAGGAATGAATTATTCATACAAGATGGATGGATCTCACAAATATTGTGCTGAATAAAAACTTTATATAGGCCAGGCACAGTGTCTGACGCCTGTAATCCCAGCACTTTGGGAGGCCAAGGTGGGTGGATCACCTGAGGTCGGGAGTTCAAGACCAGCCTGACCAACATAGAGAAACCCTGACTCTACTAAAAATACAAAATTCGCTGGGAGTGGTGGCATAAGCCTGTAATCCCAGTTACTCAGGAGGCTCAGGAAAATCACTTGAACCCAGGAGGCGGAGGTTGTGATGAGCCAAGATCACGCCGTTGCACTTCAACCTGGGCACCAGGAGCAAAACTCCATCTAAAAAAAAAAAACCTATACAAATAAAAAATGTGTGCTTTCCTTTTTAAATTAGAACAACAAAAATAAAAAAAATAAAAAAATTAAAAAAAAACAAGAAAAGCCACAGATGTTTTGGACATGAAGGAATGAAGTGGTGGGGATGAGTCCTGGTGAGACAGCACTCCTGATGTGACCTGGTGAGGTTTACATGGAGGGGACTCTGGTCCTTCACATGGCTGACTAGGTAGCACCAATAATCAAAAGAAGAAATTCAGCAGGAGACATTTTGGGGGAACTATTTAGAATACGACTAGTTTAAGATAAACTGAATTTGAGGTCTCTAGTGCTTTAAAAAGAGGTGTCTGGTGAAAGTCAAGTTTATGAGGCATTGGCAGCTGGTGGGTTTGCATGCACTTCCAAGGCAGGTTAAGTGCCAGGAAGAGCACCCAGAGGCAGAACCACAGGGCAGCATGTGCCAACCCCAGGGTTGATGACTGAGGGTAGGCTGGAGCAAAGGGAGACAGCCGCCTGGAGCGGGTAGGCTTTGATCCTAGGGGTGGGGGGATGCTATGTCTGTGCAGGCTAGAGAAACAGGGGTGTTTGGGGAAAGGCAAGAGGAGGCAGGATCAAAGGTGGAAATCAAGGTGTTTTCAAGAAAATGACAGACTGACTCAGTGGAGCTTTTCATTGGAGACCAATAAATCTAGGAAATTCAGCCAGGCTACCACTGTGGAGGTGCTGAGTGCCAGAAGCATTGCCTTGTACTCATTTGGGAATCTGTGTTCAACTGCATGCATTTTTGCCTTTGTAAGGTCTTCACCGAGGTTGGCCACAGAGCCAGTTAGAGCATGCCTTTATGAAACAACTCAGTACATGCTTCTGTTGGTGTCACTTTCCTCTTAGTCTTATCAATCTTACTGTATTTGTAACATGTACATTTTATTTGTAAGAGTCTACATCCCATGTGTTTAGTAAATTAAAGCAAAACAACATTTTTAAGCTGGTACTCAGAAACCCCACCAAGCAGTACCGCCTTTATTAACCTCGTAGCAAGGAGACTCCTCCCTCCAGTGACTGAAGGCTTATAACCCCACTGCCACACTGGGGTGGGTTGTACCGGACCCACCACAGGTGGGTGTTGAGGTGCTGACACACACTGAACATGTTGGTAGGGCCAGAGGATGTGCCTGGGCTGCCCTTTTGCATTATCCTCTTCCTTCTAGACAGCACGCCAGGCTTCCCCCAGTGCAGTGGTGGGGAGGAGGGGCGGGGGGAAATGCCCCCATGCAAGCTGCAGGGGTGGTCCCCTCCTGACTGAACACAGTGAGTGCAATTGTTCCTTTGGCAACCACGATTGCTTAGGTTGGGCAGAAGGACAGGAAGCAAATTCTGCCCAAAAAGACAAGGGGAGCTGTGTTTTCTTTAAGAAAAAGCATTTTATGTGATATGGAAGATTTCACTAGGAAAGTGATGAGTGCAATTGAAACCCCACAAATACTCCACGCAGCCCTTTGGTGGGACAAAAGCCCGTATCCTGAGACCACAGAACACTAACAAGAGATCAGTGACCACCCCCAACACTGAGTCAGGTGAACGCTACATGCCATGGACATCCCCAGTGAAACCTGGACTCCGTGGCATCGAATCCAGGTGATTCCAGAAGCCAGGTGTCTCAGGTAACACCAGGCTTCAGCTCTGAAGGAGGAGCTGTGCTTGCTGAGGGTAATACCAGTGCAGGAGGCGGACACGTTCACATCCTTCATGTGAAGAATAATGGAGACTTCTAACCCCTCTTTGGCCAGGTTGCTCCTGGGCCTCAGCCTCTTTGCAGGGGAAGCCAGAATGTTTGGGTCCCCCAGATCCCCCTGCGAGCCTCAAGCTTGAGTCTCCTGCTTAAATCCAATACTCAGAAAAGATGATGTCAAAATCATCTCCTCTGTTTAAAATCTCTGTCCCTCAAACACCAACGCATTGATTTCCTTAAATGGCAAGTTCTCAACATATCCAAAAACAAAAATACTACTACTAGGACCTTTTTGGGAAGCAGAACAGCAGTGCAGAGAGGTCACTCCCTGGGCTCTTGGCTCCCCTGCTAACTTGCTCTGCAGGGAGGGTCCATCAGCCTCAATCTCTGTTTTCATTTGAACATCTGCAAAATAGTGATAATTTATAATTTCATATTCTAAATTCAGTGTTTGAAAGGCAACTGTTTGCTTTGATTCAACTCTCTCTGCAAGGCAGAGCAACACTTGTTAATCCCGTTTTTAAAACTGAGCTTTCAATAACATTAGTCATCAGAGAAATGCAGATGAAAACCACAATGAGATAGCACTATATAACTCACTGGCATAGCTAAAATTAAAAATATTGGCAATACCAGGTTTGACAAAGATTAAAAAAAAAAACTGAGCTTTGTATTATAGATAGCTTTTAAAGATTTTTTTCTTAACTTAAAAAAAAAGTATTTGGGTTTAAGTTCAGTATTTGAATTTGACATAAGATATTTGCTATTGAGGCATATGTTTTTCAAGGCAATGTGAAAGATGCATTTTGAAACTTAGATGCAAAAAAAATGCCCTTCTTAATTTGAATGAAAAAAATAAGTTAGGCTATTCCATTTTTATTTTGCTCCAACTCACTGAAACACATACTGTGAAGGAAAATATATAAATATCTGAAAATAAGTTACTTGTTTACTACCAGATATTTTTTAAATAATCATTTAGGAATTTAAAGTATGTACATGTATTAAGACTGTGTTAAAAATGTTGATAAAAACCCTGCTGCTTCTCCCATAAATGGAAAACATAAAACAAATATAGATTTCTAATATTACCACTCTTCTCTAAGGGACAAAGGCCGAAGCTCTGTTCTCCAAGTCCCAGCAAACAACATGTTGTGAGAAAATGATGCATTATGGGATTATGGGCAAAGCAGTCAGGAAATGAACACAGCCAGAACCGATCACTGCTCAGGAGACAAGGGAGAATGCAGCACTAATTACAGCGCACATGCAGGTCTCAAGTTTTCCAGTTAGCATTGCTTTTTCTCATTTTGCCTTCATCAAACCCTGTTTTTCAAATATGGAGACAGATTCAAAGTTGGGAGCCATCACTAATGGAGCTACCTGGTTCTGGGGGAAACAAAAATGGACAGACTTTTCCTTGGTAACCTGCTACTCATTGGAAGGAAGAGAACTTACTTTGCTTTAAAAAATATATATTCAGCCAGAGTAAGCAGGCTAAATCACCTTCCGCTAACTTTCACATCTAAGGCTCAGTTTGTGAGACACGCTACCTGGGCACAAATTTATTCTGCGAATTTATTTCTTCTCCTGAAAGATAAGAAGGATGACATAACTAGGTTTGTTTAAAGCAATATTATCAGAAATGATCATTAGATGACTACAAAACATTTTTTAAATTAATAAGTGTTATACAATTAATGGTGCTCATTGATGAGTGGTAAATAGTGTTTTCTATGTCCTCCAATATTATTTTGCAGATGTCTGCACAGTTCAAATTATTCACAATGGAAATTGGGAAGTGGAAGAATAATTAAAATATAATACAAGCCCACTAAAAACTTCCATCAAATTGTCAGCGATGTGTCCCATACCCAGTGTGACACACTGGGTCTGCACTGGAAAGTCACCATTCCTTTGGGTAGCAGACATCAAATTCCCAGACAACTTAGAGCCTTATTTGCTTCATTTCTCCAGAGTTCAAAAAGACAAGGAACTTGATCTGAGAAAGGACACTGGGTCGGTAGGGACCCAATTATTAGTTCTAGTTAAAATGGAACTAGTAGTCAGCTTCCTAGAGAGGAACAGAAAGTAGAAAAATACATTTATTTGAAGCAAAGAAATGTGCACAATTTCAAAGACTAATACAAAAAGGCGAGTGAATGCAGTTAATTGATTGTTGGTGTGTGCTGGGGACAGCTGTCTTGGGTCCAGACCTCACCCAGCTTTTAGTAAATAAATCTGTTTCCTACCATCCTCCCCAGAGAGTTGGTTTAAGACAAACTTGTGCATGTGCTTTTCCTGCTAGGAGGATAACATCAGGAGAGGTGGCAACTCTGTATCTTTCATAGTTGGCATAAATGGACTACAGCATGAGCATCAAAACCCTGATCTCCTATGAAACACCATGGAAACTCATGGAAATGCCACCTGGTTATACTCGGTCATCTTCATGACCAGTTCTGCCAGACTAACCCTTGGTATACAGTAGGTGTGCAATAGTTCTTATTTCTGCTCAGCTTCACACAGGGGCATTTAACAGTCATTAGGGACATTTTAAGCACTTCAGAGGGAATTACCTTGTCAGCCCCCAAAGAATTTAAATTTTGAATATCTATTGATTAACACAAGACAAGAGCATTAATTTTACAAGTTTTTACTCAGGAAAATATTAAAGTCCAGAACTGGCCCAAGCACTAATTTTCAGACCTTCCTGAGAGTACACATTGAGTTCCTTTACTGTACCTGTCATCATTAGAACCAGAACATTCATTGTGATTTTTTATTTTTTATTTCTGGTAAGACCTATTTTCTTCTACTGTTTTTTTTTTTAACCCAGAGATATTTAATCCTACCAGATGTTTGATAATTGCCATACCTTCTTCCTCTATTGGTTTTTAAATGTGAGGTTTTACTTTAGAGAAATTAAATGACTTGTTTATGGGAAAATAGCTGTGAAGGTCAGAGCAGGGATTAGGACATAGTATTCCTGATAAAAAGCCCACGACTGTTTCTACCACATCATAGTTGCATAAAGTGGTTTTTTAAAGAAGCTTTTATGAATGACATGAGGCAGGTCTGTGCATCTGGCAGCCACAGTCAGAATTTAAAATGCCTCCTACACATTTGAAAATTGCTTCGAAACTTGTGAATTAATGAATACCACACACATTCACTATGTGACTGACCCATGCCAAGTGTCAGGACATGCACTGGGGGCTTCTACAGTCGTTAACAACAGCCTGCATTTCCCAAGGTTTCAAGGCCAGCAAGAAGAGGGTATACTTAGCAATGAGTTCAAAAAAATAGTAAAGAAAGCTATACCAGCCTGTGATAAACCCACTAACTCATCATAGATATTATCAAATGAGAAAAGAAAGGAAAACCTAAACATTACTTAATCCAGATGCTGGCTTTTTTAAAAATAAAGAAGCCTGACATTAGACCAGATAATCTCTACTTATTAACGGAAACCTAGGATAATAAATTAGACTAAAGCCTCAAACAGTGCAACTCCTAGGCACCTGAAGAAATCAACAAAAATGGGGAAAAAAGTCTTTGGAATGGCTTTTCATTCTGACTATTCCCATGTAAAAACCAAAAAGCGCAGTAATCTGGGTTCTGGTAGCAAAACAAGTGAGGATATTACTCCCCAGTCCAATATTTTCTATTAGATTCTTTTTCTCCCCGAAGTTCAAAGTTACCACTGCAAGAAATATTACTTATTTAGGAGCCTCAACAGTTAAAAACCTGCAGCCTCCCAGTTCTCTACAGAGTGGCTGCCAAACCTCCGTGCGTCATGGAGCGGAAAGCCTGCAAACGATCATAACATCCCACCGAGAACTGTTTGGGGACTCAACTCGGAGCTGCAATCTGTCTGCCGGCCATTCGGAAATCACAGTTTCAGTTAGCTTTGCTCCAAGATCCAGCTGAAGTCCTGGATCCAGCAAAGGGAGGAGCAACCGTAAGAAAACAAATTCCGACTGAAACGCACCATCCACAGAATTTCCTAGCAGTGCACGCCGAAAGTCAGCCTGCTGTATGTGAGCGAATCCTGTGGATTCAAAATTTGTATGTGAAGTGTCTGCATTTAGAGCACTAGCAACCTGGATTCTGTAGCAAGCATGCCTGGTGTTTTTAGTTTGAACAAAAAAAAGGTTTAATTATTACTTTTGTTTCTCCCTGAAGGCACTATCTGGGTTTAGAATGAATACTTGTTTTGGCATATGTGTGGGTCTCAAAGCTTACGACTCATTGACAAGCCCCATTATTTAGTCTCCTTTCAGAAATGATGTATTTCTTCCTCTTCTGGTTTTGCTCTTGTTATGAATTCCACATAGGATTTGATCCACTGCAACACCCTAGCCCTCTGAGGTTCCCGCCAGCCTTCCCTTCCTCACCTTCCTCTCTCTCCAAGAACAACTGTACTAAAAACATTTTTGCAGCTGGCCTTCTCCTCATTCTCATTACTACTGCTTTCCACTAGGACAGCCATTCTTCATGGGAGAGTGATCACAGGTCAGCCTGCACCATTCAGTTGCTCCTGAAATTCTCTTCTCGCTACATACTCATATATACACAATTTTTACATATGTGTACAGCATGGTGTTTTGAAATACACGTAATTGTGAAATTGTTCAATTGAACTCATTAATGTGCATTACCTCACATATTTATAAATAATGTGATACTTTAAAAAAATCTAATCTTAATGTGATTCCTTAAAAACTAATCACATTTGAAATTAGAATCCTTTAAAGTGTCCAAATGAAAACCTGCCTACTCTACCTTTTCACAAAAATTGTAACAAAATTAAATATAAAAATAACTAACGTTCTCTAAGAGGTTTGTATTAGCCAATTCCTGAACTAAATGCTTTCTAGATTATAAAAGCATTCTTCACCAAACAACCTTCTGAGGAAGGCAAGATTATTATTCTATTTTATGGAAAAGAGAAACAAAGGCTCAGAGAAACTATTTTTCTAAAGTAATTGATGGATCCGGGATTCAAACACAGGTCTTTCCAAAAACACAAGTTTTTCCTTTACAGAGATAAACAGATTGATGATCATGGGGCCAAGTAACTGAAGACACCACTTCATTTTAAGATAGTTAACAGAAACAAAAGTACACCTAGAATTATAGTTGGACAGACTCCATCAGACACCACTGCCCTCTTTACTACCCAAAAAACCTGCCACATTTTATAAAATCAGATTGGAAACAAAACCATAGCTGCCTCTAGTATTAACATCAACAGCAAGAAGCAGTAGCTTAGATTTCTGTATCTTTGTTGAATATTTCTACCTGCTAAGTCACCTAATTTCAGAAGTCGTGCATGGTCATTAGATTTATATAACTGTGTTAAGAGGAAGAGTTAAGTTGCCAGAAAACAAACCATTATCAAGAATTATTTTTAATGTTGCTATTTATAGGGTCAGTAAACAAGTAAAGCATCAGCTTTGAAGCATCAATCACTTCCCTATTAGCCAATCATCATCATCCTCACTTAGAGTGATATTCCTAAAATATTGTAGAAGCCTCGAGGGTAAGGATAAGAAATGTAGATGTGACATATTTAGAAATCTTGAAGAAACAGTAACTTGTTTTTTCTTGTTTAAAGGGATGTTGTGGGAGACAGAATCATGGCTCGTAGGGCAATAGGAACTTTGCAGGTGTGATGAAGAGTCCTGAGATGGGAAGACGATCCTGAATTATCCAGGTGGGCCTTTATAAGAGGAGTCACATAGGTCAAGGTAGAGAAGAGAGATGTAGCAATGGAGACAGAGGTGGGAGTGACACCCTTTGAAGATGGAGGAAGGGGCCATGAGCCAGGGAATGCAGGCAGCCTCAAGAAGTGGAAAAGGCAAGAAAAGAGAGTCTCCCTGGAAGTACCAGAAGGAGCATGGCCTGCTGCCATCTTTATTTTAGCCCAGTGAGACCCATTTCAGATTTCTGACCTCTAAAACTGCTCAAGTAATGAATTCACACTCTTTGAAGCTGCTAAGTTCATGGTGATTTGTCACAGCAGCAACAGACACGTACACAGATGTCAGCCTGAAATTTGGGAGTGCAATTGACCTGGATACAATGTCTCCCAGCATCATTTACAAGCTTAGAAGAACCTGTTAAATTAGGACAGAAAATGGCATTGTTTATAATTTCACTCATTTGGACAATTATTTTACTAGCTATTTAAAGGTATAGCATTCATACAATGGTCATAAATGGATTAATTGAATTTTATTTGAAATGGTGAATTTTATCAAATTCACTAATGGAGTTCAAGCTGCTGGACCTTCAAAATCTTAGCTTTGCTATAGTTTGAGCAATTTTGGGGGATCAGCAAAATACCTGGCAGCAGAGAACCCATCAATATCCAACTTCTGCATCTGTTGTCCTGTGACCGTCCTCTCTCTAGGCCTTTGTGTCTGCACATGGCCTTCTTTTAAGGACACCCGTCCTGTTGGATTAGACCCACCCCGATCAGATATGATCTCATTTAACTTAATTACCTGAGCAAAGTCCCTACAGCCATCCTTTGCTATCTTCAGGGGATTGGTTCCAGGACCCCCCATAGATATCAAAATCCTTGGATGCTCAAGTCACTGATGTAAAATGCTGCAGTGTTTGCATAACCTACACACATCCTCCCGTGTACTTTAAATCATCTCTAGATTACTCATAATACCTAATTCTTATGCTAATGTAAAAGCTGGGAAAACAGTTGTTATACTTACTATTTTATTTGTATGATATTTTGTCATTGTACTTTTTTAAATTTTGTAATCTTTTCAATCCGTGGTTGGTAGGATCAGTGGATGTGGAAATCACAGATATGAAGGGGCCAACTGTGTTTCCAAATTCGCTCACATTTATAGGTTCTGGGTGGACATGAATTCTGGGGGGACACTCTTTAACCCAGTAAAGTTGGGAAATACATCCTATCAAACTTGTCTTCATTGTGATCCAGGAAGTCCATAAAAACCAATAGTGGAAGAAATGGAAATTATTACCTATTGCAAAATAAAGCTCCAGAAAGAGAGTAATTTGTAGAAGTTTCCAGGGGAGCATTTCTTTTCCTCTTAAGAGGAGGCCAGTGCAGGACTTGGGGGCTGTGAGCCCAGGTGCACGAGTCAGGTTAGTCCTCCTAACCACTCTGCCAGATGGTGTCTTTGGGCCATTTGGCCTCCTAATAGTCCTTTGGAAGTAGGTGTAGAGTCAATACCAGTTCACTTCCTACATGCCCAAAAATAATATATTTGAATTAGATTCTTATAAGTATTGCCATGGTACAAATTTGCCCTGTTCAAATTACTGTGTAGTTTCTCATGTCTAATTGGATCCAAACTGATAGAGAATTGGTACTAGGAGTGGGGTTTGAATCTATGTGGACACATGTTCCTGTTTATGATTAGGTTGTATTTGTTTTCAGAATTCAAAATGCAATGGTGTTGGGCCAGGTGCTGGATGCAGAGAAGTGTCCTCTCGTTTTGCCCTGAACACCTCCCATTTTTAATGAGATTTTTTTCCAACCATACATTTTTCTACCCAAATGAGTCCTTATACATTTGTAAAAGCATAGAGTTCTTCAAATTTTCATCTACTCCATCCCCACATTCTTCTGCCTCAACCTTGTCCAGGGCCCTGGGTGTCATGTGATGCCATGTTTCTCTGATATTAAGTGTTACTAGTTTCCAGTCATCAAATCATACCATGTGAGGACTTTTCATTGGGCACAGGCTCAGCTGGCAGCTGGTTACATTTGGCAAAATGCTACAAGTCATCTATCAAACCTTCTAGGCCCAGGAAAACCCAAAGCATTCTTTTTTGCCAAGCACTTTTCCCTCCTAATTGTTAAATCCATGTGCATTTCAAGGGAAATTTAATCCGTATGTTTCTCATTCCTTTACACTTAACTCATCATTTTGTCATTTCATAAGAGCTTTTGATGTTGAAGAAGCCTTCTGTGTAGTTTCATGAGCCTTTCTTTTTGTTCTTGAAACCACACAAGCCACATTTTTTAACAAAAAATAAAAATGGTAAACAAAACCAGACTTTGAAAAGGCTCATGCTGATTGTATATTCAGAATCTGTAAAAAGTTGAAATGGGTTCTAGGCTTGTCTGATGCATTCCACCTTCTTTACTAAACCAGAATACCAGGCGATGCTTTGGCTGATAGTAATGGAAATGCTCAACTAATTTCAAAATGTCAACCCTT
Source organism: Cebus imitator (assembly GCF_001604975.1). Taxonomy (NCBI): domain Eukaryota; kingdom Metazoa; phylum Chordata; class Mammalia; order Primates; family Cebidae; genus Cebus; species Cebus imitator. The sequence continues at coordinate 1,298,508 of NW_016107704.1, read as the reverse complement.
CAAAACCAGAAATGTTTAAATAAATAACACCTAAACGCCATCCTGCAAGACAGTAAAACACTCTCTAAATATACACAAATCACATATTTTACAAGCAGTTTTCTAGCTGAGGACACAGCAACAAGCAATTTCTTTAGGTCAGCCTCCCTCAGGTTGCATTTGACTAAATACACAAAGTGAAGGAAATAATGACTGCACTAATCCAAGAAGCTGTCAGTGGATTATTTCTTCTCACTTTGACGATTCAACTGCCCCCTCCATCAGACATACAAATATATATATATTTTTCCTCTTACTGTTGCAAAATTATAGTATTACAGTATTACAAAAATATCTTGAAAAGATATTGCCCATGACATTATTTGTGTCTTATGCAAAGTGTGCCGCCCGGGAGAAGGGTTTAACGAGTGATTCACATGACCTGCTGCCTGATGACATTACTGATGGCAGCTGCCACCACCTCTCATTTCATCAGACATCGGTCACGTAGGAATCAGCACTTTGGCCAAGAATCACTGATCTAAGTGACAGTGAAATAAACTGAAATATGTGGCAGACTGATTTCCACTCCACGGCTACCCCCAACCTAGTCAGAAGAGTGACCCTTAATTCCAGTGGTCACATGACCCGTCTATCAGGGAACTTCTTCAGTTTTCTTATACTTACTTGTCGATACGTCTGTCTCAGCAGCTAGACTGTGTGCTCCCCAAGGGCCTGTCTGTCCCTTTCTAAACCTAGAACCAATCCAGTGTCTATCACAGCATGATATTGATGTTGTATGAATAAATAAAAATTGATCATTAATACCATTGTGTATTATAAAATCAAGCATAAAAGTAAGTTATTAACGATGTCTAATTTGAAAGAATCTAGACCTCAGGTAGGCATACATCAAGTATTTCTGCTACTGGCTTAACAAGGATAACAAGCTCTACTGCTAAGTTTCCACCTGCATTTTTTATTTAGGTTCAGCATGGCCACGAGTTGTAGACTCAATAGTGTTTTGCCGAAAACTGAGGACAACCCTCAAAAGCATGCAAGAACGGTAGCATTTTCACACAGTATTAGCAAATGTGTGTTCAGAAGTATGCACGGGCTGCCATCATTCATGGCACAGGTATCTTCCAAAGGCTTTTTTAGCAGCTTAATAAGCACTTGAAGGATCACTCAGAAAAAAAAAAAAATAAAGCCTCCCTCCTGGCAAACTCTGATCACAGCTATGAAGCAATTTCCCAGTGTGTTTCCAGGGCCTTTAAAATTTTTTGGTGTTTTGGTTTATTGCATCCCTGTTCTCAACCTCAGGAGCCAAACTACAGAAGAAAAGAAAACTCACCTATCACAGTGAGAAATTAAAAGAAGGATTCCCGCCAGGCACAGTGGCTCACGCCTGTAATCCCAGCATTTGGGGAGTAGGAGGCGGGCAGATTGCTTGAGGTCAGGAGTTCAAGACCAGCTTAGCCAACATGGTGAAACCCCGTCTCTACTAAAAATACAAAAAAATTAGCCAGACATGGTGGTGGGCACCTGTAATCCCAGCTACTCAGGAGGCTGAGGCAGAAGAATTACTTGAACCTGGGAGGCAGAGGTTGCAGTGAGCCAAGATGGCACCAGTGCACTCCAGCCTGGGCGATAGAACAAGACTCCATCTCAAAAATAGAAAAAGGAAAGATTTGCCAGATGCAGTGGTGGCTCACATCTAAAATCCCAGCACTTTGAGAGACCAAGGTAGGCAGATCACTGGGGTCAGGGGTTCAAGACAAGCGTGGCCAACATGGCAAAACCTGTCTCTACTAAGAATACAAAAATTAGCCCAGTGTGGTGATACCTGCCTGTAATCCTAGCTACTCAGGAGGCCGAAGCAGGAGAATTGCTTGAACCTGGGTGGGGGGAGGCAGAGGTTGCAGTGAGCTGAGATGGCAGCACTGCACTTCAGCCTCGGCAACAAAGCGAGACTCCGTCTCAAAAAAAAATTAAAAATAAAAATAAAAGAACTCCCCCCACTAAAGGAGGGTGAGGGGATTTTCAGTTTCTGGAAGACTTACGTGCATTTAGGCAGGAAGGCCTGCTGTGGGATATGGGGGCAACAGCAGGAGACGCAGAGGCCTGGCTAGGAGGTGGGCTTGCTGGGACCCTCACACACCCCACTGAGATGTTGTGATCCTGAGAGGGACATAGGTGGGTCTGATTCCAGTAATCCCAACTTCGGTTCTGAACACTCAGCATCGATCTGCCCTAAGCTGCCCATACAGAACTCAAGCTTTAAGAGACACAGGTCTAAATGACAGGCCACGCCCCACCACCTTGCTCAAATAAGCTCAGATCCAAGGTCTCAGGGACTCAGCTTGGAGGCTCTAGGAGAAGGCAAGTGTGCAGACCCTGGAGAGAAAGCCCACCAGCACCCAGGGCATCTGTGTTCATGGAGCCGCCCTCCCTCCAGCCCAGCACAGATGCCAAAGCAGATGCAGGACAGGGATGGGACGGTGTGGGGAGAACGGGAAGGTGTGTATAAACAGGGGGTCACCCACAGTCCCAATGGCACAGGCGCTGGGGACAGAAAGAAGAACCACTGTCTCAAGAAAAAAAGTCATGCTTTGGGGCACACATGGGCACACATCTGCTGGGAGACTGCAAAGTCCAGGCTGGGGGACAGAAAGGCAGGAAAGCTTGGAGGCACACATTTTAAAAATGGTGTTTCTTCCCCAAAGCTTCACAAAACTGTGATCGAAAAAAGCATCTTCCACCAATTTTTGATGCCCAGATTTGACTCCCATCTTAGCTACTACTTAAAGAACCACAGGAATGCGGGTCCTGGAGGCCCACTGGCAGAAGGCGCTGCCTGGGACAGAGACGGTTCAGTGGCTCACTCCAAGTCCCAGAATCAGCGAGTGGCAGGGCTGAGCTCAAGCCATGGGTCTTTTACTGTCTCACCTTCCACACCTTGTCTCCCCTCTGAAATTCCCAATTATACTATTTTTTTAAACCATAGTTTCAATCAATTTAAATCACATGGGTTTGTTTGACTCAAACATAGAAACTTAAAGTTGATATAAACTTCAGTCTTGATATAACTGAAGTGAATTTTATGTAAAAATCCTTTCAGATACTTAAAGAGGAACACAGAAATGAACTCAAATCAAGTGTAATTGATCTCCTTTTGATACCAACCACAATAATGGGTCGGATTAATTGAAACACTGCAATGAGGGAGGCTTTGTTTAAGAAAATTATAAGCATCTTCAGCTGTGAGGGCTTCAGGGATAATTGGACACAACACAGGAATAATTTAGGGGAAGGAAATAAACACAGAGGGAGGGAAGAAGGGAACAGTGGCCGTGTGTGTAATTGCAAGGCTGTGTCGTCCTGTGTGGGTTTAATTACAGAATTCCGCAGAGACTGCGGTGGGGCCTTCGTGTGCACGCCCCTGCCGCCGTTCACCACCAGGTGGCAGTGTAGACCAAGTAAGGAAGCAGGCCCACCCAGAGCTGGGAACTACAGGGGTGCGTTTTGTGGCTTTCACAGTTATGTGTATGCCCATGTAACAAACCTGCACGTTCTGCACATGTACCCCAGAACTTCGAGCATAATGATTAAAAAAACAGAATTACTAAGACTCCAAATGCATGTTATGTCTCTTTTTAAAGTCGATTTGAAACGTAGTTGTATTAGTCCATTTCACACTGCTTTAAAGGACTACCAAAGATGGTAATTCATAAAGAAGACTCACAGTTCTGCACGGCTGGGAGGCCTCAGGAAACTTATTCATGGCGGAAGGCAAAGAGGAAGCAGGCACCTTCTTCACAAGTGGCAGAAGAGAAATGGCAGGGAGAGAGAGATACTGAAAAGAGCCAGGAAGAAGCCCCACACTTTAAAACTGTCAGATCTCACGAGAGCTCCTTCACTATCACGAGAACAGCATCAGGGAAACTGCCCCCATGATCCCATCACCTCCCGCCAGGTCCCTCCCCTGGCACATGAGGATTACAATTCAAGATGAGATTTGGGTGGGGACACAGAGCCAAACCCTATCAGTGGATGAAGATGAGGTGGGAACTGCAGCAAAGTGAAGCTCACCGACCTGCTGTGAGCAGGTGGCCTGCGAATGAACACAGGTGCCGACCTCACTGAGAACTGCTGCACTCAGTGCTGGCTGAAGGGGTGGGAGACAAAGCCTGGTTGTCTGAAGCCCTCGGGCCATTCCAGCACGTCCTTCACTCTTGTCTGCTTTTATTGGGTGCCGTTGACACAAGGACACTGCTAAATGAGCAATTACGTTCTGCAGTCCTTTAGAGCTGCACATCGGGCGTATGTGTAGATATATATACACATATGTGTTGGAAGGGAGGACAGAAAGTCTCAATAAAATAACCTGTTTTGCTCTTTTGGCTAAAAAGAGAGAGAGGAACTTTACAGATAAGTAAGTTTAAATATGGGATTTTATATCTCACATAACTTTAGGTGTCTGTGTGTGTATTCATCTCAATAAATATTGAATGTCCATCACAAGTTGTACACTATGCCAAGAAAACTAAAAATACATAAAATTTCATTTATTTTCCAATCATTATAGTATGAAAACTCTCTTGCCACAAAACATACTAAAAATGTTAGGTAAAGTTTTTCAGAAATCCTATTATGGGCATAGCTCAGTTTATCGGAGATATTGTAAGTGGAATGTGGATCCCCCAGGCCCTGGAGCCCTGGAGCCCTGCAGCCCTGGAGCCCTGGAGCCCTGGAGCCCTGCAGCCCTGGAGCCCTGCATCCCTGCAGCCCTGCAGCCCTGGAGCCCTGGAGCCCTGCAGCCCTGCAGCCCTGGAGCCCTGGAGCCCTGGAGCGCTGCAGCCCTGCAGCCCTGCA
>NW_016107704.1:1289175-1293629 GCF_001604975.1 Cebus imitator | reverse complement strand
AGCCCTGCAGCCCTGCAGCCCTGGAGCCCTGGAGCCCTGCAGCCCTGCAGCCCTGGAGCCCTGGAGTCTTAGATCACTGCAGCCCTGGAGCCTGGATTCATGGAGTCCTAGAGCCCTGCAGCCTTGGGCCCTGGAGTCCTGCAGTCCTTGAGTCCTAGAGCCCTGTAGCCTTGCAGCCCTGGAGCCCTGGATCCCTGGAGTCTTAGATCCCTGCAGCCCTGGAGTCCTGGGCCCTGGAGTCCTGGAGCCCTGGGCCCTGGAGCCTTGGAACACTGCAGCCCTGGAGCCTGGATCCATGGAGTCCTAGAGCCCTGCAGCCCTAGGCCCTGGAGTCCTGCAGTCCTTGGGTCGAGAGCCCTGCAGCCCTGCAGCCCTGCAGCCCTGGATCCCTGGAGTCTTAGATCACTGCAGCCCTGGAGCCTGGATCCATGGAGTCCTAGAGCCCTGCAGCCTTGGGCCCTGGAGTCCTGTAGTCCTTGAGTCCTAGAGCCCTGTAGCCTTGCAGCCCTGGATCCCTGGAGTCTTAGATCCCTGCAGCCCTGGAGACCTGGAATCCTGGAGCCCTAGAGTCCTGAAGTCCTGCAGCCCTGGAGCCCTGGAGTCCTGCAACCCAGAAGTCCTGCAGACCTGGAGCCCTGGAACCCTGGAGCCCTGAAGCCGGGACCCCTGGAGCCCTGAAGCCCTGGAGCCCTGGGGCCAGAAGCAGCCCAAAGTCTTGCTGCTCCTATGGGCTTGCTGAGCACACAGAAGTCAGGAGACAGCCTGGGACCTGCCTGTGCAAGGTGAGTGCAGGAACAGGCCTCCCACAAAAAGCCAGAACCCAGAAGATGCTCAGTGAGAGTTGAAAAAGAAGAAATCAGAAGGAAACAAAATGGAAAGTTCTTGGCCTTGCCTTTTTGAAGGGAAAATATGTCCCATTGGGAATTGATATCACATGTTGGCTTGGTTTGGTTTTCAGATTTACTCTACGAGCACAAACTAATCAAGACCATTGTTTTAAAGTCTTGCCAGATTGGTAGCACCAAGAAGTGTCTGAAAAAAATCAAATGAAGATCCTCTCTGAGAACATATCTTTCTCTAGTATCTTACAGAACTTCCACAGATAAAATAACACGAAGCATGAGCTCACACTGGGAAGCAAATTCCCATCTTGAGTGAGAGTAAGCTGAAACAGCAGAGAGGAGACTCTGTCACTGGAATACTTTGGAAATGGAAATGCCAGATATAGAATACAGTGGAGCTTTAAATAAATAAATTACCTATAGTAAGAGGATAAAGGAAAAAAACATGAAAACATAAGCAAGATACAGAAACTATTTTAAACGATTGGGGAGATTTATGAGTGAATTAAATCATTTGCAAAAGAAAACCATAATGAATGAATGGGTTAAACAACAGGTTAGACACAGCTGAAGAAAGAATTAGTGAACTGAAAGATGAGCATGAAGCTTCTCCTCCCACCATCAGGGGTGAAGGAGGAGCCCTACAATCCCACCCATTTCTATCGCACACTTACAGCCTCACCAACACTAGTTGCCTTGACTCTATCTGGACAATCTCATTTTGCCTTATCTGTGTTTATATCAGTCACCAGAAGAACCCCCAGATTCTTGAGTTCCCCTTCATCTCTGGACTCTAATCTCCATATCACCTCTGAATATTCCCTGTTTTGTCCTTCTCCACCATCCCCAACTTCTGAAGTCATGTCATTTTATAATGCGGAATGCACAGATTGACAAGTTTCTGTCATTTACCTTCTCCCTGAACCTTTCCTTCACATTGATGTCATAGGTGAGCCAGGTTCTTCACTGGGAACAGAGTTGCTTCTGCAGCCCACTGAGTCAGCAGCATTCCCAGACCTTCTCTTCCCATAACCCTTCCAGTGGCTAAGACCAACATGCCTGGAGTTACCAGGAAAAACTCTTGCATTCCGAACTCATATCCAACTCTGGAGCCCTGGAGTCCTGAAGTTCCAGGACTGAAGTCCCCAGAGTCCCGGGTCATTAAATCATGTTGGTTCTACCTTCAAGATACATCCAGGGTCTGATGGTTTCTCATGAGTCTCATTTTTGCCTTTATCTTATAAGCCAGCATTAAAGTTCACTCTGATTATTAACAATCACCTCCTGATTGGATTTCCCATGCCTACATTCAGCTCTTTACAGTAATGGGAGCTAGAGCCACCATTTTGTAATGCCAATAACATCATTGCTTCTCTCAACAATCAGTGGAAAAGACAGTTCTTTCAGTGGCCCACTGGGCCCTACCTGATCGGCCTCCTCTTTGCACCTCACCCTTTTCCATTTCCTCTCCTCATTGATTTCCCTTCAGCCATGCTGGCCTCCTTGTTTCTGAGACATGCTAGGTAGGGATGCTTCCTCTCTAAGGTCTTCTCACTGGCTGTTCCCTCTGCCTGACGCCAGTTGTTTATGTGGCTAATTCACACACCTCCATACAGTCTTGCCTCCATCTTAACCTTCTCAAAGAGGTTACCTTGACCACCATTGCCCTCCACCCCTCCATCCCAGCATTCCCAAACCAAACACCTGGCTTTACCTTTGCGAGTTTCCTATCCTACTCATTACCTCCCAACCTTTCATTTAATTTACCTATGCTTGCTTCTTCAGCTGCCTGCTGCCTTCTGCTGAAATGTAACTTCTACCAAGGATGGGATTTTTATTGGCTTTGTTCATGGATGTTTTCCAAGTGCCTTGAACAGTGTCTGGCTCGGAGCAATCACTCCATAAACAAGTGAGCCTGAGAAATGCCGAACATTGAAAGGCATGGCGAGAGTTAAGGAGGATAGAGCGAAAGTTCTAACACACATTTAACTAGAGTTCCAGAAGGAGAGGAGCTCACTAGTTGAGTGTTTGAGAGGCATCAGACCTCAGACTTAGGAAATGTAAGGAACCTTGGCCAAATACATAAACAATTAAAACATCCACAGCTGTGAGCATGGCCCAGCTTGAGTAGGCAGAAGTCCTGCAGTCACAGCCATCTGTTTATTAGTTTTTGAAATTCCTGATCTTACATACTTTTTGTGTGTTTTTTACGAACTGAATATCAATGCTGCCTATGGGTCACCCAAGAGAATCCTAAGACAGAACTTAAAAACTAAGAAGTAACACTTTGTTGGGAAGCATTGAGCTTTAAAGGACCAGAAATGATGGTAATATCTAATATTTTTGCTGCTACACCAAGAACCATGTTTGCCCTCTTTGGATTGATATCATGCATGTTCTATGGTGTAAATCATGGTGCGGTGCTGCCTACTGAGAGACATGGGCTGCAGGTGCCAGCAGGAAGGAGAGAAAGCTTTAATTCTGATCACCAACTGTTACTTGCACAAAGCGCGCTGTTGTTAGTGTTTCCCAGTCTGCACTCTCACGTGCAACGCTTCCCTAAGGAGGACGTTCTCGGGCTTCTCGGTAAACGGTGCCAGCTTCCACAGGAGAAGAGCGACTGGCTCTGCCACACCATTGGGCTCACCGGGGACATCTCCAGGCTTACAGCTGCACTCAGGGCACCCAGCAAGTGTTCTGATGGAGTTGCCATCTTGAGGGGATATTTTAGAGCTGCTAACCCCTCCAGGCACACATTAGAAAATGCGCATAAACCAGCACTTCCCTAGACCTCTCCTGTTCTTGGCAGCAAAAAATAACAGTCTCAGAAATTCTCCTTCTGCTGCCCCTCAAGTGTCCTCCATGGCAGGACTGTCACTCCACTCCGAAGCTCTATGAATCCTCTAGACTAAAGCAGCACAGGAGGATTCCTGCAGGAAACCCAAGAGGCTGAGGACTGGGTCAGTCATTTCTTCACTCCCTCACTCCTCCTCCTCCCTCATGCCCCGCTCACTCCTCACTCCTGGTCACTCGTTCCTCACTCCTCCCTCCCTCAATCTCCCTCATCCCTACCTTCCTCACTCCTCCCTCACTCACTCCTCCCTCCCTCACTCCTCCCTCATCCCTACCTCACTCAATCCTCCCTCACTCCTCCCTCATCCCTACCTCACTCACTCCTCCCTCATCCCTACCTCACTCACTCCTCCCTCACTCCTCCCTCATCCCTACCTCACTCACTCCTCCCTCATCCCTACCTCACTCACTCCTCCTTCACTCCTCCCTCATCCCTACCTCACTCACTCCTCCCTCACTCACTCACTCTTCCCTCACTCACTCTTCCCTCACTCACTCTTCCCTCACTCACTCCTCCCTCACTCCTCCCTCACTCACTCTTCCCTCACTCACTCCTCCCTCACTCCTCTCTCATCCCTACCTCACCCACTCCTCCTTCACTCACTCACTCACTCCTCCCTCACTCCTCCCTCACTCACTCTTCCCTCACTCACTCCTCCCTCCCTCACTCCTCCCTCACTCCTCCCTCATCCCTACCTCACTCACTCTTCCCTCACTCCTTCCTCATCCCTACCTCACTCACTCCTCCCTCACTCACTC
>NW_016107704.1:1281873-1288284 GCF_001604975.1 Cebus imitator | reverse complement strand
CCTCACTCACTCTTCCCTCACTCCTTCCTCATCCCTACCTCACTCACTCCTCCCTCACTCACTCACTCCTCCCTCACTCACTCTTCCCTCACTCACTCCTCCCTCACTCCTTCCTCATCCCTACCTCACTCACTCCTTCCTCATCCCTACGTCACTCACTCCTCCCTCACTCACTCTCACTCACTCCTCCCTCACTCACTCCTCACTCCTCCCTCCCTCACTCATTCCGCACTCCTCCCTCACTTCTCACTGACTCCTCCCTCACTTCTCCCTCATCCTGTGTGACTTTAGCTGAATGTCATTTAGAGTCATTTAGACAGAAACCAGGGTCTCTGTGTTGTCACCATGCAAATAAAATCACCCGGAGACTTTCCTCAGCACAGAACCTGCTGTTTCTCTCCTTCCCACTTGATGGCAGCAATCACTGGAAAGACCCCACCGAGGAGAAAGACAGGAAGGTGACCTGACCCTCCGTCAACAGCATTCCCTTTCTCCAGATGGAAAGTGTTAGCTGGAGAGTCAGGGGAGAGAGGGTGACAAACAATAGGCCACTGCCCTCTGTGGCGGTGGCCTTTGCTGTTTCACTCATGCCTTAAACCCTCCGATTTTATCCTCCTGAATGTGCGTGGGCCTCATTAGAAGCTGCGGAATTTGTCAGCACCCTCTCCTTACGACAAAAGTGTTACTGCCAGAGTTACAAGTCATTCATCCTCTTCTAGGCAGGTAGAGAAAGACCCCGTTGTGCTCCTGGGTTTCTTGGTGGCCTGGGTGGGTGCAAAGACGTTCCTGCTTTTCCCTGAGAAATGACAGAAAGGTGAAGGACGGGCCGGGCGCCCAGTGAGAGGGTAAAGGAACAGGTACGGGCGTGGGTGTCACAGAGGCTGCTAGGTCTCTATCGCTTTACACGGAGCTGCTTCTGGAAGTGAAGAGCTGTCCTAACTTTGAAATCACGAAAGAAACAAAGGCTGTCCTTTCCGTGTTGGTGAAGGAATCCCTACTGCGGTTCCGACGTGGGGCAGGTCGGAGCAGTGCTTTGGGTTTTCCCATTATCCCTGCCCAGGTTGGTCTCCACTCTCTCAAATTCTGCAAGAAACCAGACGATTTTTCCCACAACCTTACTATCGTTTTCTTCCCAGTAGACCATCTTTTTAAAACAGAAAGATCTTACACATTTTGTGAGACTCGTGGCTGAAGCCCGCAGAGAGGAGTTTGAGTCCTCTGTGCATTCCGATTGCGCCATCCATGGCGTTCCTTAAAGGGCTGGAATTTTTGTCCAGTGTTGGAGACGTTTCAAAGGGCCTTTCCAAACATCTGGGAAGCAGCTTTCAGTTAGGTGAGAGTTCCAGCAATGTGGGGGAGGTCATGGACAGCAATCCACATGGACCTCTCCAGAGAAGGCCGGACTCCCCCTCTCCATTCCCCAGCACTCTCTGACCAAAGTGGAGATGGCCACAGAGAATCTACCGACCTTCCACATCAGACCACGGCAGGGCCGCTATGCCCAATGCCCTCAGTGGCAAGAAAAGCCAAGGGAATACTGAGCTTGGCCACGGGGTGTGAGCCCTGTGACCATCCGTCCTTACCAGAAGGTGTCATGGCAGCTGGCGTGCAGGAGGCGTGCCACCCCAAAGCATGGGTGGATGTGCTCTCCCAGCTGCAGCTTCCCTTCTGCAGGGCTTAGAGCTCCGTGTTTGTGTTCCCAGCTCCTCTGTTCCCTGTGAGTGCCTGTGTCTCCTTCCCTCGCCCTGACCCATCATCACATTCGCTGCTCACCAGCCCACCCTGAGGCAATGCTCTCATCCTCTTGCCTGGAAGTGTCATGCCTCACCCTCCCCAGCAGCAATCCAGGGGAATTGCACTGCAGTCTCCATCAAGTCAAAGGGTCTTGGGCAATCATTCTGTCCAAGGGAAGGCTGACTATGAACTTGAAAGGAACTGAGGCATCTCACAAGGGAGCTCTAGAACGTCTGTGGCTCCCTCAGCTCCTACTGTCTGCAGCCTTTCTGACCCATGCCAGCACGGGCACCTTTCTGACCCATGCCAGCGTGGGCACCACATCACCTCCTCCTCTTGTTCTGGGATGGTCTCATGTTTGCACCTGCTGTCTTCCCACTTAGGATTTCAGCTCTTACGAAGTGGGATAGACAGGTGCATTTCTTTAGCTTCATTTTGAAATAGTTACACATTTACAAAAGGGTTGCAAAAATTACAGAAAGCATTCCCCTGTATCCTTCCCCCAGCTTCTTGAAATAATACATAACGACGCGCAGTTATCAAAATCAGGAAATAAGTCTCACAGCTATTTCAATGACTCTATAGTCACTATTCGGATTTTGCCACTCGTCCTGCAGATGCCCTTTTTCTTGTTCAGGATAATGTACAAAATATAGTTGCTGGGCCTTCCTAGAAAAGTTGCTGTCTTGACCACTTAGCATTTGTTAGGCACTCTCCTAAGTTAGACTGTTTTCATGCTTCTCACTTTGTTCTCAGGGTCTTGTTTGTTAGGCCTCTATTTATCGTCAACATTTAACTAGAATATTCATATAGTTGAAAACAGCCATAATGGCTAGAATGAGGCCCAGAGAAGTTAACTAACTTGACGGAGGAAACACAGCCAGTAAACTGCAGCACCAGCCTTAAAGCAGCAGATGTGTCTGCCTGGGAGGAGGGAGCCTGAACTCACCTCATGCGTCTACACAGCCGGGCAGGCAGGGCTCTGGGCACCCCATCCCACATTCCTAATGCCCTCCTTTCCCGTATACCCACAATTCGTATATTCTCCAGTACCCAGCACCATACTAAATAGAGAGCAGGGGTTCAATAAAGGTTTTTTGAGTGGGATTGAACAGTCCAAGTATTTTACAGAACTTAAGTAGAGTTTGGAATCACAACAACATTAACACCATTTTTTTTTTTTTTTTTAGCTTTTTGCTTCCAAGATGGTACCATGTTAGCGCTTTGAATTTATTTGTTGGAAACAAACACATGGTGCTTAGTTGACTCATGCATTACTTCACTGCTTTCAGGTCAAAGTTGGCAATGAAGATTCTTTGTCTGTGGCTAGAGCGCTCTTGGTGCAGACCCAGTGATGTGTTCACAGTCCTGCTCACCTTGCCTCCCCTCATTGCTCTTCCTGACACATCCTTCAAGGATTTATTTGTTATGTGTGTGGACAGGGCTGCGTTCTGAAGTTTCAAAAGAGTGCTCTGAGAATGCAATACGGCTTGACTGGGCGTTTGTTCAATATGACAGCTGATTCGGGAGCTACATTCCCAAAGAGTACTTTCCAAAGGAGAGCCGTCTCTGGAGGAATATCGTACGTCTCTCCCTGTGACATGGTTAGCTTGTTTTTCAGCAATTTGGGTGAAGTCAGAAAAGATGTGTTTATCAAACCTGCAGATGACAAATTTATGAGATGGCGCTAACGTGAAAAATGACAGCCTCAAACTACAGAAGGCCTCGACAGGCCAGAACACTTGACTACAACTGCAAGATGAAATTAAACAGAGAGATATGTCAAGGCCTGCATTCAGGCTGCAAAAAATCAATTGTGCAAGTAGTGGAGAGGGAAATCCTAGATTTATAGCCCTCCATGTGCAAAAGATGTGGGAGGAGTTTTAACAGAACACAAACTCAACAGGGAGCCACGAGCAGTCCTGGCTCCAGGAGAAGGACCACAAGCCTGTGCTGCATTCCCCGAGGACGCGCAGCGAGCAGGGTAAGCAGTCGTCCCCCTGAGTGCAGGGCTGGCCACACAGCGTCTTGATGGTTATGCTCGACTCAAAGGGTCACCTTTTAGGATGGAAACTTAGAAAACACATATAAGTATGTCTTTATATTATAGTATGATATAATGTGATAATATTATTTATAGTGTATTTGTTCAAAGCTGCAAGCTGTCCTAAAACTGATATCACAAGAAATGAAAACCTTTCAAGAGGCGCTCACTAGCCAGAGCAGTGGCTCTCAACCCAGGCTACGTATCAGAAACCCATGGAGCTTTAAAGATTTCATATCCTAGGATGACTAATTCAGTAAGTTTGGGTGGAATCTGATGTCTGCATCTTTAAAAGCTTTTTAGGCAGTTCTGATGAATAGCCAGAACTGAGAGCCACTGGCCTAAGGAACAGAGTCTGAACTCCTCAGCCGGGCTAATTACAGGTTTGCCTCGCAACCGTCCTTCCTACCTGTCCTCTTGTTGAGGGTTGACGTTTTTGTCCCTGTAAAAGATGTCAAACTCCTAACTGCAGTTCCTTGGGAATGCAACTTAATTTGGAAATAGGGTCTCTGCAGGTGTCATCAAGTTAGGATGAGGTCATACTCCATTGGGGGGCCCCACTCCTATATGTCCAGCACAAGTGCCTTATAAGAAGAGGAGACAGGCACGGGGAGAAGGCCACGAGATACAGACACAGATGCAGAGGACAGCCACGCTGCGAAGACGTGGGCAGAGAAACCACAAGCAGAGGACTGCCCGTGGCACCAGAAGCTGGGAGATGTGAGGAAGAACCTTCCGTGGGGGCTTTGGAGAGAACGCAGCCCTGTCCACACACACCTCGATCGCCGGCTTCTGGCCTCCACAAATGAGAGGGAACAGGTTTCTGATGCTTTAAGCCACCTGCTGCGGCCCCTTGTCGCAGCAGCTCTGGGAAACGCATCACCCTTTTCACGAAGTCCTCACTCCACAAGACGGAGGTCGTCCTTCTCCCCGTCCCTGTCCTGGCTGTGCCACAGTCCTCTCAGCCTTGCCCAGCCTGCAGGAGCCCGAGTCCCGACCCAACCCTTGCATGCTCCTGCTCTCATTCATGTCTCCCCTGAGTTACCAAAATCTCCCGTTCCCACAGGTCCCTAGAACGCTGCCTCTGAGAGCCTCAGCATCCTCAGCACTTTCATTCCAGGCTCCCTAGTCCTGTCGGTGGTGGAGATTGTGAACTGTTCTCCAGAGCCATCCTCCCTCTGTCCTGGCTTCTGGACACACAACCAGATGGCACAATCCTGCCCCCAGGGATCTCACTGAGTTTCTGCCACAGGAACAGACAGAAGCGTGATGTGCGCCATGCCCAGGCCTGCACACCTACCAGCTCCATCTGACTCCCCCAGTCAAGCCCCAATATGGTAGAGACCCAGCTTCAACTGCAGAGGCAAAGGCCACACCCCACCTGGGCTGTGGTGAGAACAGGAGGGGAAGGACCTGGGCTTTGGTGACCCCCTGGCGCACAGCCGAGGCCCCCTAACACTTCCCGGACCTGCACCGCATCTTGTTGGTGCTGTGCCCTTGTCGGGACTCTGTAGCAGCCATTTGACCTTTTCCTAGCTAATACAAGACAGATCGTTGTCCTATTAAACTATGAGATATTGAGGACAGACTCTATGACTGTCATTTTAGCAACTGAAACACCTAGCACAATGCTTTATATGTGATACATATTCAGTAATTTTTTTTTGAGACAGGGTCTCACTCTGTGGCCTAGGCTGGAGTGCAATGGCATGATCTCAGCTCAGTGCAACCTCCACCTCCTGGGTTCAAGTGATTCTCATGCCTCAGCCTCCAGAGCAGCTGGGATTGCAGGTGCCCACCACGGCATGCAGCTAATTTTTGTATTTTTAGTAGAGACAGGGTTTCACCATGTTGGCCAGGCTGGTTTTGAACTACTAACCTTAAGTGATCCACCCATCTCCGCCTCCCAAAGTGCTGGGATGACAGTGAGCCACTGCACCCAGCCTCAGTAAATACTTTTAAATGTCTGGAAAAGCATGAGAATCTTTACAGAGGAGACAGCCAACAAGAGACTTCATGGCCATGTTGAGGCACTCAGCAGGCTGTAGGGCAAAAATGTGGGCAATTCTTGTGGTTGCAGAACAGAAGGAAATATGGAAAAGCAAAAGGAACTTCCTGGTGTCAAAGCCCTAAAGAAACTGCCTGGAGAAAAGTGAACCTGCAGTGTTCAGAGGTGAACCGCGGTGTCTGGAGGTGAACTGCGGTATCTGTCTGGAGGTGAACTGCGGTGTCTGTCTGGAGGTGAACTGCGGTGTCTGTCTGGAGGTGAACTGCGGTGTCTGTCTGGAGATGAACTGCGGTGTCTGGAGGTGAGCTGCAGTGTCTGTCTAGAGGTGAGCTGCAGTGTCTGTCTAGAGGTGAACCGCGGTGTCTGGAGGTGAACCACGGTGTCTGGAGGTGAACCGCGGTGTCTGGAGGTGAACCGCGGTGCCTGTCTGGAGGTGAACTGCGGTGCCTGTCTGGAGGTGAACCGCGGTGTCTGTCTGGAGGTGAACTGCGGTGTCTGGAGCTGAACTGCGGTGTCTGGAGGTGAACTGCAGTGTCTGTCTGGAGGTGAACTGCGGTGTCTGTCTGGAGGTGAACTGCGGTGTCTGGAGGTGAACCTGCGGTGTCTGTCTGGAGGTGAACTGCGG
>NW_016107704.1:1270252-1280626 GCF_001604975.1 Cebus imitator | reverse complement strand
CTGCGGTGTCTGTCTGGAGGTGAACTGCGGTGTCTGGAGGTGAACTGCGGTGTCTGTCTGGAGGTGAACTGCGGTGTCTGTCTGGAGGTAAACCTGCGGTGTTTGGAGGTGAAACTGCGGAGCCACAGTGTTTGGAAGTGCTCCGGTGGAACCAGTGGCCATGTGGCCAGGGTCCTGGCGGTAGAATTCACAAGCAGAGTTTAGAGGAGAGTTTCTGAGTGATCACAGACACTGAAGAGGCCCTTGTGTGAGACTTGAGGCTGAGACCCCTGGGGAGGGATGCTGTATGGGGAAAAAGAATTGGGAAGAAAGGACCTGAGGACTGAGTCTGGGAGTTTATGGGTGGAGGAGACAGGGAGGGCCTCAGGGAGGAGAATGAGAGCTTCCCAAGTTCCAGGCACCTCCAGGGAGTGGAGTCCCTGGAAGGGAAGGGACAGCTGTGGCCCGCTGCTGAGGAGTCAGGAGTGGATTTGACCATGTGCTGATCTCAACAGGAGCTGTTTTGTTGGGGGTATCACAGCAGGGGAGTGACAAGGACGAGACCCCCACCTGTGGGCTTCTTGCTTTGCTCCCTGCCCTGGAGTGGCCTGCTTATCTTGGAGTTCTGACGTGTCCTTTGGGAATCATGGCACTCAGTGTAGGTGGGCTCAGGATGTGCCTGTGGGTGGCCTTTCTCCCCCAGTGAGAAAGAGGATAGTGGCTTTATAGCACATCCCCAGAAGTCTCACAGTAGCTTCCGGAGGGCTTCACTTCCAGAAATGCGGCGCTTTCCTCCAGCTACTTGGGCTAAAACCTTGCAGTCTTTCTTAACTCTTGCCTCTCACCTCATGCCCATCCAGGAGTAGAACCTGCCAGCTCTACCACCATCAAGTGCCCAGTGCTGTCCACTGCCGGCCACTCCCTTAGTCCCTGTCACCCCCGCTCCGCACACGCTGCCTCCTGCACCATGGCCAGGGCTCCCCTCTGTGCCCCTCCCACCTTGCCCTGGGGAGGCTCTACTCCGCCTCCGCCCGCCATGAGCAGCCATCTGCTAGAAATGGGAGTCCAGTGTACTTCCTGCTGTGCCCAGCCCCCTCCGCTGCTGTCCATCTCCTTCACAGCGATAACCCAAGCTCTCACTGTTTTTACACTGAGAAGGTGGCTGCGGTTGATTCTGTAGCAACTTCTAGGACAGCAGAGCTCCGCCTTAGCCAGGATAGGAGCTCCTGACTGCCTGGGAATTAAGGGCACCACGCAGCACCTGCTATGGCCGGGCAAGGGAGCACAGCCTCGGGCCACGGTGCCAAGGTGCCAGGCACCACCCTTTAGGTCTCGGAGTTCACACTGGAACTCCAAGGTGAACAGGGCACTCCAGAGCACGGAGGACAGCAAGAAACCTGAAGACTGAGGATCTCTTCCTCGTCACTCCCCTGCTGTGATCCCACCATCAAAATAGCTCCTGTCAAGATCAGCATGTAGTCAAATCCAATCCTCACTCCTCAGCTGTATGCCACAGCTGTCCCTTCCCTCCTGGGAATCCCACAACGCGGGGGCACCTCACCTCCGGACGCTCTCATTCTCCTCCCTGGGACCCTCCCAAGCTCCCCCACCCGTAAACACTGGGCGGTGCCCACGCCCGGACTCAGGCCTCAGGCCATTCCTCTCTGTGCTTCCATGTGGCCTGGAGTCTCTGCAGGGCTTCCCCGGACCTGGCTGCTACCTCCTCCCTGCTCCACCCCAGCCACTGCCTTCCTCATACAGCCACGTGCTGCTGTCCCGATGGCAGCCTCAAGGTCTCTGTGTTTCCAGAAGGTTCTTCCTGCAGGTGTCTGCGTGCATCACTCTCCTGCTTCTTTGGGTCTCTTCTCAAAAGTTATCTGATCAAAAGGACTTCGGGGACCACATCAAGACCTCCCAGCAGCTCCCGCCTTCACTTGTCTTTCCCAGGGATGCATTCCGTGGGGACAGGGATCTTGCTCATTTGTGCATCATTCCCTGGCATCCAGAAGAGGGTCTGGCACAACAATGAGACAAGCAACTTTTGTGGTACGAACACAAACATACTGGTTAATTTGGGGGACGATCCTCACTCAGAAATTGCCAGAACCTAGGTACTTTACTGGCCAACAATACTTCCCTTAGCAACTGACAGAAAAACTATTGTGATCATAATACTCCTTTCCACACTTTGACTAGAGTTGACATTTAATAATGATCAGCTCCATCACACTAATACTCAGCCATTGTTTTCACGTATTCCCTAAGTACTGACTGACAGCCGCTGGGCGGGAGGGTGGGCTGGGGGCTGGGACGCACCGTGGGGAATGGAGCCTGTCACTGCGCCTACCTGCCTTGGCCTCCAGGCTGGTGGGCACAGGGATGCTTTGCAAAATTCACGAAAAGACGCTTATAATTACACATTCAGGTGAGTGCTCTGCAGAAGCAGCACAGGCCTCCGCAGGAATGAATGAACTCGGAATCCTTTGTAAAGAAGCCACATTCAATCTGAGCCCTGAAGGGAGGTGCCTGGGGCCTCAGAACTGAGACCGAAGCCGTGCGCTCTCACCGGGCTGTACCAGTGCTGCGTCCGTCGGTTCATTCCTGGGCAGAGCTCTGCCCTCCTGGGAGTTGCTACAGCATCAAATGCAGCCACCTTCTTGGTGTAAAAATAGCATCTCCCTCTGCTTACGGAGTTAGGTTGCTCAGCAACCTGTTTTTTCCTTTTTCCTTTTGAGTCTCCCCATACACTGATTTTCACTGGCCCTTTGGAGATCCGTCACGGAGGGCTGATTGCCCAGGGAAACCTGATGGATCCTGCTGCCGGGAGCCAAGGAGGCCGCAAGGCCAGGGGAGGCGGCCGGACTCCCACATGCTCGCTGCAGCCCTGCAGCCTCTGGGACACGTGGTGGGCCTTCCTGCCCCTTGCCCTGTGAGGGCGATGGGGGCTGAAAGAGAGGGGCAGGGAGGTGTGAAGGCCTCTCCAGTCAGATCACTCAAAAATAAAAACATCTGGCCTGGCATGGTGGCTCAGGGCTGTAATCCCAGCACTTTGGGAGGCCGAGGTGGGCAGATCACTTGAGGTCAGGTGTTCAAGACCAGCATAACCAACATGGAGAAACCCTGTCTCTACTAAAAATACAAAAATTAGCCATGCATGGTGTCAGGCACCAGTATTCCCAACTACTCCAGAGGCTGAGGTAGGAGAATAGCTTGAACCCAGGAGACAGAGGTCTCAGGGAGCTGAGATTGCCCCACTGCACTCCAGACTTGGTGACAGAGAGAGACTGTCTCAAAAAAAGAAGAAGAAGAAGACATCAGACCTGTGGGCACACATGGTCTCTCTCTCTCTCTTTTGTCCCTCTCTGTCTCTGTCTCTCTGTCTCTGTCTCCCTCTCTGTCTCCGTCTCTGTCTTTCTGTCTCTGTCTCCCTCTCTGTCTCCGTCACTGTCTCCTCTGTCTCTTGCTTTGTCTCCAACCCCGATGTATACATACACCTAGTTATAAAGGAGAGATCGTAGTTGAACACCTTTCTTCCAAGCCCCTTGAGTATTCGTTATAATTGGTTGATAACAGAAAAAGGGTTACAGGACAAATCAGAGACAAAGTTTAGTTCTCCCTTCTCAGGCTTCAGCTCGAGGCTAAATTTAATAATCGATCTGTAAAGGAGAACTACAGGCTTCACATCGATCCAACACACTCTGGATACATCGTTACTGGATGCCACTGTGACGACTACACAGCAAAATGCACCATGTTCCCTGAACTCACTGGACTGTTGATAACAGGCCCCTGTCGGAAACCAGGAGCAAATCTGTGTTTAATATCAGACCTGGGCATTCTCTTGATGAGCTCGAGGCCCAGTTGTAGGTCATGGTCATGTGCACAGCCAATAGTAGGAGAGGGAGAGCCCGGGCTGCTCAGGACGGAACACGGAGCACTGCTGACAGCAGTACGTTCTGCCTCGGCCTCCATGTGGACTCATCCACCAAATTCTGCACCAACAAGCTCTGATGATTCCGCAGTGAAGCATTCACCCACTTGGAAGCCCCTCGTCTATCAGGACTCGACCCTGTTTCTGTGGCGTCCCCAGCTCCTGGCTGGATGCCAGGCAGGAACTCAGGGCTCCCTCAGTGCTAGCTGAACACACGAGCCTCCATGCCACGCCGAAAAAAAAAAAAGGATCCTTTCCTGTTATGCCCATGTCCACACCAGCTATGTCTTCAATTCACTTTCTAGAGTTATTCACCTAAAATATTACCAATGACCATTCTCTCCTCTGTTTTAAAACAGCCAGTGGCTTGTGTGGCACAGAGAATAAAGTCCACGTCCTCCACAGTGGGTCTCGACTTGGCTCTCGTCCCTCACTCACACCCTCTTTGACACTCTCAGCTCCTCCTTTAGGACTCAGTTTGGAAAGCCCCTCTCCCAGGAAGCCTCCGGGCTGCCTGTCTCCTCCCAGGGTGCCCTGCATAGGACATGGCACTTATTAGAGTGCATTAAGGGAAACCTTTTTGTTGCTATTCTCTGCCACATGGTGTGATTCTTCAGAGGGGAATTGCTTTTCTCATTTTCTTTGTCCCCATGACTAAGCCCAGCCCTGTCACATGAAATCATCCAGCAGACATGAGCTGATCTGATATGCATGGTTGAGGTCAGAGGATCCAGAGAAACTTATTCATTCTGTTGTCAAAGTTGCTTTTCAAGCAGTCCCAGTCCATTATTAACTACTGATCACCTTTGTTCGTACTTCATTTGTGTGAGCTGTAGGAAACAGTGATCAATAACCTTTCCAAACTAAATTAAAAACAAAGGTGGGTTCTGTATATGTGTGTACAATCTATACATAGGACCAGTGATCACATGGGCAGACCACACCTCTGCCTCACAAGCTCATGGCCTTCTGGGAATCTTTGTTCACCTCATAACGACAGCACATCCACTCCTCTGGCCACAGCCCTTGTTTCTCAGAGATCTACAAACACATGCCATGATTTGAACCTGTGCTTCATGGGCTGGATAATATACATGATGCTAAAATGAGCAGGCAGTAAGCCGGCTGCTGAGCAGTCAGTGCTCTCCTCTGTGTTTTTGGATTCAACGTCAAATGATCAGTTGACTGTTTTTTTATCCCAATTGGTGGGTTGCTTTTGGCATCACACGCATAGATGGTGCACACTGAAATACTTTCTCTCTTTCCTCTGGTTGGTGTGCTGTGAGCCCTGATACTTCCTCACAGAACCGGCTCTCTTCAGCATTTCTTATTTCAAAGGATGGTTATCTGTGGCAGGGCTGGCTGTCTGACCACAGGAATTTATGAGCCTGTCTACAGAAGGAAGGTCTAGGAAGTGGCTACCCACCAGCGATGATATCTTTCCTCGCCATCCTTTCCATTCCGGGTGTGGCCCATGGGTTGTTCTTACCAGTGGAATGTCAGGGGAGGTATCAGCATTGTTGCTGGACCAAGACTGAAGGGCATACGTGTCTTCTCCACACTCTTCATCCTTCCACAGTCTGGACACAGGTAACAGTGAGTCCCTGGAGAAGGCAAGGCTGCCGAAGAAAGGGCCTGGGTCCATGAGGGAAAGCTGCCCAGACCAGGAACACATATTTTATACTGTTATGTGAACCGGAAGTAACTTCTGTTGTGTTCAGCCATTTATATGTGGCCTATTTGTTACAGCAGCCCACATTACTGTTACTGACACTACCAAATTGAGCAAGAGAGAAACACAAAAGTCACTCCTGACACTTTTTCCTCATCTACTACATTTAACTCTTTGTCAAGTCCTGTGGCTTTACTTCCTAAGTAAAATGGAGGTATGATAAAGGAGAGCAATGGGATGTTGGTAAGTTAGGTGGGGTTGAGTTTTTTTGTAAGGAGTTTGAATTTTTATTCCTCTGCATTAGGAGCTCATTGGAGAATATTACTTAATGGTGTTTCATATGGTTTCAGTTTTTAATCAATTTTCTCTGCCTGCCCTGACTACACTGTAGTGGAACATGGAAGGAGGCTCATTTGGTTAGAAGCTGAACTAGGTTAGTACTAGTGAAGATGGAGGGAAGTAGATGAATTTAGGATCTCTTTTGGAAGTAAAGTTGACAGAACTTCTTTAGGGTTTGAGTGTGATGGCTACTGGGAAGTGAGAAGTCAATAATAACAGAGTTCTGGTTGGAGTTTGGTGCCACATATTGAGACTGGGAGACAGAAGAGACAATTGGAGGAAGGCAAATAAGACTTCTCCTTTGGACACGTTTAGATGGAGGTTTCAATAAGACATCCACGTGCACAGGCCCAGGAAACTGAGGTATAATAGACTGCTACTCGTTGGAAGTTGGAAAGATAAAAGGTGGAGGTAACATTTGGGGAATCGTTTTCATAAAGATGGCGATTAAAGTCATTACTTTGGATGAGATCACCTGGGGAGAAAGTATAGATACAAACAAAGGCTGAGTACTCCAACATTTAGCAACAGAGAAGATGGAGAACAGCCAGGAGGAAAGAGGAGGATGAGAAGTCCCAGGAGCCAAGGGAAGAGGGTGCTTTAGGGCGCAAGCAGTCACCTGTGCAAAAAAAAGAGGGCATCAAGGAGAGGGCAGAGAAATGGTCCCTGGGTTCAGCAAGGCGGAGGCCACTGGGGACCATAACAAGGATGGTTTCATTGGAGTGGAGAGATGGAAGCCTGGTTGCAATGGGCCAAGGAGAGAATCTCTGCTGAGGAAGTGGAGATGGAAACACTGGCTTCAAGGCAAGCAGAGAAGTAGGGCAGCAACTGGAGAGAATTACAGGATGTGGGAGGGTGGTTATACCAAAGAAGAAAGACAGGAGAGAACTTTTAAAGGGAATAACTGGTGGTATAGGAAAGGAGAAGGTAATTTGAAGACAAAGCTCTTTGAGAAAAGAGAGGGGATACAGTCTGAAGCACCGGGGGAGGGGCTGGCCTGAGTTGGGACGAGGCCACTGCCACTGCCTCTGCCGTTCGGGAAGGGAGATGCGGAGACCTCCAGGGTCTTGATGGGCCTTCGCTGGGAAAGAGACAAGGAAGTCTCTATGGTTGATCCTATTTTTGCAATAAACAATGAAGAGAGGTCATTAGCCAAGAGTAAAAAGAAACTTAAGATCAACTCATACATGAAAGTAATACCTAATTTCTTAGACTATAATCACTAACTTTAATTTTTCAAAATAAAGTCTTGCTCAATATTTTTTCTCTCTTAATGATGCGATTTTTCTCCTAATTTGGGTCAAATCTTTCTAAGGAGACTTTCCTAGGCACCAGGTTTCTTTGGAGGGCAAGGATCTCCTATGCTTTAGATTGTTAAACAAACAAATGTAAACATAAGAAAAGAAATATTCCTTTCATATTTTTCATTTCTCCAAGTTAGAATGTCTCAATTTCCATCAATGTCACTTACTGTTTTGTTTTTACTTTTTACTACATTTGTGCATAACCATGGAATCTTACCCAGAAAGATTCAAACCCAGTATGAGTCATGTTCAACTCTCCTCTTTTACAGCAGCAGAAAATTGGTTACATTCAAAGACTTTTATTGAATCATGTCTCCCAAAAGTAATTTGCCTACTAATTAATGGATTTGAGTTTTCTTTGTTATTTTAGCTCTTGTGTCATATTTGCCTAAGTTCTTTTGCCATTTTTAGGTATTTCATGTCTGTCATGATTTAGTCACTATGTGCTTTTGTGTAATAGAATATGTTCCTTACTGCATACAAGGAGACATCATGCCACTTCCCAGTGTCCAGATGACCGTAGATGCAGATGTTTGTGAAGAATTGTTAGGCAGAACCAAAGCCATTCAACCACATAAAGTGATTTCTTCAATTTTACAAAAGTAATGATATTTTCATACCAAAACCTTACTGATTTCAACCAATTCAGGAAATTTACTTCAAATGTTGAAGAGATAAATTTTTATATCATAAATAAAAATTTTTTATACTTATGTCTACAAAGTCTATGTAGAGGGTGCTTGAATTAGCAGATATGATTAAATTGTTATTCCTAGCCTAAGTTTACATACATGAAATTAAAAACAAGTCAACCCTTAAAAATCTTAGTCTTTTGCATATATTATTTAATAATCATTAAGAATTGTCAATATTAATTTCACTAACAAGCACTTTTTGTTAATTGATAACACAGTTATATTTGTAGAGTCTAAAACACATATGTATATACATATATGCATTTAAAGATTAAAAATACATATGTTTATATATTTTAAATAGTCAATTACATGGTAATTTAAAAAATTATTTACTTTTTCTCTAATTTTCTGCAGTAAGCATATGATACTTTATCAATTGAAAAAAAAAAAAAAACAGGCTCAAAGAGTGGGAGTGACTACTAAACACTTGTGAGTGCTAAATGGTTCATAAAATCCAAATATGAACAGTTTTTGGCCTGGAGCTGGAAAGACTGCATGTAACCAATGACAGCACATGGAGTTTTCCGAATGTCGGGGTTTTCAAAACAGACCGGTAATAACCTTACCTAGTACTAGACACAGATCTAGTAATGAAAGTAATAGTATAGGTACTTGTAATTCAGAAAAGATGTGTTATTTTATGAAACAATTTTTCTCCTTTATTCCTTTTTACCTTCCTTTTTCCCTTCCCTCCCTCCCTGCCTTCCTTCATCTTTCTTTCCTCCTTCTTTCTCTCCCTCCTTCCCTCCCTTAAAAAAATGGAAGATCCTTTCCTCCTTGCCTCCTTCCTTCCTCCCTCCTTTCCCTTCTTCCCTCCTTCCCTCTTTTCTCTCTCCCTTCCTCCCTCCTCCCTCCCTCCCTCCTTCTTTCCCTCCTTCCCTCCTTCATTCCCCACATGAGACTGGTGGCAAAGACAGTCATCTTGGAACACTGGACTCTTGCAGAGGAGCTTAAAGTCATGTAAGACAATTTTTTTGTCATAAAGTACTTTGGCCAGTACTGCCCCAAGGGCACAGTGGAAAGGAGGAAGCTGCCCGTTAGGCTTTGCCAGCATAAAACCATTTCACACTCTTCCCAGCCTTCTGTGAACTCACACCCTGAGATCCCTTCTCACTTCTCTACCACTCGCCTTCCTAGGGACCTGTCCTAGGACCCATGGTGCCGGAGCCACTTGAATGACAGTGGTTATGCTCTTGGCCTTCAAGGTCATGTAGAGCAATGTTTTTCAAACTCTAGATCTCAAACCAATAGTCAGCCATGAAATTAACTTGGTGGGTCCCAAGCTGGATTTTTTATAATGAAATGATAACTAATGGCTTCAGAAAGTCAGATCAGGACAAAGCAAAGTGAAAGACTGGAAAGAGCGGGAAGGTGAGGTGGAGGGAACATCTGGGAAGGGGTCCTCCGACAGATGCCAGAAAATACACACATGGGGAGGAAAAGGAACCCACAGAACAGAGAAAGCCTGGGATAGGAGAGGTGCCTAGGAAAGAGAACACTTAGCTGCATAAAGGTCAGATCCTTTTCCTTAGGATCAGGAGCTCTAAGAGGCACGGAGGGAGCTGAGTCCCTGTGCTGCCCAGACCTCAGTGCCACCGCGGCTCCTGGGATCCAGCAAGTAGGAGGAACAAAGCAGCCCGCAGCAAGGGCGGATGCCTCAGACCAGCGATGGGCCTCCCTGCAGAGGTGCAGAAGGGAGCGTGGAACCGCCCAGAGCAGCATGGGCCGGGGGCTGAGGCTGTGTCCTGAGCAGCAGGGATGAGGCCTGAGGCCATGCCTGGGCACCTCTGGCTCTGCAAAATAGTCTGTTCGGAGGCAGAGAGAAAACGGTAGTCAGCTCTGTAGAGAGACCAGGCTTCAGTCGCTGCTACTTAAACCAACAAAGGGACTAACACAAAACTACACCTCAAGCCTTAGGACCACACTGGAAACCCGGAGCAGAGGGTGGACTTTCCACAGGTGTCGTGCTGGCGTCACGTCTGAAACTGAGGAATATGTTTCCGAACACCCAGAGGAACCTCTTATTTCAGCAAATGCTTGGGAGAGGAGGAGCAAGAACACTTTGAAAAGTAAGCTTACGTTGTGAAGCCCCATAATAGCCTTCACAGAAATTATTTGGAGGAAGCAGAGAGGATGAAAATGAGGCCACAGGGAGCAGTGGGGCTCTGTTCCTGTGCGCAGGGCGCCACACATCCGGGAGGGCGAGGGAGGCTGCTCTGCAGGACGCCTCACATCCGGGAGGGCAAGGGAGGCTGTTCTGCAGGACGCCTCACATCCGGGAGGGCCGGGGAGGCCGCCGTGCAAGGCGCCACACATCCGGGAGGGCCGGGGAGGCCGCTGTTCAGGGCGCCTCACATCCGGGAGGGCGAGGGAGGCTGCTCTGCAGGACGCCTCACATCCGGGAGGGCCAGGGAGGCCGCCGTGCAGGGCGCCACACATCCGGGAGGGCCG